>NC_064541.1:2275000-2590000 GCF_023856365.1 Brienomyrus brachyistius
TCACCCATTCCTGCAAACAGGTTGAATTGAAAGTGTTCATGGTTCACTGTCCATGTTTTTTATCGGCAATCCCCCAGGTGCTCAGCGCTAACGAGTACCGCCACCCCCTGGCTCCTGGCGCCATGCTGTACGCAGACCATTTTTCTTAGCCGTTTTTTAAAATGCTGCTTCCTGTGCCCCCCCCCCTCATTTGCCCCCAGGTGCGCCTATTGTACTGCTCGCAGGAAGAGGCGGAGCTGGTGTTCAGGGCGGCCTGGGCAGCCGGTCAGGCGGGGCCTTCGCACATGTGGTTCGCGGTGGGCCCTGCCCTGACCGGCCTGGGCCTCGAGGGGCTGCCCAGGGCTCTGTTTGCCGTCAGGCCCCAGGGCTGGAGGGACGAGCCGCGCCGGAGGATTGCCAGGGGCGTGCTGGTCCTTACCCACGGCGCCGCCGCCCTCAGGAAGGAGTACGGCGCCGTGGGGGGGCTCAACTTTGTCAGCAACTGTCAGACGGACTACAACCAGACCCAGAGAGTGCCTGACCGGATAAGGTGCCCACCACCGCTGCCTTAAAAAAAGGACAGTTTTATATTCAACTTACCTTCAAACTCACTGATAGGCCTCTAAAGAAGAAGATAAAACTGAGAGAATGAAAAAAAAGGTTTAACACCAGGGTTCTCTAAATTAAACGTATAAATTTTGAGAGAGAAAGAAAATTTTGAATGCACTTAAAGCATCTGCAATTGAAAAAGGGGAATAAGACATTAACCATTGTGGTGCCGTTTATCGGCTGTCGCTGATGTCCAATCGATGAGATAAAATGGCTCGCCATTCCTTTGAAATTAACGCACTATTGGGCCCTTAATCTACAGCCTGTCTGGTTCAGTTAACCATGGCACTTGCCTGAGGTGATGCAGTAAAGTCAGCCTGCCTGTATGCAGTTAGCATGTCACTGGCACGGGCTGATCCTCCAAGAATCGCCGAGCCCTACTCACTGACGTCGTGTTAGTTGCTGCGATCCCTCAACCTCTGAACCGAGCTCTACGTGGCACATCTGTGGATTGCCTTACCAGCCAAGGTGATTCCGGTGTGTCTTCACCACCCGGAACGAATGAATGTTAAGCATTAGTAAGGAAGGCCCAGAAGGAATCTGAATAACAGAAATGTCATGACTAAAAGATTCTAAATAAGTTGGAGTAAAATATGTTTAGATTTTGCTTTAAAGGGTAAGTAACTTTCCACGTGCGCTCGGAAGGACCTATATGCATTCAGGGCCTTCGGCTGTCCAGTTGAATTCCGTCGTCGGACCAGTGGGAGGCTCCCTACAGGTCCTTCCTCTCTATTTGAGCTGTCCGCCCACCTGCCTGTTTAAATTTCAGGTTCTTCAGTAACATAACGCTGGGTGGACGGGACTACTCCTTCAACAACGACGGCTACCTGGCCAACCCGTCCTTAGACGTCATCTCGTACACGCCTGGGAGGGGCTGGGAGGAGGTGAGTCCTGGGGTGGGGGGTGGGGGGTGGGGGGGTAGGTGCTTCCCATGGCCGGATCCGAGCACAGCGGTAAATGGCATAGTGTGCGGATGCCATTTGCTGCCGCGCTGCTGAGGACAACCCAGAATGCTAATAAGCTATCAGATGGCAAGTTTCTGCTGCTTTTGTTGTCGTTCTCAAAGTCCTCCTCTGGGCCTGCACAGCTTTCGTTATTTATTCGGTTTAATAACGCTCTTCACCGCTGATTATTTAAAAGCGCATCAGCTGAAATGTGTCACCGGCAATATATTTGATGGGACGTGGAAAGTTAATGTCGGAGCACAACAGTGGAGGTGGGGACTGAATGGGTGTGAGAGCTTTATTCCGGTCCCTGTCAGAGTAGGGGGGGCTCTGACTACCTGGGGAGGGAACATCAACAGTTTTTTGTCTGATCTGGCAGTTTATTACACGCATGGTTAGCCATCCAGTCATCAGGCTTGATCCGCACCCCCACCCCCGTCGTCAGCGTGAGAGAGATAAACAGATGCAAACGTTATTTTGTTAATCTTTTGCTAGTGACAAACTGTGTGGTCTTTTGCCGTATCGCTAGATGGTGCAGCGGATTGGTGGCATCGTTACCTCACACATACAAGGCTAGGGTCCTGCCTGCTCTGTGTAAGCAGGCTTGCCGTCTTCTCCCCTGGTCACTTGGGTTCTCTCCTGGCCCTCCAGTTTTATCCCGCAGTCCAGAGATTGGTGTCTCTGAATTGTCTGTAGCATCTGACTGTGTATGTGCCCAGCAAAGGCCTGGCTGGATGTCCCCTGCTTTGTGCCCTATGCTGCTGGAAGAGCCTCCAGACCCCCCATCACTCTGACCAGGCTAAGTGGTTAGAAGATGGATGGATGCTTTCAGACTGGCCCTGGGTCACCATGCCCCAGCTTAACGGTCTCCGGAAGCCTTGCTCCACCATCAAGCGGCGGTGGGGGATTTCTTGTGGTGACTTGTTGGGCCCGGACGCAGCGGCGCTCACTTGCTAGCCGCATGCTGGCCTGAATGGGAACGGCGAGTGCGGTGCTGTGGCTCCACGCTGCTGGAAACCGCCAGCCCGTAAGATTAGAGGCAGCGGGATTCCGACATGAATAAGGCTCCTCGGCCTCGGCAGGCTGTCAGTCAGCGATTGGGTTGACCGGCTTCCCATTGGTCACTTAATTGGTTCCCTTTGGGCTAAACCAGGCTGGTGATTGACAGATAGCAGAAATCTCACCCGGGACAAGTTTCAGCGTGTCGTCCCTCTTAATGGCTGGTGAAAGGTGCAGAGACTGCCTCCCGGGGAGGGGTGCAAAAGAAAATTCCTCACCCTGGCCTGATTCAATTCCTCCCCTGCCAATAACACGTCGGACGCGGGAGACAGTAAATATTTGCAATGCAACAGGGGTCGGGCATGAGCAGAGTCAGCGGGGGGTGGGGGCGAAGGGGGGTAAACACACGCCTTCAGAGCTGAACGAGATTATAGCTGAGTACTTTCCAAGATTGGCGATTCATTCAGACTTAATCAGGTGGATTATGCCACAGAATACCTGTGATGGCGTCTTTTAGCTTAACCCCTTATTTACATTCCGGCACGTTCCGTGCTGCTGGAGGTCTGGGTCTTGCCGTTGCTGGCAGCCTGTCAGAGTCTTGGGCCGCTGATTTCGGCCTTTTTCTGTTTAATCTCTTTTAATTAGCCACCCTCACTCAATCCTAAGCATCTCATTCCCAACTGGGTTTAGGAACCTTATTGTCTTATTGTGTATCGGTTTATTAAAAATAATTCCAATTTTTTTCCTGTGGCTTTTTATAGCATTATTGATTGCTCACTAGAGCAATCACATACTGCCATGGTAATAAAAAGGTTTTTTTTATAAGGATCTACCACATGACTGTGGTTGATAGGGTATTTCACTGGGGCAATAGGGTATGACTGGGGCTATAGGATATTTCACTAGGCCCATTGGGTGTTTCACTGGGGCTACAGGGTATTTTCACTGGAGCTATAGGCTATTTCACTTGGGCTATAGGTTATTTCACTGAGGCTATACGGTATTTCACTGGGGCTCTAAGCTATTTCATTGGGGCCATAGGCTATTTCCCTGGGGATATAGGGTATTTCACTGGGGCTATAGAGCATTACTAGGGCTATAGGGCATTTTCACTGTGGCTAAAGGCTATTAAACTGTGGCTACTCCCCCTCCCCCTACACCCTCCCTCATGCATTCTGGGTCTGTTTGTTTGCCCCTGCCAAGGTGGGCTGGTGGGAGAATGGCATCCTGCGTCTCCGCTACCCGGCCTGGTCTCGGTACGGACCATTCTTGCAGCCCCCGGATGATGCGCAGCACCTGCGGGTGGTCACGCTGGAGGAGAGGCCCTTTGTCATCGTGGAGCCTGCGGACCCCGCATCTGGCACCTGCATCCGTGACTCCGTTCCCTGTCGGAAGCCCCTCAACGACAGGTCTGGGGAGCCTCGGGCCAGCCACCCCCCCCTCCTTATTCCCTGTCTTTTCCTGCCCTCACTCTGCCTTTCCCCTCTATTCTCAGTGTGGCCATGGAGGGCATGGTCCCCATGAAGCAGTGCTGTAAAGGCTTCTGCATTGACATCCTCAAGCGACTGGCCAGGATCGTGGGCTTCACCTATGACCTTTACCTAGTAACCAATGGGAAGCACGGCAAGAAGATCGATGGCGTGTGGAACGGCATGGTGGGAGAGGTCAGGGTCAAATTTTTTTCATAATTACTTAAAAATCATTTGGCAGGTGAATACATCTCTCCCCATGCAGAACAGGATTTTAACTCTGGCCTGTGTAAGTATATGCATAGGGATCTACCTGATGTCACAGAGAGTGAGTACTAAATCTCTTCTGGGTTTTCATAGTGCTTTTGGCCAGTATGGGATGTTCACCATCATGGCACCTCTGACATTCCAGCTGTAGCCCCTCTCATACTCACACTAACATCTGCCGATTTTCTCCCATGATTACATGCCTCCCAGGCTGTTGATGTCAGCCTATAGAGGCACGCCTCCCAGCTGACCGCTAAAACGTTCTCGAGTTTCGCTTAGCCGCAGTTTCTCGTGCGGGCCACCAGGTGGTGTACAAGCGCGCCGACATGGCCATCGGCTCGCTGACCATCAACGAGGAGAGATCAGAAGTAGTGGACTTCTCCGTGCCTTTTGTGGAGACAGGCATCAGCGTGATGGTCTCCCGGAGCAATGGCACCGTGTCCCCCTCTGCCTTCCTTGGTAAGTGTTGGGGGGAGGGGCACAAGTTGAGGGTTTAAATGCTCTTTGATCGCTACAACCTGCACTTTATGCAGCAATAAAGAAGGCCGCCATAATGGTCGCTACTGACTCGAGTCCACATTAAATCTGCTCTTGCTGACAAAGAGAGAGAGGGATGCTAATTGACTGGGAACCATAGCAGACGACTGAAAGTATCGGGGGGGGGGAAGGATTTTGCAGGTATTCTGAAACCAGTGTAGCCAGTAGTTGGGGGACGGTTTCCCAGCATTCAACGGGGCATGCCCACTTTCTGCTTTTTGTTTCTTGCAGAGCCCTACAGCCCGGCCGTATGGGTGATGATGTTCGTCATGTGTCTGACCGTGGTCGCAGTAACTGTGTTCATCTTTGAGTTCTTCAGCCCTGTCGGGTACAACCGCAGCCTGCAAAGTGGCAAGAGTAAGAGCAACCCCCCCGCCTCCCCCACAATCCCAGCTGTGATCATTAATGCCACCGTCCTTATGGAGATGGATAAGGGTGATGGCGCTCTGCTGCTTGTTTTTGTGGCCACTGGCTCGCTGGTAGCTCTCTCTCAGTGCTGTGATGCACCAGCATTCTGAATACGGATGGATTCATGCATTATGTAGCGCTGCTGTGTTTGTTACTATGCCTCCCCTGTTCCCCAGTTGTATTTGAATCCGTCGTCCTTTGCTTGATCCCACACGTGTCCGTCGCCTGCGGTTTGCCCTGTGACTGACAGCTGAGCACATCCCACATAGACTGACCTCTACGTTTGTTGCTCTATCCCCCTGCCACCTCTCCGCTGCCTGCACCCCCTCCCCCTCCCCCCCCCGCCCCCACCACTGCTCCCTCCTACTTCCAGAGGCGGGTGGATCCAAGTTCACCATTGGGAAATCGATCTGGCTGCTGTGGGCGCTGGTGTTTAACAACTCAGTCCCCGTGGAGAACCCGAAAGGCACCACCAGCAAGATCATGGTGCTGGTGTGGGCCTTCTTCGCCGTCATCTTCCTGGCCAGCTATACCGCCAACCTGGCCGCGTTCATGATTCAGGAGGAATACATCGACACCGTTTCCGGACTGAGTGACAAAAAGGTAGGCTCTGCCTGTGCAAGGGGGGGGGTCAGGTGGGTGCTTTGCGGCTGCTGACACTCTTCTTCGCACCCTCACAGTTCCAGCACCCCACAGAGCAATACCCCCCCCTCAAATTTGGGACAGTCCCCAATGGCAGCACGGAGAAGAACATTCGCAGCAACTACCCGGACATGCACCAGTACATGGTCAAATACAACCAGAGGGGGGTGGAGGAGGCCATAACCAACCTCAAGACCGGGTCAGTGCTGCATCTGCTTCACACCCACCTGCCTCTCCTCCATCGCTCGACATCTCCGTATTTATTGCCTTCTTCTCCGTCTAAATCCCCCCCGACATCTCCGGCCCATGCTAATCCTCTCCGTTCCCCCACTCTGGCGGATTATGTCATCGTCACATGTCCCCGCTCCGCTTCTCTGTGCGACGTCGATGTGCTCGGAGCTCTTCCTCCCGCTTTCTCGATCCCCTCCTCCCCGGTGTCTCCACGCTGCACAGCGAGCTGATAAACCGGGGCTTTCCGCTGCCTCTTACTGTCATTACCGGAGAAATCTTCCCCGTTCCGCCTCATCTGTTGTTTCCCTAAATACCCGCGCCATGTAAACTGTAAGCCCCCCATCTTCAGTTCTGCTTCCCTCGCTTTATTTTACACATGGCTCCCTCTCCGACGGTCCTTTCCTGCTCGCTGTAAAATGCCCCCCCCTTGTCCGTCTGTGCAGCAAACTGGACGCCTTCATCTATGACGCCGCAGTCCTGAACTACATGGCCAGGAAGGATGAGGGCTGCAAGGTTATGACCATCGGCTCGGGGAAGGTCTTCGCCACCACTGGCTACGGCATCGCCCTGCACAAGAACTCCCGCTGGAAGCGGCCCCTGGACCTCGCCCTGCTCCAACTGGTGGGAGACGGTACGAGAGTGACAGGGATGGGGTGATGGAGAGAGAGCTCGAGCGTGAAGCCAGCGTGGGCATTTATTTAGAGTAACGCTGGGGAAGTGCAAACGCCTGCCTTCCTGCTTCGTTCCTCAAAGGCTCGATAAGGCGGCGACGCTCGTGAGCCTATTATCGCAGTTCCGGCAGATGTTTTATGGCTCATGTGGATGCCCTGAAATCGAGAGATTAAGATAACATATTCGAAATAATGAAGGTGTCACAGAGAATCAGAGTATGACAGTATCTTTCCCGTAGCCGCACTTGTCCGTTTTCCCGCCTCATATACCGATAATGGAGTGCAGATTTCCTACACGAGGATATGGCTTCCATCAGCAGAGCTGGTCTGAAGCTCATATTTGTCAGCCTGCGGCCCACCCCTCATTGGCCTGCTTTTGGGGCCTGGAATGAGCCTCGCCGCTGCCTGGCGTGAGCTACAAAGCCCTCTCCAGCTGCCCCACGCCGGTTTGACTGCTTAAACATTGATAATATAGTTATTTGATGCCAAATTCTATTAGACAACACAGCCGTGTGACGGCGAGTCCCAGAAAGGGGATCAGCGGACTGTTCAGACGGACAACGGAAAGTGGACTCGCGTGATACAGGCGTCGTTTGCAACAAAAACGTTTTCTTTTGCTCAGAGATAAAGGTACCATTGGCTCTTAAGTGCTAAGCGGGATTATGAGAAAAAGAATCTGTTCTTTCTGTGCTCACAGAACCGGAATGGCAGTGCATATCCTGTTACAGCAATCCTACAACCAGCCTTGATATTCCCAAATTCCTGTGTGCATTGTGTTTTATTCAGAGAGACCCAGAGAGATTGTGCTGGGACAATTCAGATTAGTTTTACGCAATGGCTTTTCTTGGGTTTAGAACTAACAACCTTTGGATTACACAGTAATGGTATTTGCTAGTCATACATGCCATCTGCCCTTATACATTTTTATGGGGACTCAGAGTGCAGCACCGAGGATGATGGGCTGCAGTGGAACATTAGCCTGGTCACAGGACCCTGGGCTATTCATGTTGTCGTGTCATCCTATTATTTCATACAATGGTGTAGCTGTCGACCAGGGAGGGGGATGGCGGCCGTAAAAGGTGTCGCCTTGGGGCTGGGTGGGTGCATTATAACACGCCATTAAATAAGGTTAGCTGAGGGCCCTTTTAAGGAGAGGCCTTTGGGCTTTAGCCCATGCATTAATGCGCCCTGGAGTGTGTCCCTTCATACTACCAGGATTTTGTGTCCCGAGCCTCCAAGCTCTGCAGCGCCCTCTATGGGTACAGAGGATTGATGGATTCATGTTTGTTGCTATTAATCTGTGTCACTGTTATTATTATCTGGGCCAAGTGTGTCTACACGGCTGTATCCCCGGTAACAGTGTCTTGTGCTGTATCGCCACCTGTCCATGAGGTGTCAGTCAAGGGAACCTGTGCCCTCTGCCTCAGCCATCAGTCTTTGTGTTGTTAGCGACAACCTCGTTACCTTTTCAGCAGCCCAGCTGTGGCCCAAAATGACTGCGGCACTTTGACGTCAGTTGCCCTTTGGTTTTCAGATTATTCCAGTCACCAGTTTTCAAGACGGAGTAGCCAGCCAATGTTTTAAAATGGAGACATTCATAGTTATACAATGGAGAAAACTGGGGTGTCTGCTTGTAAAATAATTTTAGTTCTGATATTGAATTTAACCCAGGATCTACATTTATGCCCAGCTGTGCTAAACCAGTCCCGTCAGTCGGGAGGGTTCAGTCTGACAGCCGGCACGCTGGCGAATGACCTGCCGGATATTCTCCATAGCGTGACTAATCTGCAGACCCAGCTGTCTGTAAAGAATCCATGAATTTCCTCCCTGATTTGTGGCTTGTGGCTTGTCGGCTCTAAGGTGCAGACGCAGTGCTGCCTAAAAAATGTGTTTTGGCACTTTCGTTCAAAAATACTTATCAGAAATCAACTGCCAAAATTTGCTTTCAGCAGGTCATAATACAGAGCTGTGGCGTGATTTATTTTAAAAGGCAAAATAACCTGGCGTAAAAATAAAATCCCTGGTTTGAAAATTGATTGATTCTATTTGTCCGTTTAAAAAAATTCCATTTAGTACGGCAAAGACAAAAAAAAAATTCCAATATGTAAGTGAAATTGAGGCAGAATTTCTGTGCCACAATACTTTACTGATATATATATATATATATATATATATATATATATATATATATATATATATATATATATAACAATCAGTGAGGCATATTATTATAACAATTTAAATACTGCTAGCAATATCAAGAGATCTGGGTTCTCTTTCTGATTTCTTTTATTTTCATATCTTTCTTGATAAACCGTGCTGTAGTGGCAGTGGCGTACCGGTGGGTGGTCTTTGAAATTCTCCTTCTCCTCCTTATTCTTTCTCCCTTATCTATTTTTCCAGCCTCTTTTCTGTTACTGTATGTGTGGAAAGATGATGTAAGGAGGTTCTGTTCGCTACCAGTTTCACTCAGTTAATATTTTGATTTTATCGGAGAGAGCACAATAAAGTCGCTTGTTCCAACGATCCATGTGGTCTCATCATTATTCTACGCCGCGGAGACGCAAAGACGAGCCCACTGTGTGCTGCAAGGCCTGTTTGGTGGTTCAGAGCCTCCGAGCTTTCGACAGAGGAGCGGAACCGTGGCCCAGAAAAAAAAGAGTCATATAAAACCGTAAAGTTCTGACTCACACGGGTCCACTAACCACTACAATTAAATGATTATGATCTCCCGATTTTTCTTTATGTTTCTGCCATTTTTTAATTTGGTTCTCCTGCCCTCTCTCCATCTATTCCCACAGTAAACTGGGGAACCCGTCGTGCTCTTCATCATGGTGACAGAATTTCTCCCTCTTGCCACTTGTCCTTGATTCCTGCATTCTCCTCTATTAATTATGTTTACCACAATGCAGCAATTCGCAATTCAGACAAACATATATTCTAGCTCTTGTCAGACTTATTGGGTAGCATCATAGGACAGAGATAGAACACCTGAAAACAAGAAGCCAGAGCACTTCGTTAATTTGATGACCTCCTTTGCTCACCTCATAGCTCTTCCTTTATGGTGGTGGGTACAGGCTGCACCTATTGTATGCTGAGTAATCTTGTCATCCTCCTTGCCCCTCCCTGCTCCACAGATGAAATTGAGATGCTGGAGCGCCTCTGGCTGTCAGGGATCTGCCATAATGACAAGATCGAGGTGATGAGCTCTAAGCTGGACATCGACAACATGGCGGGGGTCTTCTACATGCTGCTGGTGGCCATGGGCCTGAGTCTGTTGGTCTTTGCTTGGGAACATCTGGTCTATTGGAGGCTTCGTCACTGTGTGGGGCCTTCTAGCAAACTGGACTTTCTCCTGGCATTCAGCAGGGTGAGTAATACCAGTGTTCTCTACTCCTGACCTTCAGCAGCTTGCCTGGACAGTGTGTAGTGTTCTGTACCCTTGGCAGGTTGAATGGACAGAGTGTAGCGTGCTGTACACTCGACAGACTTGAATGGACAGAGTGTAGCATGCTGTACTTTTGGCAGGTTGAGTGGACAGAGTGTAGTGTGCTGTACACTTGATAGACTTGAATGGACAGAGTGTAGTGTACTGTACCCTTGGCAGGTTAAGTGGGCAGAGTGTAGTGTGCTGTACCCTTGGCAGGTTGAATGGACAGAGTGTAGCGTGCTGTACTTTTTTGCAGGTTGAGTGGACAGAGTGTAGTGTGCTGTACCCTTGACAGGTTGAGTGGGCAGAGTGTAGTGTGCTGTACTTTTGGCAGATTGAGTGGACAGAGTGTAGTGTGCTGTACTTTTGGCAGATTGAGTGGACAGAGTGTAGTGTGCTGTACCCTTGACAGGTTGAATGGACAGAGTGTAGCGTGCTGTACTTTTGGCAGGTTGAGTGGACAGAGTGTAGTGTGCTGTACTCTTGGCAGGTTGAGTGGACAGAGTGTAGTGTGCTGTACCCTTGGCAGGTTGAGTGGACAGAGTGTAGTGTGCTGTACCCTTGGCAGGATGAGTGGACTGACTGTAGTGTGCTGTACTTTTTTTGCAGGTTGAGTGGACAGAGTGTAGTGTGCTGTACCCTTGGCAGGATGAGTGGACTGACTGTAGTGTGCTGTACTTTTTTTGCAGGTTGAGTGGACAGAGTGTAGTGTGCTGTACCCTTGGCAGGATGAGTGGACTGACTGTAGTGTGCTATACCCTTGGCAGGTTGAGTGGACAGAGTGTAGTGTGCTGTACCCTTGGCAGGTTGAGTGGACAGAGTGTAGTGTGCTGTATTTTTGGCAGATTGAGTGGACAGAGTGTAGTGTGCTGTACTCTTGGCAGGTTGAGTGGACAGAGTGTAGTGTGCTGTACCCTTGGCAGGTTGAGTGGACAGAGTGTAGTGTGCTGTACTTTTGGCAGGTTGAGTGGACAGAGTGTAGTGTGCTGTACTTTTTTTGCAGGTTGAGTGGACAGAGTGTAGTGTGCTGTACCCTTGGCAGGATGAGTGGACTGACTGTAGTGTGCTGTACCCTTGGCAGGATGAGTGGACTGACTGTAGTGTGCTGTACCCTTGGCAGGATGAGTGGACTGACTGTAGAGTGCTGTACTTTTTTTGCAGGTTGAGTGGACAGAGTGTAGTGTGCTGTACCCTTGGCAGGATGAGTGGACTGACTGTAGTGTGCTGTACTTTTTTTGCAGGTTGAGTGGACAGAGTGTAGTGTGCTGTACCCTTTGCAGGATGAGTGGACTGACTGTAGTGTGCTGTACCCTTGGCAGGTTGAGTGGGCAGACTGTAGTATGCTGTATTTTTGGCAGATTGAATGGACAGAGTGTAGTGTGCTGTACTCTTGGCAGGTTGAGTGGACAGAGTGTAGTGTGCTGTACCCTTGGCAGGTTGAGTGGACAGAGTGTAGTGTGCTGTACTTTTGGCAGGTTGAGTGGACAGAGTGTAGTGTGCTGTACTTTTTTTGCAGGTTGAGTGGACAGAGTGTAGTGTGCTGTACCCTTGGCAGATTGAATGGACAGAGTGTAGCGTGCTGTACCCTTGGCAGGATGAGTGGACTGACTGTAGTGTGCTGTACCCTTGGCAGGTTGAGTGGACAGAGTGTAGTGTGCTGTACCCGTGGCAGAATGAGTGGACTGACTGTAGTGTGCTGTACTCTTGGCAGGTTGAGTGGACAGAGTGTAGTGTGCTGTACCCGTGGCAGAATGAGTGGACTGACTGTAGTGTGCTGTACTCTTGGCAGGTTGAATGGACAGAGTGTAGTATGCTGTATTTTTGGCAGATTGAGTGGACAGAGTGTAGTATGCTGTATTTTTGGCAGATTGAGTGGACAGAGTGCAATGTACTGTACTCTTGGGAGTTGGGTAGACAGAATATAGTGTGCTATACTTTTGGCAGATTGAGCAGACAGAATGTAATGTATCATATGCCCAGGTTTCATTAGGATGTGAAGATGTACGTTTGGCCTTCTGTGAACCCCATGGATTTTTAATCCTGTTTTTTGTACGTGTATGGTACCTTTTGTTCCAGCTGAACTGTTAATTAATTATCCTTGACTGAACTGTTGACTGAATGAGCCTCAAGATTCAAATGACGTAAAACTAAACATGTAATTGAGCTGATTTGTTATGTTTCAATTGTGCTCAATCATTCTTAGCCCTTGAGCACTGAAGTAATTAATCTGAATGAAGCTCAATACTGATTTAACATTTATTTGTTTCAAGAATGATCAAATAAAGGGAACGTATCAAAATTATAAACATACCTGCTAATCTTTTATATACCTTTCATTGATTATTGAAAAAAATAACAATTGAGGGGGACTTGATAGATCTTAATTATATTTTGAAACTATAATGTTTAAATGGATTGTTGCATTTATTTAGACACGTTTTGCACATATTCTTCAAATAATGCTAATTCTGTTTAAATTCTCAGATATGCAATAAGTTTAATGTGATTATGTGCGTATTATACTGTTACCAAGTGATTAAAGGAATATTACTTATAAAATTAGTTGGTAAGAGTAAGTATGTTTTACACTTTTATGCTGTCAATATGAGAATGTGGTCTACCGTACTCTTGACTTGTATTACTGTGGTGTACTGTACATCTCAGTTTTATCAGTGATACAGTGTGGCATACTTATAACTGCGTGACAGTGTGATGTACTATACTTCTGGCACTTGTCATTGTGACGGTGTGCTGTACTGTACTCCTGATACTTTTCAGTGTGACAGTGTGGTGTACTGTACCCTTGACTTACAACAGTGTGAGAGTGTGGTGTACTGAACTTTCGATTTTTTAACAGTATCAGAACTTGCGGTACTGTACTCCTGAAATTTAACAGTGTGAGAGTGTGGTGTATTATATTCTTGACACTTCTCAGTGCGACAGTGTACTTCATTCCTGACTTGTAACAGTGTGCTAATGTTGTATACTATACTCATAAGTTTAAACAGTGTTATAGCTTGGCATACTGTTTTCTTGACTTACAACAGTGTGACAGCATGGTGTACTGTACTCTTGACACTTCTCAGTGTGATAGTGTGGTGTACTGTAATCTTGACACTTCTCAGTGTGAGAGCGTGGTGTGCTGTTCTCCTGACACTTATCAGTGTGATAGTGTGGTGTACTGCACTCTTGACACTTCTCAGTGTGACAGCATGGTGTACTGTAATCTTGACACTTCTCAGTGTGAGAGTGTGGTGTGCTGTTCTCCTGACACTTATCAGTGTGATAGTGTGGTGTATCGCACTCTTGACACTTCTCAGTGTGATAGTGTGGTGTACTGTAATCTTGACACTTCTCAGTGTGAGAGTGTGGTGTGATGTTCTCCTGACACTTATCAGTGTGATAGTGTGGAGTACTGCACTCTTGACACTTATCAGTGTGAGAGTGTGATGTACTGCAATCCTGATGATTATTATTGCGAGAGTGTGGTGTTCATTTCTTTTAAGCCTTATTATTCTTAGTGTGTGGTGTAATGTACTGCAACTTTGTAGCAGTGTGAGAGTATAGTGTACTGTACAGCTGATTTTTTGCAGTGTGAGAGTGTGTTGATTGTACTGCTAATTTTTCACAGTGTGAGAGTGTGATGTACTGTACACCTGATTTTTTGCAGTGTGAGAGTGTGGTGTACTATGCTGCAGATTTATAGAGATGTGAGATTGTAGTGCACTGCATTGTTCATTTGTAGCAGTTTGAGAGGGAAGTATACTGTACTGCAGATCTGAAACAATACGAGAGTTCAGTGTACTGTACTGCTGATTTGTTGAGCTGTAGCATTGTAGTGTAATAGACTCCTTATTTGTAGCAGTGTGAGAGTGTAGTATAGTATGCTGCTGATTTGTAGCAGTGTGAGAGCGTAGTGTACTGTAGTACTCATTTGCAGCAGTGTAAGAATATAGTGTGCTACTGATTTGTAATAGTGTGAGTGTACCACAGTGTATAGCTGATTTGTAGCAGTGTGAGAGTGTAGTGTACTGTACTGCTGATTTGTAGCAGTACACGTGTTTTGACTGCTGAATGGTTCCATTAGAATGTTACTAGGCTCATGAGAATGTAATCATGCCAACCAGATGTGAATATAATGAGGGGAAGCGATGCCTTGCAAAGGAAACGCCCTCCTCACTGGAAGGTAAACGGGCTCCCAGGTCTGAGCTGAATCTGGATTCCGGGCGGCTCTTGTGAGGATAAGAAGGCCGCTGGAGGGGAGCGCGGTGCCTTCTTTAGCGCACCTCTTGATGTATGCCTGGCAGGTGCTTCCCCTGCAGACTCTGCCGAATTTGTTGAGGCTCTGCGGGCAGAGTCGGCATGCGACAAAGGGAGCGGAGAGACAGAGTCACTGAAGGGCAAACACAGGCACAGAGGCACATCTCGGGAAGATACAGACACAAGTCTGATCCATGCAAATAAAGCTTTCTTATGGGTTTTGGGGAGCATTTATGTCGGAGCGCTCCGGTTGTGGTGCAATGCTGATGCAAACAGCAGAGAGGCAGAATAACGGAGTCTGTAGAGTCGCCAGCTTCTAGGTTCTCGCTGCGTGTGACGCTTTATCGGGACTCACACTGGCCGTTCTGTGTTTCATTCAGGGTATGTACAGCTGCTGCAGCTTCGAGGATGAAACGGCCCCTGCAGGAGTCAAACCTTCCCTGCCCTCCCATCACCATGCTGCCATGGGGGTCCCTCCACCCCAACCTCATGTCATCACGACGACCGTCGCCAACCCTGCTATCGCCATGGCGCCACAGCCGCAGCCGCCACAGCCACCGCAGCCACAACCACAACAGCAGCAGGCATACAAGACCCCTCTACCAGGATCCCCCCCGGCTGTCGCGCATTCAGGGTCGGCCCTTGGGCCCTCAAACACACCCATCTTGGGCGCCCCTCTTCCATGTTCTACGTTCCTTCCACGTCCCGACCGGAGGCTGGCCGTGGTCGACCGCTGGAGGATCCCAAAGACTGCCACAGCCAATCAGATGGGCGTAAGGAGTGGAATGCCGGAGATAGGACCGTACCCACAAAAGGTGGCTCCAACCTGGGCAGGGGCAAGTGCTGGGGGATTGGATGGATACAAACGGTACTATGGCCCAATAGACCCAGAGGGCCTGGGGCCTTGTGTGGACCCGCAAGTAGCTGGCTCTCAGACCCCAAAAACAGCGCAGAGGGGCCACCCGCAACCCCCCCCAGCTGGTGTGGCATTCTACCAAGAGAAAAGTGTGGATCATGGAGGGGGGAAGAAGGTGGTGGTTGGTGGCAGTGGAGGAGGTCAGGGGAAGGGGGTTAAAGGCTTGGGCACTCCCCGGCTGCAACCTAAAAGCCAGGCACCTGCCCCCTTGCCCCCTAATCCCCCCCTACCACAACCCTCTCCCCCTCTCCCTTCCTCCTTCTGGAGAAAACGACGCCCCAAGAAGCCAAAGGACTCTGGAGGACCTTTGTATGAGAATATCCTTCCCTTGGGAAGACATGGGGGAGGCCGGGATGGGGGGAGAAGGAGAAGCTGCCACTCCCCCTCCCTGCCACTGCCTGTACCTGTTCCCCTCTCCCCCACCTACACTCCACCCTCACCCTCACCTTCTATCCCCTACACCTCCACCTCCAGCACATCCTCTACCTCCAGCTCCTCTACTTCATCTTCGGCATCATCTTCCCGCTCCACCTCCCCTTCCTCCACTGCTTCCTCAGTCTCTTCAAGGAGCACCAGAGATCGGGAGGAGGCGATGGACGAGGAGGAGGATGAGGAGATGGAGGAGCTGACAGAAGAGTCTAGCCTGCTGCTGGGGCGTGACAGGGAGCGTTCACTCATTTCCCCTCGTTCGCTGACCCATGGGCCCCCACCTCCTCCTGTTCCTCCACGCAAGCCCCGCCCACTTAGGGGGGAGAGGGAGCACGGGCGTGACAGAGGCGGCAGCCAGCTAGCCCAGCTTCAGGAATGGTGGGCCAGTTGGGGGGAGAGGGAGAGAGAGAGGGAGAGGGGCGGAGAGGCAGTGGATGCTGCAGAGAGGAGGCGTGAAAAGAAGTGGCGAAAAGAGAAAGAGAAGGAGAAGAGAAAGAAGAAGAAAAAGAACAAAAAGAAGAAGAAGAGAGAAGAGAGAGAGAGGGAGAGAGAGAGGGAGCGGAAGAGACATAAATTGAAAAAGAAGAAGAAGAAGGCACTGAAGACAAAAAAACGAAAAAATATGGTGATGGGCAGGCGCTCTGAGCCAGAGGACGGGGACATTGAGGCAGAGCGAGAGGGGGACGGGGATCGGGATCGTGAGCGGGATCGAGATGGGGGAGTGGCACAGGGCTATACATCCTACCCTCCACAGTATCATGGCCTGAGCAGGGAGTCAGCATGGGAAGGGGACCGTGAGAGAGGGAGGCGGGAGGGGGAGGGTGAAGGGGGAGACAGGGAGAAGGAGGAAAGGAGTCGGGATAGGCGCCCTAAAAGCTCGCATTCCCAATCCCGACACCGGGCTACTAGCAGGCGCTACTCCAACCTAAACAAGCTTCCGGCGTCCGTCAAGTTCTGGGTGAGCGGAGGCAGCGGTGGGGACCCAAGCCCTGACGGGCCGCACTCCTCTCTTCATCCTCTCCTCCCATCATCATCAAAGCGTCGCAGGAGTGGGGGGAGTGAGAGGGAGGCCGGGGGCAGGGGGGCAGAGAGACGGCCTTTGCTCCTGCATTACGAGAGGGGCAGGGCCCACACCAGGGAAGGCCTGTCTTTTCATGAATGGGACTCCGAGGAAGATGAGGATGAGGATGAGGAGGAACTGGAGGAGGAGCGGGAGAGGGCAGAGGAGCGAGGGCGCAGGGGAGGAGGGCGGAGAGCAGTGTCAGAGTCAGAGAGGGACAGGGCCAGGGCTGAGGACAGCTACTCTGACGAGGGCTCCTCGGGAGAATTCGGTCAGTTTGAGCGGTACTGGGAGGGCAGTGTGGGTGGGGGCGCTTCGGGTATCGGAGGAGGGGGCTGGTTTTTTGGGACCTATCCAGCCAGGGAAAAAGGGGGCAGCGTAAACAGTCGGGACGACTTCTTTGTAGGGCGTGGCGATGGATGGGGGGCGAGTGGAGATGGCTGGGGCTCAGGTGGGGGCATTGGGTGGGGTTCAGGGGGTGGGAGTGGAGGGTTGGGATCACAGTGGCCCCCCTTGCCCACAGCCCTACCGCCACCACGGAGGTACTGGTCTGTTGATAAGCTCCCGATGAAGGGGGACAAGAAGTTGAAAGGCAGCGGGAAGGGCAAAGGCAAAGTGCGGAGCCGGGAGCGGGAGGCGGCCTGCTTCTGCCAGCACCCTCACAGCCGGCCGCGCGCACACCCCAAGAGGGCCACCACCTCTTCCCACAGCCAGGAGGAGCTGCTGCCCCACTCACACAGCTTCAGCGGCGGCCCCCGGCCCAAGCTGCCCCCCAAACCAGAAACGAACCAGGCCAAGTCTGGAAGTCAGTCCAACCTCAGCACGCAGCCCACTCCCATGAGCGAGCACCCTCCTCAGCCGGCGCCCTCCCCTCCGCAGCCTCTCATCCCTGCCCTCCCCTCATCTTCGCTTCCTGCCCCATCGTCCTCTTCCCTCCCGGTTCCCATCCCGCCGCCCCCATCGTCCTCCCCGCCTGTCATCTCTCCCACTACGGGTACCTCTCAAGGCTCCGCTGTGGCCACCACCAGTGCCAAACTGCAGTACCAGAGACTGCGCTCTGTGCCCCAGCCGCGGAGGTTCTACTCCCCACACCTGCCTCTCAAGGCCAAGAGCCTGTGCTCCCGCAGAGGCTCCGCCCACTTCTCCAGCCTGGAAAGTGAAGTATGACAGGAAGCGTGGTGGGCAGGCGCACACAGGACCGCAAACCTTGTTTATATAACTTATGAACTTGGCTGAGGGAAAACATGCACCCTGCTCGAATGAAAGAGATGCCACGTCTGTTCTCCAATCAGAACTAAGAAATGCGATGTCATCCGTCCTCTTATCCAGTCAGAAGCCTGGATGGTGATCGCGTGTTCCGTGAGCAATGATGTCACGTTTACAAAACGAGTCGCTGTTCTACGTTTACTTCGCTCCAAAAATCCCGCTAAGGTGGGTTTACTGGATGTCCATGCCGCTGCTCTGCCTCTGCGCTGCTCCTCCAGCTGCAACACTGCAATCGCTCACAGTAACAGTCAGGGTGCTATGGATTGGGAAACCCTCAGAGAAGCACCGGAATGGGATGAGCTTTAGTCCCCCATCCTCAAATCCCGTCCCCAGCTAAATTATTCTGCTGCAGGCACCTGTTTGTCCACAAGAGCCTGCAAATTTTTTAGGTGATTTTTTTAAAATAGAAACATCACCATTGAATCAGTGGTTGCCAGCATCCCACCTCATCTTCCGTGACGGCATCTGCTATCTGTGACACCATCACGCCCTCTGTTATAGCCTCTATCTGTACGTCCAGCTGACACCTGCTTCAGTGGCGTTACCCCGGGCCTGCCGTCCGATGGGAATGAGGACAGCGGCGCCCTGCTCGCTAAAACCATCTTGCCCAGACCAAACACTTTGGCAGGGCTCCGAGTCTCCGCACCGTTACGAATCGGAAGTGGTTAACACTGATTATATCACTGTTACAAGATTTGTGATGATGTCACTGTGTTCAGAGGAAACAGACTTGAAGAAATTAAGAAAAAAAGTGATGTAGCAATTTAAATTGATACTGCTTACCTTTTCTCCTATTCCCATTTACCAGTTACCTTCTTTTAAATTCTATATCTGTCTCGCTCTCACTGTGTTTGTATTTTAATAGCAGGCAAAGTCAACTGTGACTGATGTTATTATGGGTATGCCTAAACTAAACGCCTAATGTCACAGAAGTAGTTTCATTAACTTTTAGTGGGAATTCCATGCTATTCGATAAATGAGCAATACTTCGCTTTCGTTAATAAAGGGGTGATTTTGTTGGTTGCAGTACCTATACTTGACACTAGATGGCTGTGTTTTGTTTGTAGAAGTTAACGTAAAGTTACTATGAGGATATCCTTTAAATGCCTAATTATCAGGAAACGCCACGAGAGGGAGACGCTGACCATATAGGTTCATATAAAATATACATAGAAAATAATCAGCCATAACATTAAAACCGCTGACAGGCGAAGTGAATAACATTGGATATCTCATTACAATGGCACCTGTCAAAGGTGCCATTATACATTAGCTAAGTGAAAAGTCAGTTCTTGAAGGTGATATGTTGGAAGAAGGAAAGCATGTGAAGCACGTGTAAGTCTGAGAAACCTTGACAAGGAGAAGTCCTGTAGGCTGTTCCCGGTATGCAATATCTACCAAAAGGTCCAAAGAAGGCCAACTAGTGAACTGGCGCCAGTGGACGCCCAAGGCTCATTGATGCACATGAGGAGTGAAGGCTAGCCTGTCTGATCTGACCAGACTGATCAGAGTGTCCATGCTGACCCCTGTCCACCTACAATGGACATGTGAGCATCAGAGCTGGACCATGGAGCAGTGGAAGAAGGTGGCTGTATCTGATGCGTTTTCTGTTACATAATGTGGACGGCCAGGTGTGTGTGTTGTAGAAATGGCAGAGGCAGTGTCATGCTGCTGGGAAGCCTTGGGAACTGGCATTCATGTGGATGTTACTTTGGCAGGTACCACCTACCTAAACATTGCTCCAGACCAAGTACACCCCTTCATAACAATGGTATTCCCCAATGGCAGTGGCCTCTTTCAGCAGAATAATGTGCCCTGTTACACTGGAAAAAAAAGTCCAGTAATGCTTTGAGGAACATGAAAAAGGAATTCAAGGCGTTTGTCTTGTGCTGACCAAACAAGCCCAACCCATGGAGACCCCACCTAACAGCTTACAGGATCTGCTGCTTGCATTTTGGACACCTTCACAGGTCTTGTGGAGTCCATTCCTCAATGGGTCAGAGATGTTTTGGTAGAATGAAGGGGACCTACACAATATTAGTCAGGTGGTTTTAATATTATGGCTGATTGGTATATACCTGATAAAAATATAGAATGTTAAACTGTGCCAGGTAAGGTTCAAAAAGACAAAGACAGTAACCCAATTAGTGATCATGGTCCAACAGTCCATCTGTTACCTAAAATAAATTTCATTGGAGGATGTAAGATAACCTAAATACAGTCTTAAGAATACGTTTCTTTATAAATATTTATGAGCCACAAGCACTAATACAGAAAACAAATAAGACACCGTAAGAAAGAAAACAGTAACGTCAGGGACAATTAAGGATGAGAGTTATCCTTAGCCATCTCAAGGGAACTTCACAGAACATACAATTTAAAAATTAATTGCGCTTTTAACAGACAGTCCGCCTTGATTATCTTTAGAGTTTTTTTCTTTTATTGCGTCACGCCGTCTAGTACTAGTGTTCACTTGAGCTGGTAGTAGATTTATTAACCCGGTTATTGGTTATCTGTTTGCACAATTAGATTAGAGTATCGATCGTTTAGGTTTTTCATATCTCAGTGGATCAGTGTTATATTCGGTTCTGAATGAGCTGATTTTAATATGGCAGGAATTAAAATTTTCACTGTGACCTGTAAGCGGGTTATTTACATGCGTATGACCATCGACGGCATAATGGCCATTTAAACGTCAGTCACAGGAGAAATTGCCCCTCTAGTAGTTCAAGTAGCTTTGACATGATGTAGCAAAGCAAACATGTGTTTCATGTAGCATTTTGGAAGCCGTGTTAATTTTCACTGGGGCATTTAAACTGCAACATAAATGGTTTTGTGCATGCATGTTGTCACAGACCAAGGGTATCGACTGCCGTTTACATCAATCTGTTTATTATTATTATTATTATTATTATTATTATTATTATTATTATTGGAATATTCTAATAAGTCTACCTGCAGAGTCAGCGTTCTGGTCTCTTTGCTTCTTTTTTATGGTTATTTAGCACACAGAGAGAACCCAAGAGGAAGCATTAATGTTAACGGAAATGGCAGTTAGCAGCGTTATTGATGTTTCCGTGCGTCACCGGCTGCTTCTGTGTGAAGATGGGACGGGGACCGGCCACCTATCGGGACGGCGAGTGGCAGCTGCCCGCCGCGGTCCCCGCGCACTGAGGCGCCCTCAGGCGCTGATACAATAGTTTGTGCCCGCATGAGTAGGACTGAATTTTACACCCTATAGCTTCATTTTGCTGAAAAGAAAAATATATATATATATACTACGTTTTTGAGAATGTACCATGTTATACTGTGATTTTACCTAGATATTTTACTGATGGTTACATTAGATTATCGGTTACACATTTTTGTTCATTTATCTACACAAAGATGTATATGTACAACTAAATATATATATAAATAGCTATATATATATATATAAATTTAAATATAAATTAAGTTTGGTATATTTGGAGAAAGTGTTAGAGAACTAGTTTTAAACGTTTTAGCTTTGTAGCAATTCTAGATAATGAAACCGTTTTTGAATATCAATGCCTCCTATTTGACTGTGAAGACATTAGTGCCTGTGACAAAATAAGACGATGACTAAGTCTCAACTCTCTATCTCTCCATCTTTATGTATCTACTATTTGATTTTCTTTCAGTCTATACTAAGCTACCTAATCTATCGGTTCGTCTTTAGGGGCTATATTTTTTGAGTTATTCTTTCCTTATAAATTGACCTTTCTTTTGTTAACTATGAATCAGTCTATTGGATTATGCTACATTTATAATTTTAAACGTGGACATACGGTATGATTGTATTTTTTTCTTGGCTATTTACTTCTTTTTAACCTCTCTCTCTGTCCTTCTGTCCCTCACTTAGCAAAAAAATAACAGAGACCAGTAGATACTGTGTTTTTTGCTCCTCGATCGATCGCCCGCGGCGGCTAATTAACGATGTAATTAAACGATATGATTGAAGTATACTCGACGACCACGTCACTGTAGCGGCAGTCTGGGCTGTACCGTACTGTCTTGCTCCAGGCTGCGCCACGAAGTGTTAGATTACTCCGCGTGTGTTCTGGGGATCATAATGTAGCAGCCCGTCCCACGCTGGACCGGTGATCACGGCGGTACACCCTCCCCCAGCCCACACCAGTCCCCATCTCTGCTCTGCAGGGGGCGCTGTCCTGCCCTAGCATGGACGTGACAGGGTATGTTTTTAAGAGCATAACTTCTCATTGCATTGTAGCAAACTGTGCTGTATCTTGCCGTGAGATATTGTATGTTGCCCTTATTGCTGTAGCTCTGGGACAGCAAGACGTATTACTGTACTGTAAACAGAACCACCCTAAAGTTTTGATAAAAATCTCCCTTTTTTGTAACCTATTATTTGGGGATGAACCCACTTTGTACCCATAGGGGGTGAGGGCAGTCGGTGGAACCCCCTGAATTTCAGAGAGGGGACTGACTGGACGCCTCCCCCCTGCTTTAGCTGCTGCGCCCTTCCCGCCCTCTCCGGACCTCTCCGCAAGCTCTGCAGTGTCATGCACCATGCAATGCTGGCTGCGTCGCTGTACGCATCCTCCCCTCCGTGCATGTGCACCTGGCTTCACAATTGGCTGCACTGCATATCGCGCGACAGCGCCCACTACCTGTGGGGGGGTGGTGTCGTGCTCTGAGGGCTGTCTGTTTCACGATTATACCCTCTGTTTGTAACCCTTATGCTGTTTGCTCGTTTTAACCCAACATGCGCTGATGAGTGGCTGAAAATGAATCCAATCCGTAGGTCAGATTATATCACAAGATTGTGGTCTTTCAGCTTTCACCTAGGAAGTAACAGCATTGGCTCACCAGCTCATATCCAGCACTCTCTCAGGCCTGGGAGGCAGGTCTGTAGGTGCTATGACGTGCTTCAGGAAGGCAGGAAGGCCAAAGTAAGCATTTTAGTTACATTGCGCCAATCCCATGCTTTCATGCACGAGGCGCATGTTAACCAATGTGTCAAACGGCATAACGGTTACCCCAGTCATCCTGTCATGTTAACTGTGCGTGCTGTACTGCAGAAGGGCCCGGAGACTGGAGGACTGGGTCTTGGGTCTAATTTACAGTGCTGGCACCCATGTTAATTGGATGATGGTCTTGATGTACGAGCCGCCACTGTCTGGAGACCTGGGGGTCTTTGTACCGTACAGTCCAGACTGGTCCATCCCCAGATATTAGTCAGCTCATTTCTACATTGTCTCGGTAGGGTGTGGGGGTTGGGGGGGGGGGCAATGCTGAACTTACTTTCTGAGAATTGCTTCATAAAGTCTGACTATCTTTAAATAATTCACGCCTGCTGTTTTTTCTGACCTCGCTTTCCCCGCTTGAGTGTTCTGCATATCTGTGTGTGCGTGTGTGTGTGTGTGTGTGAATGTGTGGATGTATGTATGTCCATGTCTGGTTCTCTCGTTGTTCTTTAAATGTTCAGCAATTCACCTTAAAAGGACTGACATTCTTTTAAGGGTGAAATAAGCCGTCCTTTTTGTCTCTGACACTCGGACATGAGCAGCAGGGTGCCGCCCGCCTGTCACTCCCGCCCTCGGCCTGCCTGTGCTTGGGGGGCGCTAAACGTCTGAGGTGGTCACTGGCAGGAATGGACCCTTTCCTCAACGTGTATACTTACATACGTGGCTGCTCAGAGTCAGATAGCGAGGCCTGCCTTCGGCGCACATGTACACAAACTCGACCCCCTGCCGGGCCATGGGATTTGGGCTGTGCTGCTGTTCTGGCCGATGTCTTTCCCCCCCCACCCTCCCCCCCCATTCAAGGCCTGCTGTCATAGACACTGGAGAGCACGGACACAGGTCGGTCTGCCCCCCATCCTTGAGTCTGGTTCTCAAGGTTTCTTCTTCCTAGGAAGTTTTTCTTCACCATTCTTGCCTCTGGCTTTGCTCATTGGGGGCTGTGGGCAGGGATAATGTGAAGCGCTTTGAGACAATTTATTACTGTGAAAATGCGCTATACAAAAATAAATTCAATTGAATTGAATTGTAATGGATGAAAGCCCTATGTAGTGTGAACAGTTTATACGGCCAAGTTTATTTTTTTAAGGAAAACTGTCAGTGATTGGTTCCCATCAACTAATAATGCATAAGCTGCTTGAACACAAAATATGTCTGAGGAATTCATATACTTTTAGATATATTAATTATATTAAGCTCTGTGCCAAACTAAGTTAAATTTGGTCACATATCTACATATTTTCAGTGTCATTAATACATTTTAGATTAGTCTGTAATAAAAGCATGTATCTACTAAAGTGAAATCACCTTGTAAACAGTGTCATTCATATGCTATGGATATACTGTGGAAAATGGAAGAAAAACTGTGAAAAGGATGTTCTTTTGTAGGGTGATATTCTCTGATGGCGTCATGACAACCGTCTCTGTCAGGCGCGTGGATCGTCTGTTGTGTAAAAACTCTGGTCCAGGTGTGAACATGGAGAGGCGGTGTGATGCAGAGAAAGACATTACTGAGCTGCCGACACTCACCCAGCATCACACGTGTGTCTGCAGTCACTGAGGGCATTTTTGACATGCGTGTTGCCTGCCATTAAGGTGGATGGTACACCCCGAGCTGAACACAGGCACCCACACGCACATACGCACACGTGGTTGTACACGTTCACTCAGTGACACCATTTTGCTCTCTAACAATCTTGCTAATTATAATTGTTAATTAATTCTCTCACCGTGTCTTCATCAAGAGACTAATAACCTACATTTTCATTAATTAGACCTTCAGCCCTCTCTATCTCTCTCGCTCCCTCCCTCACTCTTTGGCTCACTCACCCTCCCTCTCCTGCTTCCTCTCCCTCTCCTGATCTCTGTCTCTCTCCTGCTCCCTCCCCTTCCTGGTCACTCACTATCTCCTGCTCTCTGTCCCTCTCCTGCTCCCTCCCTCTCTTTCTCTCTCTCACTCTTGCTTCCTCTCTCTCCTGCTCCCTCAGTCTCTCCTGCTTTGTCCCTTTCCTGCTCCTTCTTTCTTCTGCTCCCTCTCTTGATCTCTGTCTCACTTCTGCTCCCTATTCTGCTCCCTCCCTCTCCTGCTCTCCCTTCCCTGCTCCCTTTTCTGTTCCCTCTCTCCCTCTCCTGCTCATTCTCCTGCCCTCTGTCCCTCACTGCTCCCTCTACCTCAACCTCTCCTTATCTCTGTCCTGCTCCTGTTCCCTCTCTCCTGTTCCCTCTCTCCTGCTCTCTCTCCCTCTCCTGCTCCCTCTCTCTCCGGCTCCCTTTCCTGCTCCCTCTCACTGTCCTTCTCCCTCTCCTGCTCTCTCTCCCTCTCCCGCTCTCCCTCTCTCCTGCTCCCTTTCCTGCTCCCTCTCCCTTTCCTGCACATTCTGCTGTTCTCTCTCCCTCTCCTGCTCCCTTTTCTGTTCCCTCTGTCTCTCTTCTGCTACCTCTCCTGCTCATTCTCCTGCTCTCTGTCCCTCACTGCTCCCTCTACCTCGACCTCTCCTTATCTCTGTCCTGCTCCTGTTCCATCTCTCCTGTACCCTCTCACTCTTCTCCCTCTCCTGCTCCCCCCCCCACCCTACCTCTGGCAGAATCTGTCAGCACTCACGTCCCACCTAAGTGCAGCTGACTGTTCCTTCGCATCACCTCTCCCAGCATCAGTGTCAGTGGATCTCCTCCTCTACCCGCTCACTCTGGAGCTGCTCCTGCACGGCCCCTAACCGCTGCTCTTCACACTCCCAAAGCCATCGCCACCTGCCTCTGTTTACTCCCGTGCTGCAGCAAGCTGAGCAGCTCTCCTTGACAGAGATTTACTAAATCTTATCTTTATTGCTGGCATTAGAGTAACTTCTTCGGGGGGGGGGGGGGGGGGGGGAGGGGGGCGGGGGGCAGGGGGAAAGGCATTTTTTTGGCTGGCTGTAATTAAAATTCATGGACGTCTTTTTGTCATAAACAGGTTTAAAAATACCCGACTCCTGACCTGGTACCTCCCACTGTTCCTATAGGAGGTGTCACTTTTGCCCACATAGGTCCTCTAGTTTAAGATGTGACACCAGCTTCTGGTGACATTAAATGACAATTTTTGTCTCTGTCCCCCTTCTTTTGCCTCGCTCACCCTCTCTAGAGAGAGGCAACCCAGATTTTAAATGAATCATTGCCCATTCCTCTCTATCTCCCTCCCTCTCTCTCTCTCCCTCCCTCTCTCTCTCTTTATCTGTTCCTGTCTTCTCTTGGTAAAAACTGAATCAATCTTGGAAAGAGAATATCACTTTTTCTCTCTCTCCTCCGATCATTTGTTGTCGGTAACGGGAAATAACGCTGAACTACTTTGAATCGTCGTTCACTCTTGGAAAGCTACGGTCTGATACTTTTCCTTCTTCTACTTGTTGGCAAGTTTTTCCTTTTTTCTTTTCATCTGTCTTTATAAATTAGCGACAGCGATAGGAAGCAAGCTGACATTTAAAGGGAGAAAGATATAGAGAGAGAGGATTACAGGACGAGGATCACTTTGGTCTTTGATCAAGTTGTCAGCACACAACTGTACATCCAGGTACTGTTTTGAGCACGGTATCATTGTCTGTCTACAGGGAAACTTTTATTTGTCATATTCATTTAAATTTTTATGAATTTAAACAGCAGTGGTGTTTTCGTCATTTCGTGTGTTTGCATGTATTTCCTCTGCGTTGTGCTTTTTCATGTCTTGTGCATCTTAGGTTATGTTCTTATATTCAATTGTCTATTTTTAGATACATTTTTGCCTTTCTATCACAAAAATGTTTACATTTTTTTTGACAAAGTCTGTTTTGCTTTTATCAACTCAAACATAATAATTCTGCATGAACAATCAAATGGAATTATTAAGATAAGGTAGCATTAAAAATGACGGCTACATCAGAGGGGAAGAGCAGGAGGAAGATTTAGGAGAATTAGGCAGAGCGAGTCCGGGGAGGGGCGGGGGGTGTGAAATAGGTTAGGAGTTGATCTAGTCATTTTGTGTCATGGGGTCTCACGGGTCCCCGTTAACCTCTTTACCTTTGCCTCTCTCTCCATTCTCCACCCCTTCCTGCTTCCTCTCCCATCTCCTGCAGCCGACATGTCCACCCCCGTCTCCCCATCCCCCTCCCTGTCCCCCCTGGCTCTGGCATCCCCCTCGCCCTCGCCCTCGGCGTCCCCCCTCCCATCTCCACTCTCCCCGCCACCCCGGGTGCCTGTGTTCCAGAGGAAGGGCGCCCTGAAGCACAAACGGATTGTGGAGGTGAAGGACCACCAGTTCACGGCCCGCTTCTTCAAACAGCCCACCTTCTGCAGCCACTGTACCGACTTCATATGGTAACCCCTTCCACCCCCACCGCCAAACCACAGGGCCAAATCATCAACATAACTCCCCATACTCTAAATACATCTTGTAATGATCCCAGACCGTTAGGTAGAGCTGGTCATCTTCGTGTATCACGATTTGTTTCTTCCCCTCCTTCTCGGGGGTGATGCATTTGTCCCCCTCCCATTTCTGGTGTTATGAATTGCTATTTTTCTTGCAACAATGCCATGTTCTCTGCTGTCTACCTGTGCAGATGTCAAGGAGGCTGTGGGAGATGGCTCAGTGATTAATGATAGATTACATTTGTTATGTTGCTTTTTACTAATTAAATTGAAATTTTATTTTAATTCTCTTTTTAAATGTTTCTGTATCAGCTCTCGTCCCTTTTCTCTGCATCACTTCCGTCGTAATGTTGTATCTGGTGCGGAGCGAGTGGTCTGATTATCCGAAACGCTGCTATCAGCTGGTACTATTTAACGCCATAGCTCTCGGTTATGGGAGCATATGTTTCTATCTCCAGCAGGGAGAAATTTATCGCGGGAAAGTGGGTGCAGGACGACGCTATATTTTGTGCGGCGGCTTGCATGTGCTTCAACAGCGACCTCTGGTGTGAATAATTGTGAATAACCAGCGCTAAAGAGCTGGTGCGTGTTTATAAAAGAGCATCCGGCGACTTTGTACAGCAAAGGCTGCGGCATGAGCAGAAAATAATGGAAAGCTGTTTTTTTCGTATTCCTTTGAGTGAAAATCCTTTCCAGACATGACACTCGATATCTGCATTTTTTCACAGGGGCATTGGAAAGCAGGGCTTTCAATGTCAAGGTACTTCTCACCACTTATTTATATTAGTTATGTAAAAGCAAGTAATTATTCTGTAAAAGTGATACTACTCACATTCTTGCAACCTTGTTTGCTCTTCGTAATGGTCAGACTGAATTATCATTACTGTCAAGAAATAGTAATAACAATTAAAAAAACATTTCTTATTGTGGTATTTATTTGAGAATGCGTAAAACTCAAATAATAGTATCATGAGCCGAGCCGTGTGCTTTCTTTCTGTTGCTTATTTGCTAGAGGAGGGACGGAAATGAGGTTGATAATTATGCAATTAATCAATTATTAATGCCTGCCACTATCCCCCCCCCCTCCAATCTCCTTGTGTCTTCCCATCAGTGTGTGGTTTTGTGGTTCACAAGCGATGTCACGAGTTCGTGACCTTCACCTGCCCCGGATCCATGACGGGCCCCAAAGCCGAGGTATGGGCCCCTCTCTCTCTCTTTGTCTTTTCGTCTCTCCCTTTCTCTCTCTCTCTCTCTCTCCTTCTCCCTCTCCTTGTTAGGCTATGAGGGCCCAGCTGTTTACCTCGTATAGAACAATTAGCTAGTAGGACAGCAATACATGTTTCTGATGATGGAACCGGGGGGCGGGGGGGGGGGGGGGGGTATTGCTGGCATGCCCTGTCAGACATTCCAATGATATATATATATATTTTTTGTAATATGTACATATATATTTTTTCTCCTCATGCTAAATAAACTGGAACAGAAAGGAGGTCAAGGAGAAAGTGAGAGAGGCATAGTGACAGAGCGACGGAACGGGAGTGAATGTGAGGCCCAGTTGATTGGAGACTGATGGAGCGGGTTGGGGGGGGGAGCTGGGAGAGGAGCACTTTGGCTCGGAATTAAACAGACTGGCAGCAGAGACAGCAGGTTTGGCAGCAGATACTGTATGGGCTTTGGGGGGGAGGGGGGATCCACATAGTGTAGCCCCCTGGGCAAGAATCAGGGGAAACAGAAAGGGATGTAGATTATAAAATAGATTGGAGATGATCAATGTTTTGAGGCTTTTCACCATGCAGGTGCTGCAGGTAATTTTTATAGAAGCCTTTAAATTGCAGTCCATCAATGACGAGATTTGCATGGACAGACTGACACGTTGCCATCCACTGCAAATAGACCTGTGGAAGTTATACATAGAGGGGTGCAGACAGCCTCTTCTGTTACCTTGAGACGTGTGTTGGCTCTATTTATAGAGAGCAGGACAGTATCAGTGGGAGCCTGATAATTATGATTGTGTTAATCGCCGCCTTCGCCGTGAGTCCCTCACATGAGAACCTTGGAATCATGCTCAGTCACGTTCGGTGATGTGGCCTTCTTGCTGTGTGACTCGCCAAGCTTCTCATGGCTTGTGCTGGCTTTAGATGTTTTATTTAATCCCCCTTTTCTCACATTCTCAATTCATCTGTTTCTATTACTGTTACTTCTCATTTTCTTCCCTTCCTCCTTCCCATGCTACTCTCTCCTCTCTCTCTCTCTCTCTCTCTCTCTCTCCCTCTCTCTCATCTTCCCTGCTCTAAATGCCCCATGTGAATAGTTTTCTTTCCATTGTTGCCTTTCCTTTCCTTTACCTTCCCCTCTTTTCCTTTCCTTTCCTTTCCTTTCCTTTCTTTTCCTTTCCAGTCATTTCTCTTCCCATCCTGTCATTTCCGTTCTCTTTCATTCCTTTTCCTTTCTCTTCCCATCCCTTTCTTTCCTTCCCTTTTATTTCTCTTCTCATTCTTTCCTTTACTTTCATTTCCTCCCCTTTCCTTTTCCTTCCTATCTTATCCTTTCCTTTCCTTTCCTTTATCTTCCCATCCATTCCTTTCTTCTTCTTTCCTGTCCTTTCCTTTCTCTTCTAATCTTTTCCTTTCCTTTCCGTTCATTTCCTTTCCTGTTCTTTCCTTAACGTGCCCCCCTTACCCACGCATCTCCCTGACACTTGCACTTTCTCCAATCCCCCAATTTCTTCCCCTCTTTCTTAACCCTCGCTTTAATTTCTTCTGCCGAAACTTCCTTCACTATTTGTCCTTTCACCTTGCCCTCCCTCTGACCTCCTCTCCATTCCTCTCCTGCACCCCTTTCCCCCGTCAGGACCTGAAGAGCAAACACAAGTTCAAAATACACACATACGCCAGCCCCACGTTCTGCGACCACTGCGGCTCGCTGCTCTACGGCCTCATACACCAGGGCATGAAATGCATCAGTGAGTACAACTTGGGTAGCATTGGCATAAGGCTTGAGCAAAACTAGAGGGTTTAAAATTAAATGGAAACTAGGCCCATCATGTCAGGTTTAGTTATTATTCACGCTTCTGCAAGATGGATGATCACTTGTCTTACATAAATGTCAAGATTATTTGTCCTTTTTCCCATACGGACTTTCAAAACTTTGTTACATTAAAAACAATCAGACCTGCATAATGTTTCCCACTATCCTCTATTGTTTCATGCCTGTGTTTGCATGTGTCACCGCACTCTCACTGACAGGCTGTGACATGAACGTACACAAACGCTGTGAGAACAGTGTACCCAGCCTTTGTGGCCAGGACCACACGGAGAAGAGAGGCAGAATCCATCTCAGTATCCGTGGCGAGAGGGAGGAGATTCATGTTACTGGTGAGCAATGCTGCCTGGGAGAGGATGTGAAACCATGAGCTCATTTTTATAGCTACTGGTTCTGTTTGGCCCTGCTGGCCACCATTGTCATTACTGCTGATGATGTATGATGTTATACAAATCTATGGAAACATCTCCTGTGCTGTGCTTTAATCATATTGCTTCTCCCGTCAGGGCCCTGACTGGACCTGCTTAACAGGCAGGTCATTAACCCAGGAGCTATTCCATCATTTGGGTGAATTCTAGTCCGCAATACACAGTAACAAGAGACAGCTGTCATGGGGTGATGGGGATGTTTAGCTTGTCTGGGAGACACTCACAGTTTTGCGCTGCCCCCTACAGTCCGGGAGGCTCGCAACCTGATCCCCATGGACCCCAATGGGCTGTCGGATCCCTACGTCAAGCTGAAGTTGATTCCTGACCCCAAGAGCCAGAGCAAGCAGAAGACCCGCACCATCCGGTCCACCCTCAACCCCGTGTGGAATGAGAGCTTCGTCTTGTGAGCGATGAGGGCCTTGGCATGTTTGCCAGTGTGTGTGTGTGTGTGTATGTGTGTGTGTGTGTATGTGTGTGTGTGTGTGTGTGTGTGTGTGTGCGTGTGTGTGTGTTATCCCCACAATGTGATCCTGTTATTTTGACCACTTTTTCGGTCCCCACAAGAGGAAACTCACTTTTATAAAAATCTGTGACTGCAAGCAAAAAACAAAGTCTTGCATTTTGTTTGGTTACTTATGGTTCAGGATAGAGGTGGGTAGGGCTTAGGGTTCTCACAGTTAGGATCAGGGTTTTGCCCATAGAAATGAATGGACAGTCCCCACAAAGATATGAATACAAACATGTGTGCCTGTATGTGTGTCTGTGTGTATTGTGTGAAATAAGAATGCATGTGCAAATGATGTAGACTTTTCTCCAGTAATCATATAATAATCACGCAAGGGAAGTTTTCAGTGCTTGTAACCTGGGAACACTCTTCCTGTATGTGTGTGTACATGTGCATGCTGGCTGTGTCTTGCTGTGTTTCTTTGTTGTGGATTTTGTATTTCTGTCATATGCTTTTGTCTGTCCCTGTATTTATGTGTCTGTGTTTATGTGTGAGTCCTACCTTCGGTCCAGCTCGGTGCGGGGGCGGCAGTGGGACCGACGCCTGTCCGTGGAAGTGTGGGACTGGGACCGCACTTCCCGGAACGACTTCATGGGGGCGCTGTCCTTTGGGGTCAGTGAGATCTTCCGTCGTGCAGTCAGTGGCTGGTACAAGCTGCTCAACCAGGAGGAGGGAGAATATTACAACATCCCCGTCCCTGACCCTGACCTGCAGGTGAACTGACATGCCGGCATGGGCACTTTGACCGTGACAGATGCGCTAGTGTGGCATTATGGGTAATTGTTTATGTCAGCCAATATGCTGTATGTAAGGATGTGTAAATGAAGGTTGTACAGGTCGATTTCAATGCCTCAATAAAAGAACTTTGGACAAGTCCATCCAGAGTAGGGTTACAGTTTTAATTACTGAGTAGGACCACTAGAGGGCAGATGTGTTCCAATGATCTCAACACGAAAATTGTCTTTATGGTTCCTCACCTCCCTCCCTTTCAGTGCTGTTAAACATTATTACAGCCACAATGTATTCATTAATAATACAGTAGAGATGATAATTCCTTTGTATTTTGCTCAGTATTCTTTGTTGTTTTCCCTAATAAACACTCAAAGCCTCCGTGTCCTTCACTTCCTCTTTAGGAACCTGCTCCTGCACCACCTCCCCCACTGCCCCCGCCCCCAGTGCTCCTGCCGACCCCACTTACCCCTCCCACCCCTTCCTGTCCACCCATCCACTCTCTGGTGAAGGGCCGCATCAGTCTCCAAGACTTCAGCTTCCTGATGGTGCTTGGCAAAGGCAGTTTTGGGAAGGTAGGTTCCCGCTTCTCACCATCAGGAAACAGCGATGTCGATGCCAGCTGTTAAACATGCGCCATGATGCCAACGTCGAGTACAGAGTTCTTATAATCTGCCTGCCCCACCTTTATCATTGAATTTAACCTCACGTCTCAACATTCACAACATCTGTGGATTAAAATTTCTGGCAGTCTTAGGATGGGAAACACATATATGAGTTACCTCCAGCTCTGTCGATTTTCTCGTCTCTTAAATTGATTGTTATCTCTGTAACCCCCTCATCCCTATATTTCATGCCTCCTTTGCCCCTTCATGACCCCCCCCCCCCCCCCCCCCGCTACCCCCAGGTGCTGCTAGCCGAAGAGAGGGGCAGTGACAGGCTGTTTGCGGTGAAGGTTCTGAAAAAGGACGTGCTCTTCCAGGATGAGGACACAGAGAGTGCCATGGTGGAACGGCGCGTGCTGGGGCTCACTGGGAGACCTCACTTCCTCACGTGTCTGTACTGTGCCTTCCAGACTGAGGTGTGTCCACACACTAACTGAACTCTGACATGTAGAGCTCGGTATGATGATGGATGACTATATATATATAGGTACAATCACTGTGTGTTCCAGCGCTTTGCAAGAGGTATGAGTCAATGTCCAGGAAGAGACTAGATGACCATCATGAACAGAGTGGTGACAGCTGGAGAGATAGTGGAAAGCTTAGAGGATCAGTAACTGCAGATGTGAGGGTTAGAACCTCCAACTGCAGCATGCAAAGCCTTCATAGAGATACCCCCAGGGGTGCCTAACAAGGGGGAGGATGAGCATTTGAGCTGGACAGGTGCACAGGTAATGATCCAAAACAACAATGACTATGAGTATGAGAATCCTTATGTGGCAAAGTCTGCAAAAATCCATAAGGCCTGATGATCTACCAGACCAAGATGAAATGCTTAGAGGGGCTGATGCAAATTAGCAGGTCCAAAGAACCTTGAGAAAAGTTATTTTCAACAGGTTTGCCAGAGGACAGCCATGTGTCCACAGCTGTTGAGGGCAATCAGGAGGCAAAGATCAGTTAGCTTAGGCAGGAGCTGACATTCCTACAGTGGAAAGAGAGGGCAGAGGACAAGGCCTTATTAGTGCAACCTTTTGCGGAAGAAGCTTATCCCCCTTCAAAGAGCAGAATGGCAGGGGAGGAGAAGGTAGGAGGCCCAGGAAGTGTTCCACCTTCCCTGAGATTTGTTTTAGGTTCCCCAAGCAACTGTTGGGGCAGAAATGGAGCAGCTACCTTACCTGTTCCACGGAGGAAATTGACTAATACCTCACAACACTTTCATTGACAGTGTGAGAGAACAACACTCGGGGAACTATGGGTCCTTGATAACACCATGAACATCCAACCTTTAGACTTCCCAGATAGAAGTCTGGGAAACAGTCAGATATGCTAGACTAAACTCAGCCCCTAGCCATTGGGGAGTGCCCTACAAGGTATACAAGAGGTGCCCTAAATTCTTGCACTGATTATGGAAGATCATCAAGGTGACCTGGAGGAGAGCTGGGGTAGCTCTGCAGTGGAGATTTACAGAGGAAGGCTGAATACAGGAAGAAGATTCAAGTAGTATCAAACTAACCTGCACAATATCACTTCTGTGTTGAAGGCTGTGTTTGTTGCCAAAAGTCTGACAGAGTACCCCCTAAAGAACTCCTACAGTGACACCTCATGGCAGGATCCCGAGGGTGCCAAGATACATCAAGCACACAAGGATCATCACCCCGTGATGAGAGGTGTGAGAAGGCAGAAGAGGTCTGGTAGTTTTGAGGCTGGACATTGTCAAGGCCTATGTCTCTATACTCCACAAACTGGTGAAAATGACATTGAACTGGCACCATGTTTGAGACAAGAACAAGGATCTCATTCATTATTACAGCTGCTTCACCCTGAGTGTTGCTTGTGAAATCACATCAACATGACATTGGTTGGAGAAGGGGATCACTACTGGATGTACCATTTGAGTGATCCTACTTGCCTTGCCCAGTGAAATTGTTAGCAGATGTGGAGTGCAGATGCCTGCTGACTATGTGTGGTGTCCAACAGTGCTCCATCAGTGCATTTATAAACGATCTCACAGTGACAACATCATCGGTGCATCAGTGGAAGGCAATCAGTGAGAGCAAGGAGCACAACCCAGCAAAGAAAGTCATCGGTATTGTCACGGCAGGGGAGGAGCCACAGGTGCAGTGAAAAGTAACAGTTGGGCTCCTTACCTCTGCAGGTGGCTGACAGTTGAAGGTCATTCTGGGGAAGCAATTCAAATTCCCTGAGTCCATTACAAAGACTAAGCTTTGGCCAGATGTTGGTCATGATGTCCAAAATGGTATGAGAAGTGGTTCACAGTTGGAGCTGCCATTGTTACGGAATGAGAGGAAATGGGTCAAATCTAGGGACCTGGTAGGCAAGTGCCAGAGGTCGGGTTGATGGACTCATAAGCTTCTCAGAGCAATTTTCTGATAGGGCCTTCGGGGCACAGGGCAGCAGGGAAGGAAAACCATCATGGACAACACAACGGCTGCAGAGAAGGCCTCAGGATGGGAGTGCGTCAAAAGGGTCATCCATGGACTACACATGCCTCGTGGACTCAAGCTGGGGTCTGATCAACCCTGGGCAAGGATGTTTGATTGCTGAAAGACCAGAACATCCTATGACCCAGATACAATCACTGATGAAGTGCCCAAGTACATCTTAAGATGTACAAATCAATCAGGATCAGTTTAATATGCCAAGCACACCGACAGAAATGTATGTGGAAATTTTCCTGGTGGTGGTGTTATGCATGAAAATGTAAATGCATATGAAGGAGCACATGAACATGATGATTAGGGGCAAATGCATAAACAAGCGAGCAAATCACCAGAATGTGAAGCTCAGAGTGAATAGAGACAGTTGCCCTGCAGGAACTGTACAAGTATACATCTGTTCAGATAACTGCAGGAAGTTACATATGGTTTGGTGGGAGGCATCTAAGGTACAAGATGCAGATTTGAAGACTGACTCAATGCTGAACACGTTGGAGCAGCATGTACATGCTGGGCTGTGCTGTGCAGAGACAGGAGACACTGCACAGACGCTAACACAGCGTCATGGTGCATTTCACGGAGCTCGCCAAATGCACAGACTGAGTCACACACCTACGGGTCACCACTCCCCATGGGCAGGCATTTCCCCAGGGCTCCGGTCGGTGCCAATTCCGCCGAATGGTGCCCGTGTCCCGAAGGAAGGCCACGTGAACGGCAATATGCTGTTAAGGAGTGTCATCGGCTAATTTCAGCATCATGTTCTCATACTGCATTTTTATCTCGCACAATGTACAGGAAACGTAACACAACAAGTGGTCTAACAGCCAACCATGACGTCGTTCTCTTAGAGCTCTTGCAGCTTCTCCACAACTCCTGCTTTTTAGGAGCGCCACTTAGGCAGCAGATTGTTTCGCTCATGAAATAAGACATGATGAAAGCTGTCCCTCCCTCCCTGGTGAGCTGACAACGGGATGTGCAGATTCAGGCACGTCTATAAATACCCGCGCGCTTTTGGTCAAAATCCGTCGGAAAAAAAAAAGTGTTTTCCTTAATTATGTTGTCCTGGCTAACCCAGATGTGTATTTTAATGAATTCATTAATTAGCCTTATTTCATAACAAGATCATTAGCAGTTCTGGAGGGGTAATGTGGAGACTGTTATTTAATGGGATGGGTTTGGTATTCACGTCTGATAGGAACGGATTGCGTAATGCGTATCTGCAGCTGCATATAAGGACGTATGGTTCACATGCACTTCACTCGTTCACATTCGCATTTCTGCACCCTGTGTGCTGATACCCAAGGAGAAAATGAGAGTTTTTACAGCATTTGACGGTTCACTCTGCTAAGAAGAAGATTTCACTCCACTTGTGGTAATTAGAGAAGGGCTTCACTTCACTTCTGCTAATTGGACTCATATCATCAAAAGCTTCAATGGGTTGACTTCTCTTCAAAGCCATAAGTTTTAACCCTATGCATTTGCAGGTTTGAATAAGCCTGTGTTTAGTCATATACAGTAAATGAGGAGATTTAGAATTTTAAGTTTGCTAATAGCGATTGTGAAACGGAGTTGCATTTAATCAGGACTAAGCACAACCAAATCCTGGCTTATCCTAAGAACGCCAGCTTTGAGCTACTCTGTCAGAGGTTCAAACCAGCACTTCCAGTGTCTTTTTATAATGTTCTAATTGGGAGGCTCTCGCCCCAATGACCAGGTGGGGTCTCGAGGGCTGGGTGTGAGCCACAGCGCTCTCCAAGCCAAAGATTACGCATTGCTCTTTGGACCAAATGTCCCAGCAACTCCTGCCAACTCAGTCCTTCTGTTAAACTGACGACTCATGACCCTGAGATACCATTTATAATACTTCAGTTTGTGACAATATTACTCTTTGGTGGGAAATCCTCTTACTTGGGGGATCCCCAGAGTACCTGTGATACATTAGATTATTGATCAGGAAGATGGGAACAGTGGTATTTGGGATGTGGAACACGGCTGTCATTGAGGGCATTGTGTACGTGGGATATGATGGTGCTGTCCATGCCACAGGACCGCCTGTACTATGTGATGGAGTATGTCAACGGGGGTGACCTGATGTTCCACATCCAGATCGTGGGCAAGTTCAAAGAGCCACACGCTGCGTGAGTAAAGCTCACAAACTCTGGCAGTAAGAAGCCCCCCCCACCCCACCCCGACCCACTGTAGGCTGTTTGTGAATGCCCCTCTGTCCGAACACATGATTAATTAAATATGCAAAAATCATTCTAGTGATGCCGTTGTCATGGTAACCTTATGTTCTCCAGGTTTTATGCTGCAGAGATTGCTGTCGGTCTCTTCTTTCTTCATCATAAAGGGATCATATACAGGTATTTATCCAAAGTATGCAGTCCATGTTTCTCTGGACTCTCTGTTAGTGAGAGATATACAATACTCACTATTAGTGAAAGACATTCAGTACTTTCTGCTAGTGCGACACATCCAGTGCTCTCTGTTAGTGAAGGACATTCAGTACTCTGTTAGTGAGGCACATCCAGTACACTCTGTTTGTGAGACACATTCAGTACTCCCTGTCAGTGAAGGACATCCAGTACTCTCTGTTAGTGAAGGACATCCAGTACACTCTGTTGGTGAAGGACATACTGTACTCTCTGTTAGTGAAGGACATCCAGTGCACTCTGTTAGTGAGCCTCATCCCGTACTGTCTTAGTGATCCACATATCTCTGTTGGTGATATTTCCGCAGTTCTTCCTATTACTGTGGTACATCCACTGCACTCCTGTCGGCATAGTACCCCCAGCATATGCAATCCACACACTGCACACACTGTTCCCTGTATTGTGCATCTTGCTGGACCGTTTGTTGCTGTCTGTCCTGTTTAGAGATCTGAAGCTCGACAACGTGCTACTGGACAGTGAAGGTCACATCAAGATTGCAGATTTCGGCATGTGCAGAGAGGGGATGTTGGAAGGAGACACCACGCGGACGTTTTGTGGCACCCCCGACTATATCGCCCCTGAGGTCCCACCTCTGCATGTGTCTTACTGTGTGTATTTGCCCTGTGTGTATGTGTACTGCATCTATATGTGTGTTGTGTGCTACGGTGTATATTTGGGCTGTGTGAAGTCAAATTTTAGGATGTTATTTCAAAGTTTTAAAAATCATGAAACCAATCCTTACAAAACAAACATTTTTTATATTTTCATACACTCTGAAAAAGGAAAGTCTCAGCTCTTTTATTGTTTCATATATTTTTCTTTTTTAATTTATGAGCTTTATTGGAATGTGGCTTGAGTCTTACTGTTAAAAAGTGGGAGTTAGGGCAATTGTGTACATGTGTTTTTGTGTGTGCTGTAGGAACTCCTCCACAAACTCTATTCATAGGAACACAGCAGAGCTTCCATAGTCTAATTAACGCTACCTGGTTTAAAGAATCCATTCTCATATGTAATAACAGTTTGCTCTGGTTCAGTTCCTAAAAACAGAAAGGAGTTCTGTCATGAAAGAGATGCTAATTGTGTCATATATCCATACATCCATCCATCCATCCATCCATCCTCCATTTGCTTATCCGAGCCAGGGTCACCGTGGTGTTGCTGGAGTCTATCCCACGCAGTATTGAACAGTCTGTTGGATTCAGGTCATATATATGTGTATAAAGACATGGTAAGACTCTGTTTCCATTGTTGATGTAGATGAATTTGTAGATGAGTAGATCTTTGTTGATCTTTTACTGTGAATTTGCATAATCCAAACCATAACCTAATAATTTATAACAATTGTCCATTCCAAAAATATAAATATAGGCCTTTATGTGACGTAATTTTTCCTGGGGTAAACCTGTTGGTCAAATATCTCTGCTGCATTTGTGTTTAGTTGTGTGTGTGTTTGTGTATATCTGTGTGGTGTGTTGTGAGGACAGAGCACGTCAGGGTGCTGTGGGTAACCTCACCATTACATTCTGCAACATAGATTTTATTATGTAAAATAAGCATTGATTTTCTTGTTCATGTCATTTTGAGAGCGATACAATATTTTTCCCTGGAGGCAGGAGATAAATTGTTCTCTCTCTCCCTCAACCTTTCCTTTTTTATCTCTCTGTCTTTCCCACACTTTGTCAGTATTAATATATTGTCGTGACTTGTCTCATCATGTGGCGCATTAAATACTCTTCGTTCCCTTCTCTCTCATTCCACTATATTTGTGTGCTCTAAGGGACGATCTCGCACCTTCTCCTTCAGATTGTGGCTTACCAGCCTTATGGGAAAGCTGTAGACTGGTGGTCTTATGGGGTGCTGCTCTACGAAATGTTAGCTGGACAGGTAAAACCCACAACCCCGTCACCTTGGGCTACTTTCTTCTCCAGAAAGGCCCTGGTTTCCTTTTCTTGATGTCTTTCAGTGAGTCACTCTCTTACCCCCTCGAGATGCTCTCCTCGTGGAGTTCCCTTCATTTGCTTTCATTTGTTCCTATCCCCTCCCCCCCCCAAGCCCCCCTTTGATGGATTGGACGAGGAGGAGCTGTTCCAGTCCATCCTGGAGCAGAATGTGTCATATCCCAAGAATCTCTCTCGTGAAGCTGTGTCCATCTGCAGGGGGGTAAGCTGGACTTATCATTATCGCAATTTGTGGAGTTATATAATTATACACACCAATGACTAGCCCATATCATGTGATTAAAATCAACAATCTCATAAAAATTGTGCATGACAAGGTCTGGAATGTATTAGACAGTAACCTAGCATATGGTTTTCGTAGTCAAGCTGTTGAATGACGAAGAAATGGGCAGGGATAAAGACTGATAAACTGTCTGATAAAGGCCACTCAGTGGATCAAGCTCTGCTGTGTGTGGGGCTACCTAGCCACAGATTGGAGTTGTTGGTCTGCCACAGTGTTTTTCAAACCAGTCCTTGGGGACCCCTAGATGGTCCACGTTTTTACTCTCTTCCAGTTCCCTGAGAGCTGGGAGGGAGCAAAAATGTGGAATGTCTGGGGGTCCCCTGAAGACTGGTTTCAGATACACTAGTCTAATGCGTCACTCAGATGCTTGACACACACCCAGCTGCCTACATGATGAAATAGAAAATGAGATTCATCAGACCAGGCAACCTTCTTCCGTTGCTCCAAGATCCAGGACCGATGCTCGCCCATTGTAGGTGTTTTCAAAGGTGGATAGAGGTTAGCATGGGCACTCTGTCAGGACAGGTCCCAGTCCTGCCCCTTTTGTTATGTCAGTTCCTGGCCAGCAAATGTTGCTAGTCATCCCAGTGTCTTTACCTCCTAGTGTGTCTCCCTATTCCCTGGACTGTTGTGTGGCTTGATGGGCTAAGTGGTTAGCCAATGTCTTTTATTGTTGTGGGTTCGAGTCAACCAGAAGCCAGACTCATCCATGTTAATAAGTAACCATTTATTACTTGTTTTACTTGTTTATGTTTTCTTGTTTATTTTAGTTTTTTGATGTATTTCTGTGTGGTTCCTTGTTTTGCCCTCGGCTGTATTATGTTCAGCTTTCCTTGTTTTTATTTCCCTTTGTGTTTGAACCTTCTGTATCTGTTAATTAACCTCACCTGTTCCTCGTTGCCCCTAGTTCTTATAGCCCACAGCTACCCCTTGTTAGTCCTGTTAAGGTCCTGCGTTATTCCTCAGTCAGTTGTTGCTGTTACTGCATGTTTATAGCGGTGTTGGTTCCCTGTGTTGCTGTGTGCGTAATAGTCATAGTTACCCCACGTTAGCTTGTAGTTTCCTACCTACCCTTGGTCTTGTTGTTCCCAATGTTGCTCCCTGGCTTAGCTTAGTTTCGCTCCCCTGGGGTCCCCTTTATTTTCTGGTTCCCCCTTTGTGTTCTTTTTAAGTTTAATGAAGTTTTGCGTTTGTTGGAGCCGCTCTGTGCATCGTTCCTCCTTTGTGATGCCCTGCTGTAACACTAACTGCCCAGTGGCCATGCCGCCCCATATACAGCAGAGCTCAATGTGTGTGTATTGAGACACATCACTCCCGTGAACATCATTAAAATTGTCTGCTATTTGTGCCAAAGTAGCCCTTCTGTTTGTTGGTACCAGACAGGTTAGCTCTGGTTCACATCCCACACCCATTAGTCGTGGCCACTAGGGGTGTAATGGTACAAAAATCACAGTTCGGTACGTTTACAGTACAACAGGGATAAAGGAAACAAAACATAAATGGCTTCTTTTTTTCTTCATTAAACATTGGTTTACTGAACAAAGTAAGATTCAATTCAATTTTATTTATATAGCGCTTTTAACAACAGTCATTGTCACAAAGCACTTTACATTTAACCGGCCAGAACCCCACCAAGCAAGCCTGAGGTGACAGTGGCAAGGAAACTCCCTCTAGCAGGAAGAAACCTTGAGAGGAACATAGACTCAGAAGGGGACCCCCATGCATGAAACTGCATTTATATTACATTAATTTGAGTTCATATAGATAAAAGTCCCAGTTGGTTTCATGTAGTCATTTCCAGGTGTCCAGGTGAGGGTTCAAGCAGTGTAGTGTCGGCTCGGTATCAGCTCAGAAAAGAGAAGATGGAGAAGAGTTATTACCCTACACCTAACCTCCAGCAGGACTAGAGTAACTATGACAGCCTGGCTAAAAGGGAGGCCTGGAAGGAAGCACAGACATGAGGGTTTCCAGGGGTTTTGGCATCAAGCCAACCCGCCGTCCACAGCTTAAGTGATCGGCGAGAGTGGCAGGACGACCTTTAATCTCAAATGACCATGAACCTCCAGATTTCCCATTCACCTTAGAAAAGGGGATTTTACTGTCCAAAAGACTGACTAAAGAGGTAAGTCTTAAGCCTTGACTTAAAAGCAGAGATTGTGTCTGAGTTCCGAAACACTAATAGGAAGTTTATTCCATAACTGTCTTTCTTAAATAAAAAGTCTTTGTTAATACTGCTGTAACCTAAAAAACAAGAATGTACTTAAAAGTAAATCAAAATAAACATTGTCTCAAGTAAATAAAAATAAAATAACTATCCATTCAGGTGCACATTTAGAAAATTAACTACACCTGTGCTGTATTCACATTAGCAGTTTTTAGCTTCATATTAGAACTGTGCAACACAATTATTGTCTCATAAAATACAAAGCGTAACAAAATAAATATCCATTAAGGTGCAGCATTTCAAAAAAATACCTGTGCTGTACTTTTCACATTAGGATGCATGCGTAGTGGTACGGCTTCATCCGCCCCTCTCTGAATGCTGCTCGGAGGAAACATTCAAATACACAAAGACCCATATTGAAATTTTCAGTACGAATGTGTACTGTTTCACTCTTAGTGGCCACCCAGCACCCCATCAGCACACTGTAGTTTTTCCCTCCTCGGACCACTCGCAATAGGGACTTACCAGTACCGAGCATGAGCACCCCACAAGCCTCACCATTTTGGACATATTCTGACCCAGTTGTCTGGTCAAAATGATGTAGCCCTTCAGTCATTCAGATCTTTACCTTTGCACTCAGCATGTCAACTGCAGGTACCAAATGTTAGCTTACCGTCTATTATACCCCAGACCCTGACACATACCATTTTTACAAATGTCACATGGGGGTGGTCATAATGCTTTGGCTCATCTGTGCGTATAATGTTGAAATATCCTGTATTGCTGAAATTGCCCTGGGGCCTAATTTGGTCAAGGGCCATAGTTTAGGGGCAGTTATAACAATCAAGAATATAACAAAATGTAATCACATCTGGGTTCAAGTCACTAGTCCTCAAATTCAAGTCCAAATCTGAGTTGCGGAACCTGAGATCTGTGATGTAATCACAGCAGCACTCTATTCCCTAGCACCCTCCCCAACGTAAACTGTACCCCTCTTGCAGTTCTTTCATCTACTTTTTGTTTCAGCTCATGATCAAAAACCCAAGCAAACGTTTGGGTGCAGGAGAGGAGTCAGAGCGGGAAATTCGAGAGCATCCCTTCTTCCGCTGGATTGACTGGGATAGACTTGAGAGACTGGAGGTTCAGCCCCCCTTTAAGCCTCACACTGTTAGTACTGAGACCTTACCCTTTCAGTGTATCGGTGTTTCAGTGTACCGCAGTACCAGTGTACCAGTTATGGGCGTTGCAGTGTACCATAGTACCAGTGTACCAGTTATGGGTGTTACAGTGTACCATAGTACCAGTGTACCAGTTATGGGTGTTGCAGTGTACCACAGTACCAGTGTACCAGTTATGGGTGTTGCAGTGTACCACAGTACCAGTGTACCAGTTATGGGTGTTGCAGTGTACCATAGTACCAGTGTACCAGTTATGGGTGTTGCAGTGTACCATAGTACCAGTGTACCAGTTATGGGTGTTGCAGTGTACCATAGTACCAGTGTACCAGTTATGAGTGCTGCCATGTAGCAGAGTGTCACTTCTCCTCATGGATTTTCATGAAAATATGCTTTCAGCAAAGGCAGTCTGTGGTTAGTCGCCTCTGTTATAGTCTAGACATTTTGCAACCCAGAGCCCACTTTGTAAAAGGACATTGACAAGGGTGCCTTGTATCCACACACATCAGCTCTCTTCCTGTCTCTCTCTTTCTTAGGGTGGTCGGAAAGGGGAGAACTTTGATAAGTTTTTCACTGCCGCCCCTTCGGCCCTCACGCCCTCTGACCCTGATGTGTTGGCCGCGATCGATCAAGAGGACTTCCGGGGCTTCTCCTTCATCAACACAAACTTCCCCACGTCTCCTCTCACCGCCGTCTGAGCTTTGGAGGGTGTTCCAGGAGTGCAGGCTGGCGGCCACTGAGAACACTCTTGCAGGGCAATGACTCAAACTTACAGCTTACATAGGTTATACACAGTCATAAGTCAAAATACCTGGACATAAGGCCTCACCTACACAGACCATGTGGAAACAGCTATATCAGATAATAATATGTAGAAAGCATGCATTTTATATTTCATTTAGCAGGTAGATATTGTTCACATTTTTCAGTTTCAATAGCTGGGGGTGTATTTACATTTACGACAGAATTAATCTGGATTTTCAATTGTGCTTTCCCATCTCTTATGTAGAGTCAAGCTCCAACCGTGCTGTTATTACCTACAATTCCCATGGTTTACCTAAACGACAGCCTTCATGCCTTTCAACTGCATGCTTTCTTAACTATCCTGATGGCAAACCGTAACCGCTGTGAGAAAAAGGCTGTGAGTGATACGGCACCATTGTCTGAGTCTGCAAATGCAGGAAAACAAACTGCATGTTAAAAAGCCAATCAAACTTATCATCACAACGGGAGCGTGTGAGTTTGCAGTAAAGGTGCAGTTTTGGGGAGAAGTCAACCACAAGTGGTAGATATTAGCCTCGCACACATGCCCCACAGGGATCGTAAATATCAGAACGAGACTTTTGGCAAAGCCTGTCATTTAAAAGAGATTTTCACTAAACAAATCGTAACAATACTGATGGCGGCACCCAGCATATCATTTAAAACTTAGCTAATCAAGCTAATAGGGTTGTAGAGAATTAAAATACTCTCATCAGCAGATCTCTGATGAAGACTTTTGTCTATTTGTCCTTCACATTTGTAAATCATTACACTGATTATGATACTATAATAAACATAAGTAATTTCATCTTATTACTGTGGTTAGATCTGGGGGAAATGATTGTAAAAATCAGTTTACTAGAGGCTGTGTTAGACTGGTAGAATTTGATGGTTCCTTCGTATGTAATATTTCCAACTTATGCTGAAGGTGCATTCAAAAGTCGTACAATGTGCTGTATTTATAGACTCCTGAGCTCCTCAGGCACTCTTTGCTTTTTCTTGTACCTGACTAGCATAGCAAGCAATCATTCCCCACCTCAAAAACAGCAATGACATTTAACGTCCTGCGGTTTCAGTCCATGACGAAGCTGCGCATGGTTCTCTTCGCTCTCCATAGTATTTCTGCGATGTGGCCTCGGCTACTTTTTAAAGCATCTTGTCATTCCTGTGTGTGTCAGAACTGTGCTAAACTGGCACGCTCCATCAAGCCATCACACTGGTCTTTGCTGGTCTTCACAGCTTGACTCAAGTCACTGTAGCTTCTTTGCAGTGGCCATCCACAAAATTTGCTCAGTGCAGAACCAGGGCACATGCCCAGACGAGATGCGCTGACCTGTTTCCCTTCCTCTGCATAGCCTTAACCCTGACCTTTGACCCCGAATTTTGAGCATGAGGGAAAATGTGCTTCGGAGACACGTGACAGGGGATGAATGTACAAGGAAGTGCAACACATTGGCATTTAATGCTTGAGTGTGCTGCTGGTGATGAATTGTGACATGACCCCCCTTAATAGAACCTTTGCTGAGGCAGTTGTTAATTCATAAGAAAAATTAAATTATAGGCTTATATATAAAGTATCATGGTATATGCAGTTTATTCAATACAAGATTAGATAGACTGATGCTTTTGAAGAAGTAGAGGAATTTGTTGAGTAATTTGAGATCTTATTTTATGTCTTTGCAGTTAAAATCCTAATAAACCTTATTGAAAACACTGCCCTATGTTCTGTTTGCTTGGAAACACTGTTCTATATTCTGTTTGTGTGGAAACACTATCCTATGTTCTGTTTGTTTGGAAATACTGTCCTATGTTCTGTTTGTTTGGAAATACTGCCCTATGTTCTGTTTGTTTGGAAACACTGTTCTATATTCTGTTTGTTTGGAAACACTGTCCTATGTTCTGTTTGTTTGGAAACACTGTCCTATGTTCTGTTTGTTTGGAAACACTGTCCTATGTTCTGTTTGTTTGGAAAAACTGTCCTATGTTCTGTTTGTTTGGAAATACTGCCATATATTATGTTTGTCTGGAAACACTGTGCTATGTTCTGTTTGTTTGGAAACACTGTTCTATGTTATGTTTGTTTGGAAATACTGCCCTATGTTCTGTTTGTTTGGAAATACTGCCCTATGTTCTGTTTGTTTGGAAATACTGCCCTATGTTCTGTTTGTTTGGAAATACTGCCCTATGTTCTGTTTGTTTGGAAATACTGCCCTATGTTCTGTTTGTTTGGAAATACTGCCCTATGTTCTGTTTGTTTGGAAATACTGCCTTACTGTATGTTCTGTTTGTTTGGAAACACTGTTCTATATTCTGTTTGCTCAGAAACGCTGCCATATCCTGGTGGCTCTTTCTGTTCAGCCCCCCGGCTCCATCTCCACCTTTCTTTCTGTTATTTCTCGCAATGACCCCCCATCTCTCCTTTTTCTCATCCTCACGCTCTCCATGCTTCTGCTCACCTGAAGGCTTTGCCTTTATCTTTTTGTCCCCTCCTCCCCTCCTTTTTATCACTAGTACCCCTCCCTTCTTCCATCTTCTGCATGAAATATGCTGACCACTTGGTTCTGAGGCTGTTGAAACAGCACTTTTTTCAGTCATTCGATCCCCCCACCCCCATCCTGGCTCTCGGGGCCCTGTGGGGGTGACTATAAAGCCATCATGTTCACCCCCTCCTACCCGACATGTTCTGTAGGTTGCCCCCATACCTGCTTCTTCTATCAGCGGGTTAGTCCACTGTGCCTGTGGTCAGATGGCCAGCGGTTTGACCTATGACCTCTGCATGATACTCACATCTCCACTGGGCCCTGACATGCTACACGTACACCTGATAATTGGGTCCTGTGCTCACACTCCAATCTTCTCTCTCAGCTGTATATATGTGTTTGTGTCTCAAGGGGAGCATGACAGGATAAGCATTCTGATTCACATGTGTCAACAGCAAGTAAAGAATCATTTTCATAACTTTTCTTAACCATTTTCTTGCTCTTTTCTGCTGTTCCTTATATTTCCTGCTGAATGCTTTTGTTCTGTTCCTTTTATTCCAACCCCCTCTGACGCTGTCATAGTTGTACTAGGAGAAAACATGAACAAATACACTTTGACCTCTCTGAAGAGGAGAAGGAATGTGAGATTGACAGGCAGCTGGTTTGTCCCTACGTTTCCGGGGGATACTGAACAAGTGCGTGGTGCTGAGGCAAGAGCTAAGCTGTCAGCTGAGGCTCACGGTTTACCGGTCAGTCTACGTCCTTATCCTCACCTCAGCTCAAGAGCTCTGGGTAATGACTGCAGGAATAAGGTTGCAAGTACCAGCATCTGAAATAAGGTTTCTCCTCAGGGCTGTCAGACTCAGAGAACTGGAGGGACATCGAAATAGAGATGCTGCTCTGTCAAATCGAGAGCAGCCGGTTGAGGTGGTGTGGGCCTTTTACACGGATGCCGCCTGGTCGGCTCCCGAGGGACCTGTTCTCGACATGTTCCCATCAGGCTGGGGACTGGGGGCTGACCCAGCACATGCCGGAGGGACTATATCTCTCAGCCTGCTTGGGAATTTAGAGGGATCCCCTGGGACAAGTTAGAGCCTGTGGTTTTGGAAAAAAGCAGTCTGGTCTGACCTGCTTGGCATACTGCTACTGTAGCCTTCACCTAGAATAAGGTACACATTATTTATTTTTAAACATTATTGACTGATATTAAGTCTTAAGACAGACATGTACATCTGTGGAAACATACCTGTCAATGATTTTCCCTGCAAGCAGTTCAGTAGCGATCACCCCACTGCACCATGTTCCACTACAGCACTAAATTCATCGCCGCTGGTCTTGTGAAGATCGCTGCAAACACGCGTACATGGAAATCGTAAAATGTCTAATATGCTAATAAGGCGCGCATTATACTGTCCTCTTCCGTATAGGTCAAGGTTTGCGCGTAAGTTGCTATTATTATCGTTTCTAAAAATACAGGATTTCCCCTCCACAGTTCTAAAAATAGCTATGTGGGTTGGGGGGAGTGTGTGTGGCGAGAACGGAAAAAGACCCTGAGAGAGAAAGGGGAGGGCAAGGACTGAGAACATGCCATTCTAATCTTCCCTGGTTAATATATATATATATATATATATATATACTTTAAAAAATATATGAATTATAATTATTTGCTTTTGTCATTTTCGGGTTATGTGCTGAGGAGGAATATATTTATATTGTGCAATTTGATACATAATGTAACAATTATTGGCTGTTTAATTTATAGCATATTTATATTCAATTCATTAATGGATACTATGGTCCGGTAAATTAATAAACCAATTGTAATGTGTGCATGTTCTTGTACAAGATGCAGTTTGTGTTCTCAAAAGTTTGGATAGTATATATTTTCTCTTTGTTTTCTGTCAATTATTTCCTTATTTTCTAGGGAGAATAAGAAGAATGAGCGTTGGCGCATTAAACACAAGGGTGATACTGTTTGAGAATATTTGACTTAATTTTTTTACTTTCTAAATTTCCAGTCGCCCCTTTATGTTTACCACGCTCAGTCTCGTCACCTTCGTCATTTATCTTCTCCCAGCTATTCACGTTCCTCTGCTTTGTCGCTGTCAAGTTTTCCTCCGAATCTTGTGATTTTCTCTCAAGTAGGCCTGTTTCCCCTCCTCTCGCTCGCCCGTGTGTGCTTATTCCCCCTTTATATTCTTGGTATATAGTATGGCTCCTTCGACTAATTCTCCGCAGTGCCGGGAGAGAGAGATAGAGGAAGGGGGCGTGTTACGCGCACATGAGAGAGGGAGGGAGAGAGAGAGAGAGAGAGAGAGAGAGAGAGAGAGAGAGAGAGAGAGAGAGTAGCAAGGAACTGCAAAATCCACCAAGCGTCCCTCAAGCGAGGGTCTCGGTATTTCTCAGCGAGCGCACCATTCAGAGGCTTTCCTCTAAAGGTGAGGGCACGATTATTTTTATTAACTATTTTTATTATTCCAGTTGCTATTCCTGTCTCATTAATCAATTCTACATTAATTACACCGTAAGGGGTATAAAGGGGACAGTACATTTATTAAATGCCCGTTTATCAGGCTGTAGAATGTCGGTAAAAGGAAAATATGTTGAACACATTAGGTAAGAAAGAAAAGCGATTTTGGGACACAGATTTGGCATATGAATATATGGATATTATACATGTTTTTCAGATCAGGAATGAGTCGCTGTGTAATGAATTTCCTTTTCGTGTTTTATCTCGCTTCTATTCCACTATCCGTCTTTAAGTACGAATGTGACAGGAGGTTATTGAACAATTATTATCATTCGTTAAGTTTATCAAGATCGTCACAATTTCCTTTGTAACGAAACTGGCTCTTCCGCATTTGCCCTTAAATGAAATGGACATGAGTAGCTTTGCAGAGAGATGTTATGAACACGGTGTAATAAGTGTGGCGAAGGCAATGGAGGCTATTAGAAGATGAGCTTCTGCATGGAGCACAGGTTACTTTAATATCTGGTGCCAGGCATTAGTTTGTGTGCGTGCGTGCGTGTATCTGTGTCTGTGTGTGCGTTCGCGTGTTTATGCGTGTACGTACATTTGTGTGTGTGTGTGCTACATTATGCGTGTCAAATGCTAGTTCTCGTTTACTGCGCGTTCGATTTTAAGTTTGTCATTTAAGCCTGCTGTGTGTGTGCGTGTGTGACCTTTGCATGCATATGTGCAGTTTTTCTTTTCTGTGTTCAGTTGTGCTTGCTTTATTGCTGTGTGTGGGAGGGGTCAGGTTTATTATAATGTTTTAACACTTTCCAGTATTAACGCAAAATAATCGTGTGTACGGTGTCTGTAGTTATATTCACCCCTATATTTGGGCCAAGGTCTTTCCCGAAAGTAGCATCCATGATATTTCTGGCGATTCTTTCGATTTCTTCTTCTTAGTTTTTTTTTTTTGCATTTCCCCCCTAGTAATATCTGACCTACCGTTTTCCTTCATTGACCTACGTCTCCTGACAGATGTATTTAATATATGACAAATAAATCCGCATCACTACGATGTCCCACAAGACACTGTAAGGCTACCTAGTTCACTGTGGGAAGCCATAATAAAATAACTAATAATAATAACTTTACTCCTAAATATAGCAAACAGAAGGTTTATTTCCAAGATTCAAACAGTTCACCTTAATGCAGTTTTCATATCACATTACTGTTTACCCTTTACATTTCAGAACAATTAATAATCGATTATTATTAGATGATTATATTATTAGATTTTTAAAAATTGTTTTACTTAATATATTTTACTTGGAATTATTGTGAAGGTGAGATTTTGTTTCATATTACAGAGACTTGTAGTAGGGTTGTTTAAAGACGTACGCTATCATTCCTGTGTGAAATCGACACATTGTTACGCCAAAAATTGCCAGAACACCAAAAGCCCTCAAACTGTGAGCGCGAGGCAGAGAAACGGCCGCGTTCGCTCTCTTTTATTCACCGACTCATTTCTTCAGAGCTTTTCAGCACTGCCGAGGCGAACAGCTCCAACATCTTAGACAACACCCCCCTCCATGCTTCTTTCTCCCAATGTTTTCCCTCCTAGCTGTTCCTCTGACTTTTGTTCCTCCCACACATAGCACCGTTCACCATTAGTTTACCATTCACTGGAAAAGAAATGCGTTTTTCCACAAGGCTCTAGGGACAAGTTGCAACTGTTTGCAGGTGGTGCTAAGTGGCAAATGAGCTTCATTTTGAATATTATGTAATTGATAGGTATATGCATATATATCTACACACACACACACACAAATTATTTAAATATTTATAAATCTTTCAACTGCATTTGCAAATGTACATATATATATACATGTGATGGACAACCAAACAGAGAGACAGGCAGACAAACAGACAGACAAGCAGACAGAGAGATGATTGCCCCAGTATCTGTGCCTCTCCACATGAAGGACACTGATGTTGTCATTATGAAGGTTTTCCTCCACCCTGGTGTCACTGTGTCGTCGTCACTTGCGCTGGAGATGCTGACACTCGCCGGCAATCTGGCCTCGTGCCGCCGCCGCTGTCTTTGCCGCCTGCTCCTGCGAGCAGCTCTCTACACTCACGCGTCACGTCATCGTGTGGCGGCTTCTCCTCACAGCGAGACAGATGGTCCACACCAGTGTTTACACACTGAAGCCGGAGCCTGGCATGGCGGCGGGGGAGCGACGCCCCCCAGTGGTGGCGGTGCTGACGGGCTCCTCTCTGCCGCCCCACCCCCAGATGAGCTCGTGCAGCAGCCGGGCGCTCACGCTGCTCTCCTCCGTGTTCGGGGCCTGCGGCCTGCTGCTGGTGGGCGTGGCCGTTTCCACTGACTACTGGCTGCTGATGGAGGAGGGCATCGTGCTGCAGCAGAACCAGAGTCTGGAGGTGAAGATGGCGTTGCACGCAGGCCTGTGGAGGGTCTGCTTCGTGGCAGGTGAGCTCCTCTCCTCTACGCCCTGCCAGTCTGAAGGCTGTGCAGATATGCAGGTGTTTGTGTGCAGGTACTCATGGATGCGTGTGCGTGCATGAACTTGTTTGTGCAGGTGTGTTTATGGTTTTGCAAGTGTGCGTGTGCTGGTGTGTGTGCAGGTACTTGTGTGTGCTTGCATGTGTCATGTGGTACTCATGCATGTATATGCAGGTGCGCGTCCATGCCTGTGTGATTTACACTGAAAGCTGCACTCTCTCTTTGTACACCAGGAAGTGAGAAGGGGAGGTGTGTCGCTTCGGAGTATTTCACGGAGCCAGAAATCGAGATTACCACAGAAAATACAGCTAATATACTGAGTAAGTCTGCAACTTCCTTCTACATTTGTTTATTTAGCAAGCGAAATCACTTTGCCATTCACAGGATTTAAACAGGCAACCTTCCCATTACAGGCACAGCAAATACATTTATTATACCTATTTCCTGGCACTCAAGCTGAGGTAGCTGTACATATTAATGTGTGTGCATGTGTGTATTATACCGTATGTATTAATGCTCACATCCTACTAGATTCTGAGGACAGCAAAGTCACTCAGAGAAATAGAGTAACAACCTATTACTGTAGGTAAATGTTATTGTGTTATTTATTGTTTTTGTCTCTCATTTTTAAGTAAATGTGACTATTGCATTTCTCTTGCTATTACTTTAGATGTTACTGCAAAGAATGCACATAAACATAAATACCTATATTACACAAATACATATTCATCCTCTCATTAATGATTAGGTAATTGGTGTTTACAGTGTCCTTTATTGTGCTGAAACAGGAGTGTCAGCTATATTTTGGAGAGATTAATTAGAGCTTCTTGGATGGACCTGGAACAAATTACAATTTCCCCGTAAAATAAATGGAAATAGCTTTATGATATTCCAGTTCACGCTAGCTGGGTGGTTTCTAGGACCCAGTTACACTGAGTATAGATTTAGCTGTGGTTTTTTTTGTCTTGTGATCCCGGTATCCCGTCCTGGTGTCCACAGCCTTGCGTCTTGTGATGGACTAGTATTCCGTCCAGGGTGTCTCCTGCCTTGTGCTCTGTGACAAATTGGTATCCTGTCCAGGGTGTCCTTTGCCCTGTGGTGGACTGGTATCGTGTCAGGGGTGTCTCCAGCCTTGTGTCCAGTGATGGTCTGGTATCCTGTCTAGGGTGTTCCTTGCCCTGTGATGGACTGGTATCCCATCCAGGATGTCCCCTGCCTTGTGCCCTCTGATGGACTTGTATCCTGTCCAGGGTGTCCCCAGCCTTGTGCCCTGTGATGGACTGATATACCATGCAGGGTGTCCCCTGCCCTGTGCTCTGTGACAAACTGGTATCCTGTCTAGGGTGTCCCTTGCCCTGTGATGGACTGGTATCGTGTCAGGGGTGTCCCCCTGCCTTGTGTCCTGTGCTCCTTGGCATAGGTTGCAGGCTCACTATGACCCTTTACTGGATAAGCAGTTATGCAGGAGGGAGGGGTCGACATTGCTTTTTGTCATTCTGTGAGCCAGCTACATGCGCTTCATGCCACGTTTCCACACTGTAATCAGGAGCATGGATAGAGCTCAGTGCTCTGGCCTTTCTCGTGCTTTCTATCAGAGATGGTGCGGACAGCTACACCCTTCCCCATGGTCTCCCTACTCTTCGTCTTCACTGCCTTCGTCATCAGCAACATCGGACACATCCGCCCCCAGCGCACCATCCTGGCCTTCGTCTCGGGAATCTTCTTCATCTTGTCAGGTAACTACAGCTGAATTGCGACTTTAAACATCCTCAATAGTTCCCTCGGTAAACACTTGCATGACAGGATAGCACTCTTTAGTCAATTGGCTGACGACACCTACAGTGATTAGTTAGCAGTCACTAGTCTAGTTGATGTATTGCCAGTTTTGTGAAATGTTTGTGCTTCCAAATGAAAAATATTGCCAATTTTCCCGATAGGTACCTTTAACACCTAACCATTTGTTATACTTACACTAGGAATGTGATTAATACCTTCCGGCTTATTACCACTTCAGTCCTAACTTTTTTTTTTTTTTTAATTGTCACACCTAATCAGTTTTTATGGTATACTTGACAGGTAACCAGCCTATCATGATTCTTGGTGCTCTCTCCAAAACATTCAGGCCATCCTCAATACATTGTACACATCAACAGTCTTTTTTCTTCTGTAGATAGATTGTTAAAAATACTGCACTAAATTTGAACGTCTATCAAGGTGTCCAAAGTGAGCAGCCAGGTGTTTAAAGGTGGTGGGAGAGAGCCCACCGGGGGCAGTGGCTCCTGGACCCCTTCAGGGTGGCCCTACACTGTCAGGATTATGGGTTTGAATCAGGCCACAGCCTTGTCAATCCAGCGTGAATGTGTTTGTGTGTTGCCACTGTTTTCAGCCAGGTGAACATTCCACTCAGCCAGAAAATTAAAGCGTGTTAGTGCTCTGCAGGACCTGGCAGCCTGTCCAGGCTCTCGCTGCCTCATGGCCTCTGCTTTCTGCCTGTGTCAGGTTGTGTCAGCTTCCACTGAAAGCGAGGCTGCACAAAATGGGTGGGTGGTGCTGAAGCAGAAACCACAGGCTCCCAGTGACGTCTCCGGCCCGTATTGAAAGCCGAACTAAGCCGATGCTGAGGATTTAACCATCAGTCCGGCTGCAGATGGAGTTTAACTGCTCTTTACCGCTAATACAAGCATTTTAGTGTCAGCACTCGGCTGAATTCTGCCCTGCGGGGTCCACAGTGAGGGCGGCTACTTTCCATCCAGAAACAGATATAAATGGTAACAGTCATCATTTAATGCTGAAGTGACCTGCATTTCACCTGCATCAGTCACACAGCATGAGATCTCACACACACATACACACACACACACGCATTCACACACACACATACGTGCACGTTTCACTGATGATCTGGTTCCCATTTTCAGCTGCACTCACAAGTGTTTTAGCCTTGTTTTGCTGCACATCGCAGCTGTTCATGCATGCGTCATTTTATCCTCCTGATTCCAATATCTCTTCTCTGGCATTCATTTTATTATGGCCTTTCTTGCTCTCACTCTCAATATGCATAATGACTCTACGCAAGCAGGACAGCGCTGGAATTCCCCCAGTGATTACCTACCGGAACATCTATCTGTGTGCCACTATGAAAAGCTTGAAAAATAAAGGAAACAAGAGGCGACCGTATTTTTATTTAAACAGCGAAAATCATGCTTACTGCCATAGTAACAGAGCAACCTGCATTTATATATTTTACATTTAATTATTTTCATTCAGCTTGAATCTGCGATTCACTGTTTCCCAAGCTGTGACTGGGAGTTATGGGGCTGTGGCCGGCTGCTCGTGCCCCACATGGGTCTGTCTGTTTGTACCCTGGGGAAACGTAGCTGACCCTGAACTGTCTGGATAATGTAGCATTAGTGGTTGTGAGCAGCAGCGGGTAAACAACATCTAAAAGGCAAAATAAGGGCTGCAGGTCCACACACACAAACCAATGTTTGTATTTATATCTTAATGGGGACTCTTCATTCACATCTATGGCCATAACCCTAATCCCAACAATGACAATCTTAACCCCTACCTAGCCCTAACCCTAACCATACGTAAATATCCAAACAAAATACAATATCTTTGGCATTTTTGATTGCAGTCACAGATTAAAAAAAAAAACTCAGTTTCCCCAAAATAATGGTATCCACAACATCAAAATATCTGTTTTTTTTTTCACATTGTGCAGGTATTTGGTTTATGACCCCAGGTTGCATAGCTCAGCGACTGCAGAGACCCCCAAGCTGTTGGCTTACAGGGTCTCCCTCCCTGAAGTCACTATCTTCCCCCTGAGCTGTTGGCTTACAAGGTCGCCATCCCCGAGGTCACTGCTATACCCCCAACCCGCTGGCTTATGGGGTCACCCTCCCTGAGGTCACTCCCTCCCCCCAAGCATCTGGCTTATGAGGTCACCCTCTCTGAGGTTACTCCCACCTCCCCTGAGCTGCTTGCTTATGGGGTCACCCTCCCTGAGGTCACTCTCTTCCCCCCGAGCTGCTGCCTTACAGGGCCACCCCCCCCGAGCATCTGGCTTACGAGGTTGCTCTCTCTGAGGTCACTCCCATCCTGCTGAGCCACTGGTATTGGGGTCACCCTCCCCAAGGTGCTGCCTTGCAGGGCTGCCCCCCCAAACATCTGGCTTACGAATTTGCCCTCCCGAAGATCACTCCCTTCCCCCCGAGCTGCTGCCTTGCAGGGTCACCCTCCCCAAGGTCACTCCCATCCCCCTGAACTGCTGGCTTATGGGGACACCCTCCCTGAGGTCAGTCCCGTCCCCCTGAACTGCTGGCTTATGGGGACACCCTCCCTGAGGTCACTCCCGTCCCCTTGCAGGGCTCAGTCTGGTGGTGGGGCTGGTGCTCTACATCTCCTGCATTAATGACGAGGTGATGAACCGGCCACGGGAGCCTGAGCAGTTCTTCCACTACCACTACGGCTGGTCCTTCGCCTTCGCTGCCAGCTCCTTCCTGCTGAAAGAGGTTAGATGGCCAAGCTGGGCACAGCGCCCCTTCCCCCCGGAATCCGCCTTAAAGTCTGAATGGCACGCACTATAATCTCAAACTGGCCTCATATAACCTTTGATTTACCGCTAATTTTACTCATAAAATGGAGATGTATGGCAGCACATTGGGAATTGGACTCAATAAATCGTATTTCAATTAAAATAACAAATTAATTTAACAGCAATACACATTCCTGCTCATGGAAATAACCTACCCTGGAGATCTTGGACCTCCGTATAGGATTAATATTACTCGAAATAGAAACCCCCCCCCCCCCCCCCCCCCCACCACAAATACACTCACACACACAGTTCCTCTCTGTTAGCATTATTATGGTAATGTACTGCAGTGCCCCACAGAGCTGGCCAGCACTTCACTGACATGCTGCTCTCTCCTGACCCTGCAGGGGGCAGGCGTGATGTCGGTCTACCTCTTCATGAAGCGCTACGCCGAGGAGGAGATGTGCCGGCCGCACCCAGCACTCTATCGCCCCCGCCTGTCCGAGTGCAGCGACTACAGCGGGCAGTTCCTGCATCCTGAGTCGTGGCCTCCCACGCAGAGGGGGCGCAGCGCTTCCGAGGTCTCCAGCGACATCTCCATTCAGCTCAATCAGACGACTCCCCCCGCACCCCCACCCAAGAACAAAGCCCAGCAGAGCACAGCCGCCTCCGTGGGCCCTCCTGTCGTTGGCTACCCGCTGCCGCCCGCCTACTCGTCCCATTCTCACACCCTGCACTCCACCCACACCACCTCCATCCCTGTCAGCTCCACCCAGACCTTGCCCCTGGCCATGCCACCCTCCTCAGGGCCCCCGCCCCGGTATCCCACACATCTGCGGATGGGGGCTTCTCCCTGTTAGGGCAGGGCACAGACTGGGGCGTGACATGGGGGGACAGTGCAATACATAAACTCCACAGAGGGGGGAGCAGAGGGGCTTTACTGGTGAGAGGCTGGGAGAAGGGGGGGGGGTTCTGCATTTAAGAATACATTTGCAGAGATATTCTGCAGTAAGAGATGAAAAGTGAAAGTAGAGAAAATGGCCTCGCATGGGAATCACTCTGCAGAACACACACACAGGCAGAAAAGAAAAATATGCATACCAATCTGTACATACAGCACTTGAACTGACTGTAGATGCAGTGTTTTTATTTCGTATTATAAATGTATTCCTTTTCAGGTGTATATTTAATTTATTTTCATGTTTTTCTTTAATGACAATGATATCATTTTTAAATTTTTCATTGTGATATTATCAGATACAGGACCTTCATCGTTCTTCTGCCCAGAAAAAACACCGTTTCATTGCGTCACATTAATGTTTATGTTCCATGACGGCAAATCCTTTTAACGACGCTTTTCTTACTGACAAGTGTTGTGACACTTCACTGCAGTGCCCCTGCAGTTCAGAACACTACACAGTGAGAAATTAAGAAAGTGCTAAAAATCACGAGAAAACACAAAAATCATGAGAAAACACAAAAAATTAATAAAACACTGAGGAAACACAGATTGAGAAAATTTTTAATTAATATTTTCGCATTTTCTCGTTTTGTATTTTATTTAATTATTCCTTTATTTATTTGCATTTTCATAAATATTTTTTCTTTTATTAAGTGCTTTCTTAACTGGTTCTGTTTTGCACTTCTGAACCACCGTAGCGAGTGTCAAACATCATTTTCATAAAAATGAAAGGCAGCACTGTGTCACATTCACATTCATTCACCCACTCAAAACATTAATCAATAATCCTCTGTCTCTTGTCATAATATTCACGCCGATAATGATGATTAGAGGTATTCAAAGATCCACAACTGCTTACTTAATTTATTGAAAGGAAGATATCATGGGAATGTAAAGGGAAAGTCAGAAACATTCATTTTACATTGTAATTATTGTACTAGTTTATATATCCTTATAAGCTAATGAATAAATTTACTGTTCATAGTGAGGATCTGTCTACAAGGATGATCATGATGTACATATTAAATAAATCCTAACATACTGTATACTTTACAGAATGGAGTGAGAATGAAAACATATCATCTGATTGCCCTGAGATGGACAGAAACGTTACCTGGCCTCTTAGATGTGTCTGTGTGCAATGTTGTGCCCTGAGGCACTAATGAAGGACGTGCAGCGTTTGAAAATCAGATGATGTCAGCAGAGAACATTGAGCCCAGTCTGTCTAGAGCAGCGGTATCTCAAGGTCATTTCCAATCCAGTACAGAGAAGGCTGCCTGACTCAGTGATACGGGTCCAGTGCATTTGGCCTCGCTGCCACATGCTTCCGTTATTTCACTATATTCCGTTATTTCACTACTATGTTTTTTCTCCAGATTGTTCTTTTTAAGAACACGGTTTTCCAAGTCGGTTCGGGCTACTTTACAGGTGACTTCAAGTTGTGTTCATTCATATTGTGCTACAGCATATCTGACCCCATTTACTGATGGTTTAAGACAGGCCATCCAATTTCATTTGGAAATGCCAATTTCATGGACCCAGAAGTACTTTATATCAAGCCCTGAGAGGTCACTGCCAGGAACCCTGCTTTCCATTTCATTCATTCGCTGAATCAATGACCCATGTGCCCATTGAAAGGATACGTATATCTCTACTGTCCTCTGGTGGAGGCAGTGTGACATTGACTGCAGTCATTTATTGTCCTCAGCATGTAGTCATCTACCAAGGCCTGAATATCACAGACATGCAGAAAGAAGGCATATTCATTGTGACAATAGTAGGACTTGTATATTAATCTAGAGAATATGATTTCCATATAACTATAGGCCTACAGGCTGTGGGCGTGATACACGATCCTTCTCAGTGTGCCCCATACCTTACTTTGAATCCTGAAATGATGCTATTTTGTGTCGAAAGATTCACTGTAATGATGGACGACACTAAAATAGTCAAGAAAAACATATTGCAGCTTTTGGTTTAATACACTCAGATATAAAGAGCGTTATAGATGCGTATTCATATATATTACAGAAATATTACATTTCTTTGGTGATCATAAAAATCCACAATGTAAGGTATATACTAATACGTATTATTGTTATTGTAAAATCAAGATTCTTTTGCTGCTGCAAAGGATGGGCGTAGATTAGGCAATATGGCAACAATATGGCAGAGAAACGGAAGACAGTGAATGTGTGAATCTCGTTTTAAATTACTTTAAGTATGCAAAGATTTACGCACTACGTTAAGGGACTGTTTTTGCACCGTGATTTTACCGGTAACGCTAAAGTCTGTGACCACCGTATTCTGTGAATCCAGAGGCGCTGTTTCAGGATTCAAATGTTTCTGGAGACAAAGAACAATACCTGGAAACAGTTACAAGGCTCTAGAAGTTAATATAATATTACCTCATCTGTCCATGTGCATCCTATAATGACCTGGCATCTGTTCCAAGGTGATTCCCTGTGACCCGGTACTAGATCAGCAGCTGGAAAATGGATGGACGGACGGACGGATGTTCTGCACAACGTTTAACTGTCTTCTCGGTTACACGTATAACGCATGAAAGTACCTCAATGAAGCAGATATCGCTTAAAATATATATTGGTAGCCTATAGCCCACACCACAAAGAGGCTGAATTAACAGTGTTCATCGCCATACTGCAATGCAGTGGTGTGTTGGAGGTAAGCCTCGCACTTGACACAAACTTTGCTCACTTCCAAAGCCCCAGGGTACCTTGCGGATAAATTAATCTAAATGCGGTGCATGTATCTCTGCTGCCAATCACAGCCCAAACTTGCGCAGCGTATAGATCTGTTTGCTATGAATTCCGCGTCATTAAAAACATGGATTAAAAGAATTTATTAAGAAGCCGTGCTGGGTTAATATTCACATTTTGGCCTACGTGTATAGCTACCCAGTGCCGTAAATGTTTTGTCTGCGCACAGGCGTAAAATGCGTCTGCCGATGCAGTTGTGTCCTTGCTGCAGCGCGACAGACCTTTCACTCCTTGTTCGTCTTTCACGCTTCTTTTCTTCATGCATATTAAGTTGGCTGCAATTTCATTTTATGCTGTTGCTCTTGTGTGTGTGTGTGTGTGTGTGTGTGTGAGAGAGAGAGAGAGAGAGAGAGAGAGAGAGAGAGAGAGAGAGAGAACACAAGAGAGCGGGCGTGCAGAGGGAAAGATGCTGAAACTAAGTTAAATAAAAATGATGGTTACAGTTCAAATTCAGGTTGTACAGTCTTTTCCATTATAAAAATACAAACCCTTATTACGCAAATGCCAGACTGAATCTAGAGTCCATACATGCACTTCCCTTTGACGCAGCACAACGCATATGATTAGGGCACCTGTCAGCTCTGAATTTCCCAGGGACTTCTAGCCGAGGATATTTTATACGACTTGAAAATGCTGGACAGGCTGATTAATCGGCGATCGATTCTAACGTTCTCGTTTTCATATGCAGCATTCAAACAAAGGGGAGTATCATTTATTTATTTATTTTTTACAAAATTCCACATGCAGCACTGTAATCGGGATTGCGATTCTTTCCTCTTATAATCCCGAAGTCCCGATTTGCGTTTGCATGTTCGCGAAACGGTGATAATGGACTAACTCCGGAGCTATGCCTCCAGATTCCTGTGCACATAAAACTCCATTTTCGTTCGGCGTACTCATCACCTTTGAGCTTTTTGTCCCTATTATGTCCCATTCCACCCACGCTCTCTCGGTGCTGCCCCCTGCCCCCACATCTTTTTTTTCTGTAGACTGTGGTCGATAAGGTGTTAACGCCGACAGCCAAAATAGAGCCGCATGTCATTGGAAAGGAAAAGATAGTGGAGATGTGTTAGGTTCAATGGGAAGAATCTCTTAGTCTACTTCTTATTCAATCTTCCAATCCAATGATAATAGTAACAACTGGCTAGTAACAGGCACGTTAATACCAAGACAAATAGGCGTATCAATATCCCGGTGCAATAATGAAACAGGAATTAATTAATATAGCTGTATATATAACTGAGCGTTTAATAAATATTTCATAACGTGCATAAATCACAAGGTGATTTTGTTTCGGTTCGTCTCCATTATTTCAAGGATCGGATGCAATCGGAGTTGCTTACGTCGGGGTTTGTTTTGTGCGAAGGAAAGGGGACGGACAGGCGGACAGACAAGCAAACAAGAAAAGCATACAGGGACACATTTTGACTGAGAGTACACATAGTGCCACATGAGAAATCCGTGCTGATGCGCATGCATTTGTGCATTGGGAATATAGTTTACATATTACTTACTGCTAGCCATTTTCCGTTACTTGTTAAATGACTATATGCGTTCCTCATACTTGATTTTTCCATCAGATTTCGCCTCATTCCCCCATTTCTTGCCTCGATCCTGCCGTCCTTTTTTGCCCACCCCCGTCTCTTTTGCTCTCCTCTGCCGAAGTCCGCCGCTCTCCGTCAAGGCTACAGCAATACAAACTGGGGAGGTAAGAATCAAAATTCATAAAAAAAACAATTACTATTTTACGCGTTGTTGTGACAGAGCTGATGGATCCACCGCATGAATGAACGCTGGTTTATTGCACATTCTCAGGTGCATACGGCCGTTTTACTGTAATAAAACAATAAATAACAAATATATACAAAGTAACTCTCCCTACAATATGCATTACAAATTATATATTCACGTAACGTTTAATATAAAGGCAGAAGTAGGCCGATGGGTTATTAAGTAGGGAGGGAAATATAACTGTTTTGGACATTATTTATCTACTGCTAAATCATCACAGGCTGAAATGTATATTAATATGCAAATACGAACATTTAACCCACATCGCTTCTGCGTAGCAGCAAAGGTGTCAGAGGCAATTTATTAATGCGGATTATACCAAATACAGTTTCATCTGAACAATTCAGTGACGGAAATATCCCGATAGGTTTTTGTGCGCCGAAAGTATTTTGTTTGCATTTTGAAGCAAAGTGGCCGTATAAGCAAATACATCCATTTCCGTCCGTGCATTATGGCATATGTGTCCTTTGCTGTGTACCATGTGCATGCATTGCAGTACGCGTACATTTATTCAACGCTTCCACTTGTTGTCGCAGTTAACCTGTATTGGGTGTATATGCATCTCTAGAACAATAAAGTAGCCTACGGTAATAAATAAACACTCTTCACATCTCAGCTGTACCCCTGGGGCATCCTTGTACTTTATGCAAAATCGCTTATGTGTTTAAAAACGGCACATAAGAATCCTCTCGTTCATTTTAGTTTCACGGTATTTTTCGATACTTCGCCTCTCCGGTGTTGTCCGTTTGCAAACCTGTAGCATAGCATATTTCCGTTACACGTCAGCAGGGGTAAAATGTAGTATCAATGTTGTGCTGTTAACTATAAGGAACAGGTTACTGTCGTTTTGTCTCAGATCCATAATCACAAAGATGTACAAAGATTGTACGAATACGGTATCGTCGAAGCATTAACTTTTTTTTGTAGGCTTTCCCCCCCTACTTTCCTTAGGTTTTATGCAGTAAATGTTAGTGTGGAATACAAATAGCTTATTGGAACATGATTGTATATCTATCAGCAATATCTGTCTAAAATCAAGTGAACCGAGCCGCGGCATTCACTCAGCATGTCCGTTTGAAGTGTCACTGGTGCTCATGCTTTTTAAAGTATTGGAAAATATAACATGCCAACCTGAAGACGTAGAAGGATTAACTGGAGGTGCGCACTAAAGGAGAAATAGCATTGTTTGCGTTCATTTTATTTCGTCGGCGCGATTCTGTGCTGTGTTAATGGGAAATGGATGGAATGGATTTCCAAACATGCAAAAGAATAACTGCAAAAACGGCGCCTTGACGAAGACGGTATGATGAAGGAGAAGCTAGAAAACATGCCAGATCACATGAGGGGACAAGCTAATAACTGAAATGCAGGGGTCTGTTTTTTAGGCGGATGAATGCAGCCCCCCTGGTTCCTCCGATCCTGCCCCAAGGTTAAGATGTTGGGGAACATGAAAGCTTTCTCACAGTAGTAAAGGGATGTTTCTTTGCAGAAATACACTGGAGCAAAGTGGTGAGGAGGTGACTGGGAGATGCTGCTGCTCTTCTGGATCTTTTAATCTCACTGCTCATCGTTCCACTTCTCCATGCTTTTTTCTCAGACACACATAGTGACTCTCTGACCCTGGGGTGTCTCTGTGAGAAAAGTGAGACAGATGAAACCCACTGTGAGGTCCATTTCCATGTTTTTAAAGCCTGCTCTGCTTTTCTGTACTTTTGCCAGGCAAAATTGATGTAACCCATTCCCCTACCCCCTAAACCATATTGCATTATACATTATTAATATCAAAGACAGTATTCAAGTGCATAATTTCTCTTAGTTTACTAGAGGAGAATTGCATAAATGATTAAAATGCAGTATGGCTCTCTTAGTACTGAAAAAAAAAACAACAGATTAACCTAAAATGAAAGAAAATCTGTTCATTTGACGTTTTATCATAATTCCTATAATTGTAAAATACACAGCAATTCCATATAAAACAAGCAAGCATAATGTGATCATTTTTAATGTTTTATTCACCAAGATCTGTCGGCCTTCCCTGTTCTATGTAATCTAAGCAAAATTTGTCCCAATCATATTTTGTTCTCAATCAGTCTCTCTCTATTCTGATCTAGGCTTTGCAATTCAGGGTTGCCATAGTAACAAATAAGAACTCTCTCCCCTTCTCTAATTCTCTCTCTCTCTCTCTCTTGCTCTCTCACTCTGTATTCCTTTATATCTGTAGCGCAGTACATTTCTTTTCTAGTAGATTTTAGATGGTAAAATATGTCCCTTGTCTCGCCACAATAAGAAAGGACAGCCATTTGACATTATGGAGAAGTCTCCCACAATCAGCCACCTTTGCCATCAAACATTTTGCAATCTTGTCATCCTTTGTTTCATTTCAGGAAAGCAGTTATGATTCTAGCAGGGAAAAATCCATCTGAATAGAGAGCGCAAGCGAGCAGAGAGGGCTACGTGTTCACACAGGTCCTGACTGAGCGTTTGTGAGCGAGAAGGAATAAAGGCGAGATCCAGAGAGGGAGGCCAGTCGATGGATGTTGCCTGGGCCGAGGGGACGGCACATTCTTCACTAGCGAGGCAGGAAACGGAGTCAAAATTGAGGGGAAAGGGAGAGATTCACCTGGAGGTAATGACTTTAAGAGAACCTGATCTGTAAAATTTCACAAAAAGAGTCATTTAAAATGTTTGTAGGTAATCGTGATTATCAATTTGGTAATGTCACATTAAGCCACCTGCTGTTTGTTTTGCATTCTCGTGGTTTGCAGGTTGGTATTAGTTTGCATGCTCAACAATGTTTGAAGTGTTATCAGGTCCCTGTCTGAGTAATTCGTAAGGCTATGTTACTTATTTAATATGATGGATTCCATTGTTGTGCATTGATTCTCAGACGGACTGGTCAATTCCCTCGTTTATGGCTATCATTCATAATTCCGCAGTGTTTTTATTTAGCTTCTATTGGTTGTGCATCGCCTCACTCTGCCTTGCTGTCCCTTGCTTGGTCAGGCATGGTGTGGTGTGAGAAGGGGATCCAGATCCTGCTCACCATCGTCGGGGCCTTCGCCGCGTTTGGCCTGATGACTGTGGCCATCGGCACTGACTACTGGCTCTATGCCCGGGCTTTCATCTGCAACAGCACTGCCAACTCCTCACAGGACGAATCCCAGAACAAAGACAAGAAGGACCCCGGAGCGCTCACCCACTCCGGCCTCTGGAGAATCTGCTGCCTCGAAGGTCAGAGGTCATTTCTGATTTCCCAGGAGAGGGCTGGTTTCGGAGCGTGAGCTCAGTTGGGCTTTGGTAGGGAAATTGAGCCAAGATGGCTGCCAGTTGAGCCATATCAGGATCCAGAAGCATGTGTAATGTCTCCGTTGGAGTTGGCTTTCACAGTATGGGAGTTAGGAGCGGGAATGGGTTACTTGGAGAATATACAGCATTTGTTAGTGAGTAAAGAAGCGTATAGGTTAGCTTGTTCAACAGCTGCCTTTGGTAAGATCACTCAGTAAGGGGTGACCTTTTCCTGCTTTTGGAACTGCTTTGCTCTTTGTCATTCAGGTGCAGCTTTACTCTTGATTCAGTTTAGAGGTCATTGCAGTTGGAGGTTTGGGTGGAGGTGGCTGTTATTTGCACTGGAGTCTGCTGGGATAAGTGTGGTTGATAAGTGTGCCGTTAACCATAATTGTTGTTGTTGTTGTTGTTTTTAGTTTGGAGCTCCTGATGTTTAGGGTGTATGATAAGGTTTTGCACGGGCCATGAGTTTTCCCCAAATAATGTAAATATTGATCATTGCCCGGGGTATTAAATGGAACAGGCTGGGCGCAGACTGTCTCCGTCATTTTTGTGAACCAATAAAATCCATCTTAAGGTTCATTTTCATTTGACCAGTGTGTATGAACATGATGGTGTGTGATGGGCTGATGGTGTGTGATGGGCTGTTTGCAAGCAGAAAATAAAGAACAGAATCAACCTGATTTTGGTGATTATTTATCACCAAAAATTTGACTATTAATATGGATTTATTTAACAGTAAATTTTCACTTAGAAAAATGTGGTACAGTGGCTTTATTAATGCCAATGTATGCAAGTGTGAGAGTTTGTAATGAGGTGCAGTTTTACCTGAATGAGGGGCTTTGATTTTTATGAATGGTGAAGGTAATAAATGGAAGGCTGGTGTCCTTAAGTTAGGGGAGCTTAGCTCTTTGTGTGAATCTGAAGGGATTGTGTTCCATGTTGTGTTGTCACAAGAAGGCAGCAGCCATGATGTGAAGCCACAGCGGATTTGTGATGACGTGACACCCCTCTTGCCTCCTGTCTCTTCTTTCAGATTGTGTTATGGAGAGCTGTGAAAAAACAAGAGCTTAACACATGCCCATCTCATCCTCCCTCTGCATGTCACAGCTCATCATTTCGCTCGTGTGTCCATCAGCACCCATGTTCGTCACAGTCCATCTGTCTGTCAGCAGTAAATCTTCAAGGCTCAGTGGGGTACTGATCCTTCCGTCTTGCATGTCCAGGTGGCTGGAGGGCCGTGGTTGCACGCGATGACTTTCGGTCGGTTTTTTCAAGCTACAGAGAGTGAAGGGAACGGATGGAGACTTCAGCATGTCACACGAAACGCTGCATCTCATTCTGAAGCGCACCCATAAAATGGGAGCAGGGCTGTCTGCGCTGTCTTCTCTAGGGATGCGCATGTGGCAAGACAACAGATGCAAGTTTCTGTGGCAGTTTTTGCTGCCTGTCGGTGGTTGATTCCCGTGTTTCTTTGTTGAACACGTCTCTTCACTCCTGCTACACCATAAGTGCACTTCTCACATTCGATAAGTGTCTTTGAAATAAAAGACAAATACCACTGTTTTTTGCACCTAGTGTTACATTTTCCCACATAAGCATCCTTAGTTTTGCAAAAGCTATGCACACACAGCTGATTGAGGTGATCAAAACCCTGTCCTCTATCTGCACATAGGACAGCAACACTGCTGTCCAGGCGACTTTGTCATTGTACATTCATTGCATTGTAAATATTTTGTTTCAATATTTGAGAATGACTGATCTGGACCAAACATGGCCTGGGCATATTTAACCTTGCAGTCTCATGCTGAGTCACCATATGCCTTCACGTGTCACAATATGGACTATAGAACGACGCATTTCAGATAAAACGGACAGCCAGACCTCTCTGTAAACCGATCGCTCATACTTACTGATAGATGAGTTGGTTAATGCACCCTTGTTTAGACTCGTTTTCCCTCTCGCTCAGAATTTCCTGTGGCCTTTGCCCTTGTTTGTCTCGTAGGGCCCCCAACAGTAAATATGTTCTAGCTGTTGTTGTTGTTAATTTTCTCTTCTCCTCCACCTCTCCTTCCTAGGGCTGAAGAGAGGAGTGTGCTCACAGATCAATCATTTCCCCGAAGACGCTGACTATGACCACGATGGGGCGGAGTACCTTTTACGTAAGGGTGGAGGTCAATAGCTGGTCAATAGGATGTTGGCTTAGGGTTGTTGAATTATGAAAAAACAGGGCAAATTTGTTATGCCTTATTTCCTCATGCAGGCGTGGTCCGAGCATCCAGCATCTTCCCCATCCTTAGCGCTATTCTCCTGCTAACGGGAGGAGTGTGCATCGCTGCCAGTCGCTTTTACAAGAGCAAGAGGAACATTGTTCTAGGTGCCGGAATTCTCTTTGTGGCTGCAGGTAAGCCCAGGGATTACAGACGCTTCTATTTCTCGCTGCTTGGTCATGGCTTTCTTTCCACACCATTCCCATCATGCCTCTTGGCTCCTCCATTTGTGATCAAGTGACCCCCTAAATCTTCCACCCCCTAATTGTGCGCCTGCTGCTCCATCGTCTGTTCTCTTAAGCTTTATGACACTAACTGTCTCTGATTTTTTTCCTGTCATCCTATTGGTGGGCCTCTGCCACACCCCCCAACCGCCTGTCCCCGATTCCAGGTCTCAGCAACATCATAGGGGTAATAGTGTACATCTCAGCGGCTTTGGGTGACATCTCCCCAAAGAAGGATGAGGACAAGAAGTGGCACTACTCCTATGGCTGGTCCTTCTACTTCGGGGGCCTGTCCTTCATCCTAGCGGAGATGGTGGGGGTGCTGGCTGTCAACATCTACATCGAGAAGAACAAGGAGCTGCGCTGCCGCTCACGCACCGACCTTCTGAAGAGCACCACCCACGCCGTGCTGCGACTCCCTAGTTACCGCTTCCGTAATCGCTCCCGGTCCAGTTCCCGCTCCACCGAGCCCTCGCGTTCCCGTGACCCCTCGCCAGTTGGCGCTGGCAAGAACTTCAGTGTCGCACCCTCAAGCCTTCTCCCTCCCCAGCCGGCCCCCCCGCCCATCTCAGTCGCCACCCTGCCCAACCCACACTCACACACCACCCATTCGGCGCTGGGTGGAGACATCTCCATGTACACCCTGTCACGGGACCCCAAGCTGGCTGGTCTGGGGGGACTGAGCACAGCCCCCATGTACGGGACAGTGGATCGAGCCACCCTCTACCAACTGCACAACTGCTTCCCCAAGGAGGGTACATCTGGAGCGATGCTGAGCGGCACCTTGCCCTCGCTATCCAAGCTGAAGGCCAACAACCCCGCACTGGCTCAAAACTCATCTAGTAGCAATGTACCCCTACCAAACTCCTCCTCTGCCTCTGTACCTCCTGCCCAGGCCCCTCCGTCTCTGTCATCATCAACAGTGGACAGGGAAAGGGCTGTGGGCACCCTGGATAGACTAGGAAAAGCAGAGAGAGAGCGGGAGAGTGGTAATTCCAACACCTTGAATAGGAAGACAACACCAGTGTAGACAGCCGTATCGAGGAGTACGAAGGGACATGACTGTGAGGCACGTCAAGAGCGATGGTAGGTATTAGCCAGCGTGTAGAGCTACACCAGGGGAGAGTTATATGTACCTCATTTGTCTTCACTCCCCTTTTTTAGATACCATATACCGCAGAGAATAGTACATTGTCATTTTTGTTATGATGCATAATCACCACAACGTTTATTACTTAACTGAAAATTATTAGTTCATTAATGTGACAATTACTGTTATACTTGGAACACCATTTTTTTTTTACTCTTTAATTACTGACAGTTACAGTGTGGTACCATTAATAGAAAACACATTGAGTTTTTTGTGCTTTATAATAGGTTTTATGGTCTCAGATTTAATAGGATCTTATTGTTGTTCTTACAATAGTCGTGCTAATCTTGGTTTGCAAAGTTAATTTTTGAAATAATGCTTTCTAAATTACTTTTTTATTGTTTAGTTTTTGAAGGATACAAAGTGATTCCTTGCGCAGTGACATAAAGTCATCATCGATGTATATGAGCAAGAGATTGAGAGAATGATTGCAACTGTTATTGCTATTGTTATAATTATTGTTATTGCTATTATGTTTTTGGTGAAATTGTTTTTATTTGGTTGCATTTGAACACGTTAATAGAAGTTGTCAATTTTTCTTATAAAGCAGGTAAAATTCCATTAACTATAATGACTGGTAGACTAACCTACCTGAAAGAAACTAAACTAGTGACTGACAAGTGTTGTCTATATCATGACTTTTATATTTATCTGTACTGCTGTTAATTCTGTTATTGGTAACAGTAATAGTATTTTTTTATCGTTATCATTTGGAATTGTTGCAGGCTTTTGGCTATCACTGTAAACGTGAGTTTTGATGACTGATGAGCGTATCCTTCTACAGGGAAACACTGCTGCACTGATACACTGTTTCACTGATACACTGTTTCACTGACACACTGATTCACTGTTTTACTGACACACTGATTCACTGTTTCACTGACACACTGATTCACTGTTTCACTGTTTCACTGATACACTGATTCACTGACACACTGTTTCACTGATACACTGTTTCTCTGATACACTGTTTCACTGATACACTGTTTTCACTGATACACTGTTTCACTGACACACTGTTTCACCAGACTCTGCTGCCATTTCTAATGGGACTGAAATGCTAAGATTTTCCTAAAGCAGGGACTACAAAAAAGATATAAATGCATATGGGAAAAATTATTTTGGAGAAAAATATTTTAAAAGATTTCAATATAAATTCAATATAAGTATATGCTATGTATAAATATATCGATAACGTTGGTAAAACGTATATAATTTTAGAGCAGTTTTAAATGTGGTGGGGATATATTTTTGTTTATTATTCCTTGTTATATAAATAATATGAACATCAAAACATTCAGTGAATTTACTAAGAAAAAAACTCCATAATCAATTCAGACTGCCATTGATTTAGCAAATACCTCTATATATTTGACCTTCTGTTTATCCTTATATAAATATATACATGCATAGATGCTGTTTGATGTGAAAAAGTCTTGGGGAAATAAACTAATACCGTTGGAGTGGAGTCACAATGTGTAGCACACAGGCAGCATAAATATGCATATAGCGTAAACGTATGGTTTAGTAAATATACATAGGTAAATGATTTGATGAACTGTGGAGCTGAGAGACTGTACTGCATGAAATTTGTACTAAAAGAAAGAAGCAAAGTCATATACCTGGAACAGTGCTTATTTCCTTCTAGAAAAAGCAGAAGACTGAAATGGAGAAGCAGTAGTCGTAGCGTGACTGTCTGACTTATGGTCATCTAATGCCTTGGTGAATATGTGTGAAAACAACTCTCAGGGACTTTGTACAGTGATGTGTGTGTGTATGTGTGTGTGATTGTGTGTGTGTGTGAGGAATTGTTGATATATGATATCAATATAAAGGATTTAAAAACTCCATGGAAACGTCTCCCACCTTTTGGGAAAACCATCCTGTCGTGGAGAAGACAGGAAACAAGAGTCACTGCCCTCTGCTGGCCAAGCTGATGTGCTCCTTACCATGGTAATCTTTTATTTTTAATATTGATCATTTGCAGGTTATTTATGCGTATTTTAATTGTGGAATGTTCCATAACATAGTGTGATAATGCGATTAATCCCAATACAAACCACTGGGTATCCTTATAACCATGCACTGGTGAGGAACTGCATTCATTGCAAAAGTGTCCCTTTACAGGATTTGAGAGGGCTGGGGGGGGGGGGGGTTCATTTGAAATCAATAGGGATAAAGATCCGGGTTCATGGACTGTGGTGGGCGGGGATAAATAACACTGAACGGGGTACATAAAGGTGGGGGGTGGATTCACAGTCTTGGGGCTGACGTTGACTTGTGTCCTGATTACTGAGGAGAAGCGAAATGAAATACAGCGATTTACACAACCCCAGAGGGGAGGGCCGCTCTCTGTGGAATGGATAACTCCGGTTACCTGAATGTCCTTCTCCAGGGGCCATGTTTCCATATTTGGGTTCAACACATCCACATATTTAAATGTCTAAGGACATCTATCAAAATGGCTCTCGTGGTAGGCTGTAAATCTGCGGTGGGGCGGCTGTTCGGCAGAAAGGCGGGTATGTGAAGAAAAGCTTGTCGGTGTATTATGCCAGTGTGTCAGTTGGCCATGGAGACTTGGACATTTCTTTAGCCAGACTCCTTCTCGGCTCCCTTGCACATATATACAAACACAGGCAGAAAGCTTGTGTGTAAACTTCTAAATATCTATATATACAGATGGGCCAGAGAGCCATATGACCAGTGTGGGTCATGTTTCAGTTTTCTGGGACTAGAGGACCACTGGAGTTAATGTCGGTCCGATCCCTAACCGTCGGGGTCCTTCTGACCAGCTGAAAGATGTGCTCTGTGGCAGGAATATGCAGACCGTAGGGAGGTAAGGGGACAGGTATGTCTTGGGCTGTGCCAGGTAGGGAGATGGGGGGGGAAGCCTGTGCCAAAAGGCAAAGCAACGAGGGGCATAGTTTAAATTCAGGGATTATGTTTCCCATCTACTTCAGCACTATGTACTCTCATGAGTAATGTGCTAATTTTAGAGGGGGGTTGTTTGGTAGATAAGTGGGAGACGGGGAGACTGGGAGATTTCAGAAGTGGAAGAGAACATGAAAAGTCCGTGGAAGGTGAGATTTAACACAGAAATTGGAGGAGGGTGTTACTGGACAGGAAAAAAAAAACTAAAACATGATTCAAGTCACTTTTTTTGCAAATAAGTTAAAACTGAAACCGACTGACTCCAGATTTTGTCAAATAAGTATTTGCAGTATAACCCATGAATAAACGGAGGGAGAGACACACACACACACACACATATGCTTACACACTGAAAACATTCATTACACAGGTTTATTATAGTAATAGGCATTCTGAATATGACATGACAAAATAAAAGCCCTTAAATATCATTCCCAGAAGATCATATACAAAAGTCATACACCCTCTGTCATTCTGCGATTCAGTACCGAGACAAAAAAAAGCAAAAAAAATATATATGCATGTATATACATTTTTCGTGTATATTTCAAAACACAGGTGGATGCAAAACCTTAATATATAGTATATAAACAGCATTTGCATAAGTAGATATTATACAACAAACATTTTGTCAAAGGTTTATCTTCATTTTCCATTAAGGCCTCAAAGCGGTTCCCAGGGAATTGCTAAGTCGTACAACTTGGTGTCGTCCTGTGTCACCATCTGCATCTGTTGCTGTCAACGTTCCAGGACAAAGTCCCCGCGGCAGGGATGTCGAGCTCTGTTCCCCAAGAAGTGCGATACTTCACGGCTTCTCGGGAGAGAGCCAGTCATCGCTGAATCACACAAAAGGCCTGAAAAAGCACACTACGTTGGCAGTGCTGGGGCCTCATTAAAATGTGATGTGTCGCATTATGAAACTGTATATGAGAGTAACGGTTGTAATGTCATCTACCCCCAGAAAATATCATAGACATAATAATAATACTAAAAATAATAATAAAACTCTGTGTCCCTGACCAAGATAAGCAGTGAGAAGATGGATGGATGGGTGGATGGACTTTACATGATAACACATGTAAAGTCAAACACAGGAAATAAAACTGCTTGCATATGTTTGTGTTTCCTTGTATTTCCAGGTTACTCTGTAAGACATCGTTTTGTAGGAATGGGCTAAGTCATAGTCCCATCTTCTGTGCAGGTCTAACTGTTTATTCATATTAAAAAATACTAAAGTGTAAAGAAATTAATGTCAGGCCTTAGTTTTACTCTACCCTACTCACACCGAATTTGGTGCTGATTGTGTCAGGTTCTCTGTCAGTTTAAGTGGGCATAGTGACTCGCTATCAGTCAGTCTTTTCATTTCTAGCACAAGCAATCCTATTGTATTTGTAAATGTTTGTAGGTCTGACACCACCAGGTCACTAGGTGGCGCTTGTATTGTGGAGGACACTATTTACAGGGTGTGCCAGGGAGGAAGAGCATAACAAAGAGGATGCCACCCACAATGAGGACAGCTCCTGCTGACCCCACACAGGCCACGGAGGAGGAGAGCTCATGATGCAGCGGGACTGACTGATCGCTGCCCAGAAGGGAGAGAACCGACTGGTGGAAGATGATAAGGGCCACCAAAAGCAGGAGTCCTGTCAGCGAAATGGAGAGACATGAGTGGGAATAAGGTGGAGAAATGCAGGGAACTGCTGACCTTATGCCTATCAGTCATATATTAGCACTGAGAGATTAGCACGGCCTACACACTATATACCTACCTGATTAAGGCAAACAGCGAAAGAAGCATCATGAAAGCATCGGGCAAACATTTGTTAACAGGGGAGACAGTTCAATGGGGACACGTCCCTGACCGCTCACAACCAGTCAACACACACGAGTAAGACGCGCACCTTCTGAAGGACAGTGCTGCAGCACATCTCAACCTTAGTTTTGAAATAACTAGTTACACGAGGAAATGAAAAAGCTCCAACAATTTGAAATGTAAAATATAAAAGAAGGTCGAGCTGTCCTCGCTTTTTGGAGACGTTTTCTCTTTGCGCATTCAGAACGTAAGCAAAGCTGCTTGCACCGACGTGTCCCTCTCTTCTCGTGTTGCGCTGGGTCTCACCAGCACAAATCATGTGCATGCAGGCAGTTTTAAAATCGCTGCAGGATGGGGAGCGCCGACGAAAAAATTAATACCAGGTCTGGGGATTTATTGAGCACTAACCGCAAGGATGTTGACACCACATGCAGCACTCTCTCTGCTGGGAGGTGGAGGGGGCGCAAGTTAGCAAGGGAGGTGCATTTTTGAAATTTTGCTAACACTAGGGATAGCACTCACCCCCCCCCCATTTGTTGATTAATGGGTGATTAACAAGGTCAGTGATGCAAAGCAAGGTTCGCTTAGATGTCACCTCTCCCAGTTAGGGTGACCAGCAAATCCATGTCAGGCGGGAGAGTATGAGCGAGGACAGTATTTGTGGACAATCACTTCAACTAAAAAAGACCTGCATTTCACTTTTGCACTGAGTTCTTGCTGCGTGCTGATTGTTCAGTCTCCTATAATCACGCATTTGTCACTAATGTTAATGTGAAACATTTCAATCAAGGAAACAAGCCAGTACACAAGCACAAGAAGAACTTAACTGTTTAGCCAAGCACAGGAGTCATTCAGTTTTAAAGTAGTTCGTAAAATCTAAAGTAGCTCCTACTGTCCCCCTGACATGGATTAAGTGGTCACCCTACTCCCAGTGGAAGCCCTGAATTGCTGGACTATGCCTCAGTTCTCACCTGAGACAATGAAGCAGAATGAGGCGGACTTTACGAAGAACTGCACTCCCTTGCTGAGGGCCATGACGATGCACGTGCACCCCATAGCCATCATGAAGAAGCTGATCAGAGACAGAACGGCTGTCGTCATGTTCAGACCTGGGTACGAGAGGAGGGTTACACAGAGCTACAGGTCAGCATCCACAGGAGGGCGTACCGGCCACGCTGACGGGGAGATGGAAGAGAGCCAGGCGCTGACTTACTTTTCGTGGTCGTCCTCTTAAAAATAATGGCATTCTGTCCCAAAGTGAAGAATCTGAAGTATGTGCAGTTTGATTCTGGAGTAAGAAGAGGGTCAGATACGTTATTGGATGATCTTAACAAACGAAAACGTTCATGATCTCCAAGAGCCACTTTGCAGCTAGCTTCCAGCAGTGTGGTCAATGCCTTACACATCTAGAGGTCAAACGTAGCTCAGGAGTGGGGTTGCCTCTACCTTTGCAGGGGCCATAGGCAAAGCATATTTGAGGAGCCTCCTACCAAGAAATCTGATGATGATTTCACTTTCTACACAAGTATTTTGGGGCAAAAGACAGCTTGCTATAGCTGGCTATAGCTGGAGCTGGTCCAGCGCGGGACACATGCGTAACACGCATCCACATGCTCACTTTTGGTGATTCCTTTGCATCTTGACAGCTCCACTCTATATTTAGATGGAAAACTGTGAATTAACCCGCTTCCAAGGGACTTTCGCGGTGCATAGTGATGTCTGATGAGGTTCGGAACTGATTAGTGGCAAACACAAAAGCCGGCTGGCTGCAGACCTCCGCACCCATGGGTGATGCCCCCCCATTCCCCTTCCCCCCAAAGAAAGAACCAACAGTCTGAACTCGACTCTGTGGAGGGGGGTCCACAGAAAACAGGATAAGTGCTCTCACAAAACCGGCTTAATATAGCTTCATGCGAGTTCCTGTCCTTAATAGTATTCTAGATTAGGATGTTTTATTTGTTAACACTTGAGCCCTTCCGCTTGCCATATATGTGACCAGGAAATGTAACTGCTATCAACATTATCAAGTTTTAGAGCCCATAATCACATCCCTAAAGGGGATGTTCTGTCATTTCATGCAATGCTTTGGTTATAATTGGCCTTGCTAGGCAGAGAGTGACAGTACTGTCTATGCATAGATCTATATTTCACCATCTTCCCAGATTTCCCACCAAGCTCTAGTTGTAATCAGATGAAACGATTATTTCTCTTATCACTGCTGGCCAACTGCACACAGCCACTGCCTTTTTTCACACGGTAACAGCGAGTGACGTGAATCCGGAGGACACAGTCATAAATGTGTTAAGCAAATGGTGTCATTATACAGCTTTTTGAAGAGTGTCATGTACAACCTGGTTCTGTAATTACTGCATATATAAACCAGAGCAAAATGCTAAATATCTTGGAACATTTGATATGGATATTTAAAGTGACATTTAATTTGAACTGTAAATGTATTTCATTTATTTATTTTTTTGGCTGGATAAACTGTTTTAGTATCATTTTGGAAATGTTTCATCGCTTGATTAGATTAATCTCTTCCTTGAGCAACTAGAGGATATTCAAAATATGTAAAAAAAGAAAACATTTAAAATCACCTCACAACAATTTGTCAGAATACGATATTTTACAAATGAGACAGCATCAGTTCCATAAATCAATATAAAAGAAATTCTAAGTACAGTATGCAAAATGCATTTGCAAACCACCAAAAGGCAAAACCACGGCAGCAAAGCTATAATGAATCTCCATCTGAAGGTTTTAATTTTATCATACAAAGAGAATTCTGTCAATGGCAGAAAAAAATATATTTCTATACATCTTTTTTGATCGTGAGAAGTTTTAAACTGCCTGTAATAATCAGTTGGCAGATGAATACATGGATGGATGGATGGATGGATGGATGGAGTTTCAAATATATATATATATATATATATATATATATATATATATATCTGCGATGGGCTGGCCCCCCATCCTGGGTTGTTCCCTGCCTCGTGCCCATTGATTCCGGGATAGGCTCCGGACCCCCCGCGACCCAATAGGATAAGCGGTTTGGAAAATGGATGGATGGATATATATATATAGATATATATATATATATATATATATATATATATATATATATTCCAAAAGAATGTTTTCCTGTTCTTTTAGTGGCAGGGACAATAAGCTGTAAAACTGTAGCTATAACCCACTTTTTAGGGAAATATCAGTGTTGGAATGTTTTTTCAAGTTGCCAGTATAAACTGACAGTAGACAGTCAAGAATAGAGGTGTTTCCTCCTGGCAGTGGGATCAGATATACACAAGTAGAGTGTGCAGAGACATCCATTACGAATCAGAACTGAAGTGTCTCCTGGTAACGTTATCATGCATCTCCACCATTCATTTCACACACTCTAAAGTTGAATTTCATAATTGTTTCCCACCCTATTTTTTTAATTTGCAGAGTGAACAAATTTTCAGAGTGAACACATTTACCCCTTTCATAGATATACATCTGTTTCTACGAGAGAACAATACAGTGTATATAATGAAGTCTAATTCAAGATATCTTTAGTTTTGTATAATATTGCAATAGTTTTGGACATTTTATTTTTTTACACTATTTATGTGTGTTTTCCAAAATAATTTATGATCAAGTTTCACTCCTAAATATAAAATTTCATATACTCTTTTTATTTCAGTATCATCAATCATAATATTAACTTGATTTTTGATTTGTTGGTTGACAAAAATTATAACATTTGTTTTACTTAAATTTAATACTAATTTGCTAATATCAAACTAGTTCTTTAAGACTTTAAATTCTTAACTTTAAACACTTTCCACTGTATTCAGAAGCCGGTCCAAGCTTTTTCTATAGCAATATATAATAGAGTAATCCTGAAATAAATTTTTACAATTTAGTCACTTTACAAATATCATTTATATACAGTATGTACAGTATATCATTTTCAGCTGCCTCTCATTAGCTCCTTCATTAGTCCCATATAAACATGCTTCCCAGTCCTATGTTCCCCAGTCCAGTCATTGACGTAGAACCTTATATTTCCTGTGCCTTCCCTTGTTCTAGTCCTCCCATTTCTGATCCCCTGCGATCCTGTTTTTTTTTACCGTCCCTGTTCAGCTAATTCAATAAAACACCTTCCCTCAAGTCCTTCATCCTTCAAGTCATGACAAAATGTAATGCCTCTGTATCTATTGTCATGCAAATAACAACAGTGACCTTCTGAATACTTCTTTTACAGTGTTCATTGCATTTTTAGCAAACATGGCATCACACACAGAACATGCTAAATATTTTACATATGATAATCCTAAAAAAAACTAAATCCTAAAAACAAATGCCAGCCCTTCACTAACTGAATTATGACATCATTATAACTTTTCTAACCTTCACCACCCCACCAACAGGCAGAATGATACACTAGCATTTTGTACCTCTATGCTAGACCCCTATAATGTGTCCTTCCATTAGCCAACTCTCATAGCGACCTCTACCACATTTGAGCCAAGGACTGTAATATATAATCACAAACACTAAAACAACCACTAAAACAACCTCAGTCAATAAACCACTAGCACTGGATTGCCAGTACTTATCCAAGAGTGTAATGAAGTTGTTTTTACTATTATTAATACTCATGCTACTACTGAAAGAACCATAAACAATGATCCTGTTTCAACAACAATAGGAGAGTAATTGGTAATATAGTAGTATTACCATGTCAGTGGTGTCTAATTTTAGCCGTGGATGGATTGTTAGTGCTGTGTATTTTATTTAATGGGTTTGCCATTGACATATGAATGCTGAGTTTATAGTGGGTTATTAAATAACAAGAGCCAGGCAGGTAGAGCTCATGCACATTTTAACTGTCACCCCAGCATGCGATAAACTGCAGAAGCACACAAGCGCAACTGATACCTTGTCAAGTGTTTCTATTTTAACATTGGCATGCTAACAGTACAGCGAAGCGTCAGCCTTCGTTTCCGGCTCAGTGCTCTACTTCTGAGTGTTAGGACATTTCAGCTGCTGTTGTAGATAACAGGACTCCCTGTGAAGCCAGTGTCTTATTGGTCTTCATTGTAAACATTGAAGCCACAAAGTGACTTTCTTTGAAGGTGAATGAGTCGCTAACACACACTGCAGCTTTTCCTCCTGTTAATTTGTATTAAAAGTTAAATGGGTCACTGCCACATATTCAGCTGTATCTAAAGCCTTCTTATGTGAAAATGGCCTGTACTCAGATCAAGCTACATGAAGCTACATCTAGATTTCTCACTAATAACTGTTGTGTGTACTGTGCAAGTATATCCCAGTCAAAACGACCAGTTGTAGGTGCTTTTTGACAATAAACTTGTAACTGTTTCATTTTGTCCCTAAAATAGGATTTAAAGATGAAATGTAATGAATGATTTGGCCAGAATGGTAACAATGACTTAAAGGGCAGATTAGAGCCCAACAATGGCACTGGAGGCCAATAAATTCCTGCCATGCTTCACATTGGCCGTAATAATCCTTTCCCAGAGGGCTGACATCCCAGCTGTAAGAGTGCAGTAACATGCAATCACCTCCAGGGAGTCCAGCAGGCCCGCAGCTCTCTCTGTTGGGATCGATGTCATCCAACCACAGTCTCCTCACGCAGCCCTTCCATAGCCCGTAGTGAGCCACAAGACAAGTCTCGTTGCCATAGAACCCCTTGGGTGGGGCCAACTCCACCCAGTAGTCCGTGCTCACGCCGAATATTGCAAGTGTGACACCCACAAGGGCTATGAGAAAGACCAACTTGACTTTACCCCTTTGGCTTTTATTTAGCTCAGACTCTTGAGCCCTTCGTTTTCCGAATATCCCTCGCATCACCGCCTTCCCTCCACCGGCCCCTGTTCCACCTCTCCCGAATTCCTCCTCCTGGCTGAATATACTGGACCACATGGCGACTTTGGCAAGGCTAGCCAAAGCTCAACAGGGAGGTGGGTCGTCGAGGGTGATGAGTGCTGGTTAAAGGTAGGGCTTCTTCAGAGGGATGACTACAAGAAAGAGGTGGGTAGAGGTGAAAGAAGAAAGAAGGAAGGATTGAGGCTTTAATGAGATCCGTAAAACAAAATTAGGAACTGGAGAAGTAGATGGATAAATGTACTTTGTGAAAAAGCTAAAAACTACTTAGTAATAGAACCAGAAAAATAGACTATCTAAAAATAATTTAAATGACGTGAAATGATTTCTTGATAATGTCCAAAGACATGTGAAAATGATGGATACAGTTATTAGTGTATAAGGAGGGGAGGTAGGAGTAATGTGAGCAGGAGGAGTGAAGATAAATGCTTAGGGTCAGAGTAACCAGAGGGAGTGAGACAGGAAAAATATTAACAAGGCCAGTGTAGAGTCAGAGCTCAAGACAAAAACATGGAAGGAGAGAGTTTTTGGGATAAAAGGCAATAAAACAGAGCCAGGTTTGGAAAATGAGGGCAGATTGGGTGAGAGAAATGGTGAGGAAGGAGCAGAGGCAAACAGAGTCACCAGGAGGTGAAGAACTAAGCAAAATAAAAATCGCAGGTGGTAGGATGGGGGGTGTAGGGGAAGCAGAGGAAGAGCAGAAGAAAGTCGTGTCACCAGGAGGTGAAGAACTAAGCAAACTAAAATCAGCAGGAAGTGGGATGAAGAGTGTAGGGTGCAGAGGAGCAGAGGATGAGGAGCAGAATGGAGCAGTATCACTGGGAGGTGACGAACTACACAAAATTAAAATAGCATGAAGTGGGATGAGGAGTGTAGGGTGCAGAGGAGGAGGAGCAGAAGGGAGCAGTGTCACTGGGAGGTGAAAAACTAAGCAAAATTAAAATAGCAGAAGGCGGGATGGGGATGTAGGAGGAGTAGAGGAGGAGCAGAGAGGAGCAGTGTCACTGGGAAGTGAACAACTAAGCAAAATAAAAAACAGCAGGAGGTGGGTTGGGGATGTAGGGGAAGAGGCCTGGGAGGCAAAGAAAGGAGCAGGGCCAGGCTTTTCTTGAAAACCTTGAACGAAATGAGAGAAATCAAAACATCAAAAATCATTGCTAGTAACATAAATTCCACTGCACATGTTTGCTAATGGAACTTTGTTGGGTCAGGTTTAGTGTGGTGGATATTTCTAAGGGCCAAAATTGAGTCATGGAGTATATGTTATTAATAGCGGGATTCCTTTGTGTTTCTGCCTAACAGTACAGTGTGAGTCTAACTTTCATTATCATGAAGTGACATTGCAGCTGACTTTGCATGGCGACTAGCTGCAGACAACAGCATCTCAGGCTTTCAGTAGGTGACACAGCCGTTAATATGGAATTGAGCAGCTGGGAGCCTGAGTGCTTAACACTAAGTCAAAGGCAGACAAAGGGGCCATGTCGAGGTATTAATTCCACATAAACAGGTAGGGCACTTGGAGAGAGAAGAAAGGGGACTCATTACCCTGGAGTGCAATACAAACAATAGTGCCAAATTATCACTCTTATCAAAATGGCAAATCGGGCAGGGTGCCAAAACTGGCACCCACTGCGGAAGAGATCAATTATGCCCCTGGGTACCATCATAACAGCATGGGGGTCTATCTGACCCTCACTGTACACACACAGCATGCCGATACTTTGATAAAAACATATCAAAGACTGAAGAGGACATAGACAGTCTGCCGGGCGCACATGTGTCCATTTGTACTCCATGTAATTCTGAAGAACTGTAGGAATAAGCAGTTAGCAACAAACATACTAAGTGAATGTCAAAGTCATTGTTAATTCACAGATATAATCAATTTTAGGCAAAACACGAAAAAGCCACATGCTAAGTATAAAATGAGTAACGTTTTGAGCATATAGTAGATTAAAACTGATTTTGTTTATGTAATCTAGTTATCTATGTTTAGGGTTTGTATATTAGCAAAAATAAATGTAAAATATTCATACTGAAATATTATTATATACATTTACCTTGTGCATGCACAATGTCTTTATTTTAATACTCATATTTTAACTCTTTTTAATTACAACATTTGCAGATGTGAGATATTAATAAATTATCCAAAACATGGCATTTATTCAGAACAGCATCATTTTGGCAAGCGTGTTTTGAACTCTGCCGAGATCATTCAGTGGCTATAACAGTGAGAAGAGTAACTGCTCACCTGTTTGCTGTCTGTTCGGCCCAGAGGAGAAGATAGACTTGAAACTTAATGGAGGAGAGTGAGAGGGTGAAGGGTGAGAGGCTGTAGAGGTAGGAGGGGAGGGAGGGATAGAGAGAGAGAGACTGAGCTGGGGCTGAGGGGAGGATCGTGTGCTGGGCTTGGCGTGCACTCACACGTCTGCGTCCACATGCCAGGAATGTTTGCGTGAGTGTGTGGTACCACTGGTGAAAGTGCAGTCTGTGTGTCCATGTCAGTGCTCACGTGTGCAGTGGAGTGTGTTTGTGCAACTTGGGTGGGCGTCAGACTGCATGTGTCCATCTGTCTGTCTGTGGACAGAGAACCAATAGCGTTGATCTGTGTCACATTGCCTGTGTGTGTGTGTCCGTTCTATTTCTGACATCCACCTGTTAATGACATTAGAAGTGCGCGGGCAGCAAAGAGGCCAGACATGCCTTGTAGCCTTTATACAAGGAAATACGGCAGCCGGCTGGGGTCCCTCTGCTGACTGTTAATATCCCGATAATCAGAGCTATTAGTTAAGTTCTCCCCAAACGAGCTTGAAGGGCCGAATGGCCTCCTTTCGTTTGTAAATTTCTTATGTTCTTATGTTCAGAGATGGACGGAGCAGCAGTTTGGAGGCATTAGGCTGCAGTGCTGAGGACAGGATGGATAAGGTTTCTTCAGGCCCTCTTCTTACTTACACCAAGTAGCCCGAGACTGACTTTCACTGCAGTAGTAGAAATACAAATAAAATAACAACGAAGTATAGAGCCTGGAAATGAACAGGGAATGAATCGCAGGAGAAAAACTCTGGAGAATCAAACAGGCAGTTTGCTGTTTCCCCTTAGAGTGCTGCATGCTGAACTGTCCATCACAGGCACTGCCCCCAGTTTGTGACTATGTCTGCTGTTTCCCCTGCATGCTGAACTGTCCATCACAGGCACTGCCCCCAGTCTGTGACCATGTCTGCTGTTTCCCCTGCATGCTGCAGTGTCCATCAGAGGCACTGCCCCCAGTCTGTGACCATGTCTGCTGTTTCCCCTGCATGCTGCAGTGTCCATCACAGGCACTGCACCCAGTCTGTGACCATGTCTTCTGTTTCCCCTGCATGCTGAACTGTCCATCACAGTCACTGCCCCCAGTCTGTGACCATGTCTGCTGTTTCCCCTGCATGCTGCAGTGTCTATCACAGGCACCGCCCCCAGTCTGTGACCATGTCTGCTGTTTCCCCTGCATGCTGAACTGTCCATCACAGGCACCGCCCCCAGTCTGTGATCATGTCTGCTGTTTCCCCTGCATGCTGCAGTATCCATCACAGGCACTGCAACCAGTCTGTGACCATGTCTGCTGTCTCCCCTGCGTGCTGCAGTGTCCATCACAGGCACTGCCCCCAGTCTGTGACCATGTCTGTTGTTTCCCCTTAGAGGGCTGCAAGCTGCAGTGTCCATCTCAGGCACTGCCCCCAGTCTGTGACCATGTCTGTTGTTTCCCTTTAGAGGGCTGCATGCTGCAGTGACCATCTCAGGCACTGCCCCCAGTCTGTGATCATGTCTGCTGTTTCCCCTGCATGCTGCAGTATCCATCACAGGCACTGCCCCCAGTCTGTGACCATGTCTGCTGTCTCCCCTGCGTGCTGCAGTGTCCATCACAGGCACTGCCCCCAGTCTGTGACCATGTCTGTTGTTTCCCCTTAGAGGGCTGCAAGCTGCAGTGTCCATCTCAGGCACTGCCCCCAGTCTGTGACCATGTCTGTTGTTTCCCCTTAGAGGGCTGCAAGCTGCAGTGTCCATCTCAGGCACTGCCCCCAGTCTGTGACCATGTCTGTTGTTTCCCCTTAGAGGGCTGCAAGCTGCAGTGTCCATCTCAGGCACTGCCCCAGTCTGTGACCATGTCTGTTGTTTCCCCTTAGAGGGCTGCAAGCTGCAGTGTCCATCTCAGGCACTGCCCCCAGTCTGTGACCATGTCTGTTGTTTCCCCTTAGAGGGCTGCAAGCTGCAGTGTCCATCTCAGGCACTGCCCCCAGTCTGTGACCATGTCTGTTGTTTCCCCTTAGAGGGCTGCATGCTGCAGTGTCCATCACAGGCACTGCCCCCAGTCTGTGACCATGTCTGTTGTTTCCCCTTAGAGGGCTGCAAGCTGCAGTGTCCATCTCAGGCACTGCCCCCAGTCTGTGACCATGTCTGTTGTTTCCCCTTAGAGGGCTGCATGCTGCAGTGACCATCTCAGGCACTGCCCCAGTCTGTAACCATGTCTGTTGTTTCCCCTTAGAGGGCTGCATGCTGCAGTGTCCATCTCAGGCACTGCCCCCAGTCTGTGACTATGTCTGTTGTTTCCCCTTAGAGGGCTGCATACTGCAGTGACCATCTCAGGCACTGCCCCCAGTCTGTGACCATGTCTGTTGTTTCCCCTTAGAGGGCTGCATGCTGCAGTGTCCATCTCAGGCACTGCCCCCAGTCTGTGACCATGTCTGTTGTTTCCCCTTAGAGGGCTGCATGCTGCAGTGTCCATCTCAGGCACTGCCCCCAGTCTGTGACCATGTCTGTTGTTTCCCCTTAGAGGGCTGCATGCTGCAGTGTCCATCTCAGGCACTGCCCCCAGTCTGTGACCATGTCTGTTGTTTCCCCTCAGAGGGCTGCATGCTGCAGTGTCCATCTCAGGCACTGCCTCCAGTCTGTGACCATGTCTGTTGTTTCCCCTTAGAGGGCTGCATGCTGCAGTGTCCATCTCAGGCTGCAGGAGCGTTGGAACTCCATTTCCCCAAACATGCATTTTTTATGTGTCTATTCTGTCACTCTCCTCACATATGATTTGTCGACTCAGACCCTGTTATCCATCACACAGCCAGTTCTGAGTCTGTGAGATACAATTGAGACATTACCCTTTTGTACTTGTAGAATGCATCTCATCTTTAGATCTTATGCCTGCAATGACTAAAAATACCCATCAGATGGTGCCAATGCACGCAATATAGTAGTAGAGACTACCTGGTTTCCTGAAAAGCTTGTAACCATTTCATATTAGTGTAATCTGCAAACTCCTCAGGTCACACATCTTTCTGTGTTTTTTTTCTTTAAATATTTATCTTTTATCTCTTGTATTGCTTTTACATATGCCCAATCCCTGTAGTCACAATCTGTATGCAAATGTATGTATGTATGTGTGCATGCATGTATGTATGTATTTATATATGTACAATGGCATGAAATAATGTTCCTTCAGGACAGTGGTGCAACAAACAAACAGCAAGTGAGAAGGGGAGGCTTTCAGACAGGGTTAGACACAAGGGTTAATATCAGGGGCAGTCAAACGGCGAAACTCAATGTAATATAGACCACACTATTGATCTGAATGGACTCCCCCCCCAAGCTTGGCTGATAAAATTAGGACCATAATAAACAATAAATACAACTGGATTGAATAAATATTGGGGAAATGAATAAAAGATAAATAGCACGTTAGAGAGATCAGTGCCAGTTGGTGAGCGTGAGTGGGCACAGGTAGGGAGTCAGATGGGCAGCAGGGTGTTTAGTGGCCTGACATCCTCGGTGAAGAAGCTTCTTCTGAACCTGGCAGATCTGGCTCCCTCACTCCTGGACCTTCTACCAGATGGGAGCAGGACAAAGAGCCTTCAAAGGGACTCTTCTATGATGGTAGAGGCTTTGTGGATGCAGTGTTTGTGGGAAACGTCCTTGTTGCAGGGAGGAGAGAGATGTTTTTATTTGCTGTATGCTTCGGGGAAACTGAATATCCCTGCAGTGGAAATGTATAAAGCAAAAAAATAATAAATAATGAACATAGCGATATCAGGTACAAGATTCATGGCTAGATCACTACTACGAAGATGCACTCTTTTCATTTACAACAAACTGAATGACATTATGCTAATGAAAAATTGATCAATTTGTAGTACAGGTTCACAAACACAGCTGTATGCAGTGTGCAGTCCAGGTTCACAAACACAGCTGTATGCAGTGTGCAGTCCAGGTTCACAAACACAGCTGTATGCAGTGTGCAGTCCAGGTTCACAAACACAGCTGTATGCAGTGTGCAGTCCAGGTTCACAAACACAGCTGTATGCACTGTGCAGTACAGGTTCACAAACACAGCTGTATGCAGTGTGCAGTCCAGGTTCACAAACACAGCTGTATGCACTGTGCAGTACAGCTTCACAAACACAGCTGTATGCAGTGTGCAGTCCAGGTTCACAAACACAGCTGTATGCACTGTGCAGTACAGCTTCACAATCATCTTGCCATTATCATCGGCTCGAAAGAGGAAGCCTCTAAACTTAGAAATTGCCAGCCACACACAAGCTGCTGTGGCTGCTTGTTTAAATGTTTCTTGTTTAAAGCGTTTTGCAAGTTGCATGTGTAAAGAGGAACATTGGAAACAAGTTCCCCCACTAGTGCAAACTGGTCGCTGCAGAAGGTGGTGGATGCATGAGGTTTACCATTTGCACTGAAAAAGCTCAAAATCATAAATGAAAGCCCAGGTCACTGTCATCAAATATATTTAAACATCTGAAGTTTTTTTGGCTGGTCCTGTTATGGTTCTTCCTGTAACTATGGGTAGTGGGGAAACCTTTTACCGGTTCAGATTTGCAAGCTTCACCAAACGAGCTAACTGTACCTCCCAGTAAGTGTGGTTATCACAGACGGAGAACAAGGGTATAAATGTAAAAATACTGTGGATAAGTGATACCATTAGCTTTTTGTTGTATCACAAGAAGATGGATACAAATTTTACAGCATAATGGTAGGTAGCACTCATGCCTCACATCCGCAGGCTGACCCCAAAGAGCAGAAACACCTTGTGACACCCAGTGCTGGTGTAGGCACCTCTGAGGCTGAGCTTTAAAATAACACAACATAACCAACTTCCTCATTACCAAATGCTCACTCTAACTTTTAACTTTTGGTTTTTACATTTGGCTGATTGCTGTCAAAATGCTGCTGCCTGCCTTCTGTCTCCTTGCACAGACTATCCTTCTCACTGGATGTAAGTAGCTGCAGACGGTTCACTGGAGCTCAGGGTCTGTCACTGCCGGTTTTTGGAAGCGGATATTCTGAACAGAATTGCTGAATTACTTTTTCAGTAGTTTGTTCCCTTTACATATTGTACAGATTGTGATGTTTGCCATCAGCTCTTCACTTCATGTTTACATTTAATTTTCAGGGTTTGTTGGGTACAGAAGTGATGATGGTGAGTGTAAACACAAGCTTGGTTATTCTTTGCTTTTTTTAAATTACAATTCAATTTTGATATTATGTTTGACTTCCAGCATAAAACAGGTAACTAATTAGATTTCTGTTATTCAGTTAAAGGGACACATTTACTAAACCTGAGAAAGAATTCTGATGTTATTATGATATATGTATTTTATAATGTTTATATAACCAGGCCATGTGTGTCTCTGCGTTTGCGAATCCTGTGCCTGGTAGCGCAGTGCCAGAGTCGGGCCTTTGAGCCCGACCCCAAACCCCCCATAATCCTGGGGTGTTGGGCACTGGGCAACTCTGCACTGTGACCCCCACACTGTATGTGTGTCTCATGGAGAGTAAGATGGGATGGGCAAGGAGAGAATCTCCCATGGGGGTGACTAATGTATCTCTGTTCTGTTAAGTATAACTGAGAGACCTGCATTAAAATCAGCAGACTCAACAATCAGTGTACAAAGGAGATACTGCAGGAAATTTGCAGAATTAAACTTTGCATTCTGGCTATCAAGGCTGAGATGGACACTCTACTTATATATATTACCGTTCAGCTCCTAATCTCTCAGCACTACATTATTACTTGTGCCAGATATTTAGCAAATAGTTTTCACAGAAAATTATGCAGTAACTGCTTGATTTTAAAGCAAAATATAACACATTCCATATTAATACATGTATAATTTTAAAATACAGATGGATTAGCAAAACCAGGAATAGACGTGACTAAAACTTCGCTGTCTGAAAATGAGAATGTCGAAGTTACCTGTGACATCCCTGAGAATAAGGCAGTACAGTGTTCACTGTATCGAGATGGACAGCATGTCCCCATGAAGAATGAATCAGTCAAGTCAGGACTGTGTGAGTTCCATGTGACTGCAGAGGAGCTTCACCATGGAAAAGCAGACATGGCGTGGATCACTATTGTAAGGCTAAGCTGCACCTACAGTGTCGGTGATCAGCATTCAGAGCGAAGTGAGATGAAGGAAGTGAAGGTCTTAGGTAAGTTTCCAATCATTCTACATGATTGTTACATTATATGAGATGATAAACTGATCTTTAATATTTAACATTCCTACAACCTGTAGCTGTGCTGAAAGGCCCCCAGCTGACAGTAAAGCCAAATGTCATCAGGAAGGGAGACACAGCAGAGCTGCACTGTTTGGTGCCTCCATCCATCTCCAGGTGTTATTTCCTGATAGGGGGGAAGTTGATTAATCTGACTTCCTTAGAATGTCTGCTCTCCTATTCCTGGGATGATCTCCGTCAGACTGGGAATCACAGTTCAGATACTGAGATTGAAGTTCAGTGTCAGTACTCTGTACTGACAGATGGACATGAAACTCCATCACAACACAGCAACGTCTCTATAGTTACATTGTTGGGTAAGTTCATTTCAGCTGGTATTCAGCCTTCAGACAATTGAGGAACTGAGCTTTTTTAAGCTGTTTTAGTTTTAAAATAGCATTTTAAATATTTTATTCAAAGTACTACATACATAATTCATATATTCAAAGTTCAGCCTATACTTTATGGTGACATCAGAGTTAAGTGTCCCATGAACTCTGTATGTATAACATTATGCTTTACGCTTCATGTTATTTTGGTGTGACACATATTTTCATTTATAGCTGCTGTTTCAGAATCCTGTTTTGAGTCATGAACAAATGGATGATGTAACTATAAGAATTAAGAAACATGTATCCAATGCTGAAAGTTAATTATTAAGTGCATATGCCTGGTTTTGCTCTATCATGGTCTTTAGGGGTCACGCTTAGCTCTACAGTTCACCCAGTGGTCACATCAGGTAAAACAACATTAATTTCCTTTTCATAAATGAGTGCCTGGTATTTGGATGTTTAGCAAAACATGTTCAGACTTTTCAGACCATGTTGTTAGTTGTTGAATGTCAGGTTTCTCAATCATGTAGTTTCTTATGTTAAGTTCTGGCTAGTTTGTTTGCCTTATTCTCAGCAGTCTTTATGTTTCACAGCAAACTCTACGGTGGATCCTGTGTCACGTAACCCAATATTAAATAATGTAATACTGCATTTGTTTTTCTTGTCTGTGCATAAATGAAAGTGAGGAAAGCTCAGCCGCCAAAAATGGTGGGTGTATCAAATTCCCTCAGATGTCAGCTTTGTCCCTTCAATAAACTTTAACCAGGCTGAGTTATGGTTATATACGGGTGATATACAGCAATATACAGGTATGGCATGTGGGTTTGGAGATGGAGTTTCAGGTTTATGTAAGTGCAGCATCTGAATTTGGTACATGTCTGTGTGCGAAGGGCAAAGACAAATTACCCTGTTTTCAGGAGAATGGAACCCATCTGGTCTGCAAAGGGGGCAAATATCCTGCATCTGTGGGAATAATCTGGCAGTTTGGCATGAAGTATGTAATTGTCATATGGCTTATAGTGTTGGAATTGGGTTCCCATATGTGGTAAATGACAAATACCAGATTTACAGCAAACACTAATCTGGTTAAAACAGGTACAGTTTAGAACCCTAACAATGACAGGGACACTGGTGAGAGCAATAACTACGCCTGGATACATAAACACAGATGATGGGGCTTCTTTTAGGCCAGGTGAAGGAAAGGCAGCCGATAGAACAGGGAATCCCAGTCAGCCAGGCAGAGCAGAGAGAACCAGGGCGCGGTCGAGAGGTGCTGCTGAGGGTAAGAGCCGAAACAGGGGGCCTGCTGCAGCAGGGGTTGAGGGCAGGCCTGCAAGGAGACAAATGGTCAGGGCAGACATGATATGTCACAAAGCATGAGTGAAGAACAGGGAGGCAGGAATCAGTGTGGCAGGAATCCTGGGAAGAAAGAGTCCCAAGAACTTTCCACATCCCCAAAGTCCTCTGCGTCACTGTGACCTACACGAGACATGCTCTTGCATTGATGATGCTGTTTTTTGGCCATAATTCTTTGCCTGAAAATAAGCACAGTCAAATTTTTCCTTTGTGGTGGGAATGGGATGAGACTTTAAGATGTAGGTGGGAGCAAGAAAAAATATTTTAAAAGATACTTAATTATTTTACATTAAACACCTGCAACACAGCCATACAATAAATGGCTGAAGATAATGAGACCATAATGACTGATTCATTAAAACCTTTTTATTTTTAATCTTTCCTATGTTTATGCAGCACGTCCCTGTGTGTGTAACAAGCAGTGCATGCGCCCTGTGCACGCGCCTATGTAGGCATATCTTACCATCTTGATAACTTGCCCTTTGAATAACAGTGAAATATTGAGCCAATGACTTGAGACGCGGTTTTGTTGGTCAAAAGCACAATCACTTTCCGCTGCCTTAGGATAGCAGTGCCCCAGCAATGCACCTGACTCCGCCTCATTTTAAAAGTGACACCCATGGGCGCGGCATGGGAAAATGACAACTGCATTGGGCTCATGCCAGCAAGCTTTGTACCAGATGCTAAATAGGGCCCTTAGACTGCATATACACTGATCAGCCATAACATTAAAACCACCTGCCTAATATTGCGTAGGTCCCCTTCATGCTGCCATAACAGCTCTGACCCCTCGAGGTTTAGACTCCACAAGACCAAGAAAGTTTCCAAGGGTGTCTGGTACCAAGACATTAGCAGCAGATCCTTCAAGTCCTGTACCTGTATGTTATAAGGTGGGGCATCCATGGATTAGACATGTTTGTCCAGTAGGTAGTACATGTCAAAATGAAAGCCAGGACCCAAGGTTTCTCAGCAGAACATTGCTCAGAACATCACACTACTTCTGCTGGCTTGCCTTCCTCCCATAGTGCATCCTGGCACCATCTCTTCCTCAGGTAAACGACACACACACACCTGGCTGTCCACATGATGTAACAGAAAACATCAGACCAGTCCAGTTCTGATGTTCATGTGCCCACTTTCGGAAGTGGACAGGGGTCGGCATGGACACTCTGATTGGTCCGCAGCTACGCAGCCCCATATGCAGCAAACTGTAATGCATTGTATGTTCTGACACCTTATTATCACAGCCAGCATTAACTTTGTCAGTAATTCCTGCTACAGTAACCTTCCTGTGGGATCAGGCCAGACAGGCTAGACTTTGCTCCCTATGTGCATCTATGAGTCTTGGGCACTGATGCCTCAGTTCCTGGTTCACGTTGGCCTTCCTTGGACCACTGCTTCCAACATGTCAGCTTTAACAATGGACTGTTCCCTGGGTAATATATAAAGGTACCCTTGTCAGGTGACAGTGCAATAGGACAATCAATATTATTCACTCGACCTCTCATTAGTTTTAATGTTATGGCTGATCAATGTTGGTATTACACCAATTTGCTTCTATATAGAACTAAAATCTAAATTATTCCAGGGTTATTCCATGTTATTACTGTTAATTATACACATTTTATTGACATTTATTAGAAAATGTCCTGAGACTGATATTATTTTATTATACAGTTTGTACTTCTTTATATGATCAGGTAACAGGCAGAAAATAACTCCTTAAAATTCTAATATTGGAGGTGTCTCTGTGTGGGACTGGATATAAATTATTGGGCATTGAAAATGGATGCGTCTATTTTTTTAATGATTTTCCTTTATAAATATATATAGGTCAGTCCATAATCCCAGTAGTGTTACGGATAGGAATCACAGTTGCTGTGCTGTTGTTGGGGGCCCCGGCTTTCATCCTGTTCTGGAAACACAGTGAGTTGTCAGATCTACAGCTATAATTCATTTGGTGTCACTTAAAGGTTCAGCTCATGCACTGTCTCTGTATGGACACTGCTGTAGGGACACTGCTGTATACACTCTGCTGTAGGGACACTGCTGTAAGGACACTGTTGTATGGACACTGCTGTTGAGACACTGCTGTATACGCTCTGCTGTATGGACACTGCTGTATGCACTCTGCTGTAGGGACACTGCTGTAAGGACACTGTTGTATGGACACTGCTGTAGGGACACTGCTGTATATGCTCTGCTGTATGCACTCTGCTGTAGGGACACTGCTGTAGGGACACTGCTGTATACACTCTGCTGTATGGACACTGCTGTATGGACACTGCTGTATGCACTTTGCTGTATGAACACTGCTGTATGGACACTGCTGTAGGGACACTGCTGTATGGACACTGCTGTAGGGTCACCACCCTTAAAGGACTTTGTTAACAATACCTTGTATTTCTATTATCTTTACCATTAACACTGCTACTATTCGTAAAATAGTACAGGAATAATAGTCCTATATATTTACATACTGTGCATGTATACTGCTGTAGATTAGCACCCTGTCCAGCCTGTTTAATATATCAGATCTCTGTGTGTTTTCCTAAGAGAATGCAGCTTCCCAGCTGAGAGGGACTCAGCCAGAGCAGCTCCATGCTCTGAGCACCGAGAACGACTTTGAGCTCACAGTCCGGGCAGTGGAAGATGACGACTGAAGCCAGTGTCACAGACACTCCAGATTTGTGCTACTTTGTTCATTAATATTGTATTTCCTAATACACCCCTACACATATACAGTACAGTGCTCACAGATAGTCTTGGGACACTTGCTGAATTCTGTAAAAATGTTTTTAAAAAAATTTGCTGCTTTCATAACAAAAGCCAAGCAATGTTTGACATATCTGCACATCTTTCACACAAACATTTACTTTTTATTAAGCATCATGTTTTTTCACCTTCTGTTTTTGCCATTTTGCTGTTATTTGCAGTTGTAATCACTGGCTCCCAAAGGGATACTAAACACAAATGTTTGGCGTTTTGTTACTGCAAAGGTGTCACTAATTAAAAAGTACCCAGTGAAGCTGCTTGTTAATTAACCTTTTCTCTCAGAACAGCTCTTGTAGAATTTGAATGTTGAGACAAATATTTATTTTTTGTAAACAAGTGAATAAATAAATTCATGGTTTTTGTCATAAAATTAATACATTGCAGTATTTTTACTGAATTAAGCAAGTGTCCCAAACAACTAATATAATAATAAAATAATCAAATAAGAATTAAATAGGTATAGAAACTGAAACCATAAGAATGTAAAGTATTTCATAAAGGCAGCCTAAATAGATGGATTTTAGGTTATGTCTGAAGGTGTCAGTATATTCAGCACCTCTCCATTCCTCAGGAATGCTTTTCCAGCGGCCTGGAGGAGGACAGCTAAAGTAGCATCATCATCACCAGATGCTTCTGTTCTGCTTTGAGGGGCAGCTAAGAGAGAGTAGCTGAGGCGCCTTCCTGGGTCATAAGCCAGGAGCGTTTCTGAGAGGATTTCAAAACATCCGTAATGTGTGCTCCCCCTTTGGTCTTAATCAGCAATCGTGCAGCAGAATTGTGAATTGACTGTAACTGCATTACTGCATTCTTCGGTAGAGCACTAGTGACTAACATTTATATAGTGCAGTATATCACAGTTACTCAAATGTATAAAGTAAAACTTCAGATGGTTGCATTCGCTTAAAAATTTATCATAGACTGTATCAAACAATACACCAGCTCTTTGTTGATGTTAAAAAATATAGAGCATGTTAACAGTTCTTGATGACTATTTAACACATATATGCACAATACTAAGGGGCGGCATGGTGGTGCAGTGGTTAGCACTGTTGCCTCACACCTCTGGGTGTCTCCGCCTGGGTCACATGTGTGTGGAGTTTGCATGTTCTCCCCATGTCGTCGTGGGGTTTCCTCCGGGTACTCCGGTTTCCCCCCACAGTCCAAAAACATGCTGAGGCTAATTGGAGTCGCTAAATTGCCCATAGGTGTGCATGGTTGAGTGAATGGTGTGTGAGTGTGCCCTGCGATGGGCTGGCCCCCCATCCTGGGTTGTTCCCTGCCTCGTGCCCATTGCTTCCGGGATAGGCTCCGGACCCCCCGCGACCCAGTAGGATAAGCGGTTTGGAAAATGGATGGATGGATGGATGCACAATACTATTCAAACAGGTCTGTTTTATTGCATTATCTGCTAGCATTACCTGTGATGCGCTATCTGGCTTGGCTGGTATACTTAGTATTATTTGCCTGTACTTTTGTTTCACAGTTTTTGCTTCAAGCTTGAGTTTTATGTCTGCTGGCTGCAGCTGGCCCAGGTGCTCACTGCATGGACAGCCCATTCAGGGGAAAAACCAGCGCATATAAATCGAAGATAGATATTACAAACAAAAGCCAATTACAAAAAGCCAATGGGGGGAGGTGCGCTGTGGGGGCCGATCAGGTCCCAAGGGGGTTGCTGCCGCCCCCGGCCACCATGTGGATACGCTTCTGCCTGCACATAAGCTTTGAAATTAAAACCAGAATCAAAAATCAATCCTAGGTTTTTGATTCTTGGGTTATTCTGGGAATTTTTTGTTTGGGGTTCAGTGTCATCAGGAGACACGGGCACATACTGTAGAGCTCAATGTCATTGGGAGATTGTGCTAAGAGAAATGCACCTTAAATAAAGCTTTTAAATGTTGGCTAAACTGCAATAAAAATGATGGGGGGCATTTCTAGAGAGGGATGTCTTACATAAGGACTTTGTTTAACTCTAAATTTAAAAAATTTTGAAAAAAATATTTATCCTTGATGATATCAGCCCTCAGAAAATCTTTTATCAAGTTCAAACTTCAGGTTTTCAAATCAGATAAACAACACCCCAGATAGACAAAACCCCAGGTGAAGAGACTCAAGAACTTTCAAGCATATGTTCCTCAAATGTGTAGTATTTCATTCAAGTCTTTTCTTTTTTTTATTATTTAAATTTTTATATTATGTTATTTTATGTTTAAAAACTGTCTCTTCTCTACTGTCTCTGGGAGATACGCACAAGAATTCCAATGTACTTGTACTGACATGTACCTGTGCAAATGGCAATAAAAATATCTAATATCTACTATCTACTTCTATGATACAGCTTTTGTCTGCAACACAGTTGACAAAATATTGAATCGAATGTTTACTTTCATTTAAATATTTCAAAAATCATCAGAACTTAAGCTTGGCAACTCATGCATTTAACACATTATGGGGGTATTTTTGTGGAAACTTCACTATCCATCCATCCATTATCCTACGCTTATCCTCGCAGGGAAGCAGTCTCAGCAGGGAAACCGAGACTCGTTCCTTCGGGGGAATCCAGAGGCGTTCCCAGGCCAGCCAAAAGACAGTCCTTCCCCCGGGTCTTTCCCGGGGCCTTCTCCCAGTGGGACATGCCCAGAACACCTCACCAGGGAGGCGTCCAGGAGGCATCCTAATCTGATGCCTGTGCCACCTCATCTGGCTCCTCTCAATGCGGAAGAGCAGCAGCTCTACTCCCTCCCGAATGACCAAGCTCCTCACCCTATCTTTAAGGGAGAGCCCAGCCACCCTGCGGAGAAAACTCATTTTGGCCGCTTGTACTTGCGATCTCGTTCTTTCGGTCACTACCCATAGCTCATGACTATAGGTGAGGGTAGGAACGTAGATTGACTGATAAATTGAGAGCTTTGCCTTTTGGCTCAGCACCTTCTTCACCATGTCAGACCGATACAGCACCTGCATCACTGCTGATGCCGCACCGATTGTCGATCTCCCATTCCATCCATCCCTCACTCTTGAACAAGACCCGGAGATACTTAAACTCTTCCACTTAGAGAGCATTCTACCCTTTTCCGGCTGAGGACCATGGTCTCAGATTTGGAGATGCTGATTCTCATCCCAGCTGGGCTTGGACACACTTGGCTGCGAACTGTCCCAGTGAGAGCTGAAGGTCACAGTCTAATGAAGCCAACAGAACCACATCATCTGCAAAAAGCAGAGACCTAATCCTGAGGTCACCAAACCGGACACCCTCAACGACCTGGCTGTGCCTAGAAATTCTGTCCATAAAAACTATGAACAGAATTGGTGACAAAGGGCAGCCCTGACGGAGTCCAACCCTCGCCGAAAACGAGTCTGACATATTGCCACCCATGCGGACCAAGCTCTGACACCAGTCATACAAGGTCCGAACACCCCTTATAAGGAAGCCCGGCACCCCTTACTCTCGGAGCACCCCCCACAGCATTCCCCAAGGGACACAGTCGAATGCCTTCTCCAAGTCCACAAAACACATGTAGACTAGTTGGGCAAACTTCCATGAACCCTCCAAAACCCTGCGGAGATTATAGAGCTGGTCCACTGTTCCACGGCCAGGGTGAAAACCACACTGCTGCTCCTGAATCCGAGGTTCGACAATCCGGTGGACAATCCTCTACAGAACACCTGAATAGACCTTACCAGGGAGGCTGATGAGTGTTATCCCCCTATAGTTAGAGCATACCCTCCAGTCCTCCTTCTTAAAGAGGGGGACCACCACCCCAGTCTGCCAGGTACTGCCCCCAATGTCCATGCAATGCTGCAGATGCGTGTCAACCAGGACAGCCCTACAGCATCCAGAGCCTAAAGGAACTCCGGGCGGATCTCATCCACCCCCGGGGCCCGGCCACCGAGGAGCTTTTTAACCACCTCAGCGACTTCTGCCCCAGAGATAGGGGAGTCCACCCCCAAATCCCCAGACTCTGCTTCCTCATTAAAAGGCATGTTGGTGGGATTGAGGAGGTCTTCAAAGTATTCCCCCACCGACCCAAAACGTCCCAAGTTGAGGTCAGCAGTGGCCATTGCCCACCATAAACAGTGTTGATGTTGCACCGCTTTCCCACCCTGAGATGCTGGATGGTGGACCAGAATCTCCTCGAAGCCGTCCGGAAATCGCTTTCCATGGCCTCGCCAAACTCCTCCCATACCCGAGTTTTTGCCTCAGCAACCGCCGAAGCTGCATTCCACTTGACCTGCCAATACCTGTCAGCCGCCTCTGGAATCCCACAGGCCAAAAAGGCCCAATAGGACTCCTTCTTGAACTTGACAGCATCCCTCACCACTGGTGTCCACCAGTGCGTTTGGGGATTGCCACCACAACTGGCACCGACCACCTTACGGCCTCCACAACAGGCCCATTCGGACTCAATGTCCCCCGCCTCCCCCGGGACATGGGAGAAGCTTCGCCGGAGGTGGGAGTTGAAGCTCCTCCTCACAGGGGATTTCGGCAGACATTCCCAGCAGACCCTCACTATACACTTGGGCCTGCCAGGCCTGGTGGGCTTCTGCCTCCACAAGCAGAGCCAACCCACTACCAGGTTGTGATCAGTTAACAGCTCCGCCGCTCTCTTCACCCGAGTGTCCAAGACATCTCATCATAAGGGGTGTTGTGAGCCACACTCCACTATTTAGCATATATATATATATATATATACTGAATAGATTTAAGATTTAAGTGATTATACTTTAAAAAAACACAGCAAATTCACAATATCAAAAAAATTGTCAAAAGAGGAAGTCAACAAAATAAGACTGAGGAACTCCGGCGACATCAGGCGTGTATTGTGGCATTTTGCAAGATCTTGTGCAGACAGGAAACAGAGAGCCAGGTCGCTCTGCAGAAGGCGGTGGATGCATGAGGTTCATCTTCAGAGCATAAATAATAAGAAAGCTCCAGGGCGCTAGGGCTCAGATATGTTTAAACATTGTCAGTTCTCATGCATGGCTCATTCCTGTAACTCTGAATAGCTGCTATTTTGGATTAATTTATGAAGGGGTAGTATTGAAATAAGTCTATGAGGCAATTCTGAAACTGTGACCTATGTAATATTTTTTTGGACAGTTTCCAGTACCTGGGCATCCACATCACCACCCCACAAGAGGCTCCTACTTAAACTCAAAGCGACAGGTATTTTAGGTACCGTAGCGACCTGGATTGATAACTGGTTAACAGATAGGAAATAGCGAGTAGTTATAAGAGGTACAATGTCACAGTGGGCTTGCGTTCATAGTGGGGTACCGCAGGGTTCGATTTTAGGACCACTATTGTTCCTAATTTACATAAATGATATGGATACCAATATATACAGTAAACTGGTGAAATTTGCAGATGACACCAAGGTGGGTGGTGTAGCAGATACTGAATTAGTGGCTCAGCAGCTACAGCGGGATCTTGATTTAATTAGTGACTGGGCCGATACCTGGCAGATGAAATTTAACGTCGATAAATGTAAGGTAATCCATCTAGGGAGCAGAAATATAAAGTACAGGTATTTCATGGGTGTCACTGAAATAAAGGTAGCTGATCATGAGAAAGACCTTGGTGTGTATGTTGATGCTTCCATGTCCCATTCTCGCCAGTGTGGGGAAGCAATAAAAAAGGCCAATAGGATGTTGGGGTATATCTCCAGGTGTGTGGAGTTTAAGTCAAGGGAGGTAATGCTAAGATTATACAATTCCTTGGTGAGACCTCACCTAGAATATTGTGTGCAGGTTTGGTCACCATATCTTAAAAAGGACATTGTGGCCTTAGAAAAGGTGCAGCGTAGGGCCACAAAAATGATTCCTGGTCTTAGAGGAATGTCATACGAGGAACGGTTACTTGAGCTAAATCTGTTCAGTCTCAAGCAAAGGAGACTGAGGGGGGACATGATCCAGGTATATAAGATTCTAACAGGTTTGGATGCTGTTCAACCAAATAGTTACTTTAGCATTAGTTTAAATACACGAACTCGTGGCCATAGGTGGAAATTAGCGGGAGAACATTTCAAGCTGGATTTAAGGAAGCACTTCTTTACACAGCGTGTAGTCAGAGTATGGAATAGCCTTCCTGATAATGTAGTGCAAGCTGAATCCTTGGGTTCCTTTAAATCAGAGCTAGATAAGATTTTAACGACTCTGAGCTATTAGTTTAGTTCTCCCCAAGCGAGCTTGATGGGCCGAATGGCCTCCTCTCGTTTGTATAGTTCTTATGTTCTTATCACACAGGACTTGTCATGGTCTCGCCCATGCCAGCTCCCTGACTAAGAAGGCCCATCAGCATCTGCTGCATCTGAGGCGCCTCAGAGATTTTCGCCAACCTCAGAAGGTGCTAAGGAATTTCTACTCCTGCACCATTGCAAGTTTCCTGACAGGAAACATCTCCACCTGGTTTGGCAACAGCACGATGCAGGACAGACGCGCTCTTCAGAGAGTGGTGCGATCAGCCACGTGCATCATTAATACTGAGCTCCCTGACCTGCAGTCTGTCTACACCAAACAGTGCCAAACCAAAGCCAAGAAGATCATGGAAGACCCCAGCCACCCCAACAATGGACTGCTCTCCCTGAAGAAGTCAGAGGAGTGATTTCGTTTCCTAAAGGTCAACACAGAGAGAATGAGGAGAAGCTTCTTCCCTCAAGCTACAGTATTCGGTGTCTGAACCAGAACAATATCCAGGATTTGAGAGAGTGACAGTGATGGAGTGACACATCAGCCCTTCACTGTTTTCCCCCTAATGCATAACTCCATACATCTATGCTATTTCATTGTTCTGTAAACTCCATGGTCAATATTATTCTATAGTGTAATATATGTACAATATCTATATTTATATCCATTCATCCATCCATTTTTCAAGCCGCGTATCCTACTGGGTCAAGGGGGGTCCAGAGCCTATCCCGGAGGCAATGGGCACGAGGAAGGGAACAACCCAGGATGGGGGGCCAGCCCATGGCAGGGCACACGTGCTATATATATATATATCCATCCATCCATCCATCCATTTTCCAAACCGTCTACATCACGACGGGATTCTCCTTAATGACAAGAAACAATTTATACAGGGACTCATAAAGGCGCAAACAAGACGCAGCTGGGGTGAATCACATCAGGGCAGGAACAGGAAGTAAGACAAATGATGAACATGCATGACAGGAGGAAACAGGAGGGACAAAGACAGAGTGTGACAGCTGACTTCCTCATTACCAAATGCTCAGTTTACATTTTAACTTTTACTCCTCCACTTTCACGTTTGGCTGATTGCTGTCAAAATGCTGCTGCCTGCCTTCTGTCGCTTTACACAGATTTTCCTTCTCACTGGATGTAAGTAGCTGCATTTTCCTTGCAGACGATTCACTGGAGCTCAGGGTCTGTCACTGCCGGAAGTGGATATTCTGGACAGAATTGCTGAATTCCTTTTCCAGTAGTTTGTTCCCTTTGCATATTGCACAGATTGTGATGTTTGCCATCAGCTCTTCACTTCATGTTTACATTTAATTTTCAGGGTTTGTTGGGTACAGAAGTGATGATGGTGAGTGTAACCACAAGCTTGGTTATTGGTCTTTGCATTTTTTAAATTACAATTCAATTTTGATGTTATGTTTGACTTCCAGCATAAAACAGGTAACTAATTAGACTTCTATTATTCAGTTAAAGGGACACATTTACTAAACCTGAGAAAGAATTCTGATGTTTTTATGATTGTTTAATGATGCATTTTATAATGTTTATATAACCAGGCCATGTGTGTCTCTGCGTTTGCGAATCCTGTGCCTGGTAGCGTAGTGCCAGAGTCGAGCCTTTGAACCAGACCCCAAACCCCCCATAAACCAGGGTGTTGAGCACTGGGCAACCCTGCACTGTGACCCCCCACACTGTATGTGTGTCTCATGGAGAGTAAGATGGGATGAGCAAAGAGAGAATCTCCCATGGGGGTGACTAATGTATCTCTGTTCTGTTAAGTATAACTGAGAGACCTGCATTAAAATCAGCAGACTCAACAATCAGTGTACAAAGGAGGTACTGCAGGAAATTTGCAGAATTAAACTTTTTATTCTGGCTATCAAGGCTGAGATGGACACTCTACTTATATATATGTTACCGTTCAGCACCTAATCTCTCAGCACTCAGATTTGTTATTAGTGTGTACTTGTAGCAGATATTTAGCAAATAGTTTTCACAGAAAATTATGCAGTCACTGCTTGATTTTAAAGCAAAATATAACACATTCCATATTAATACATGTATAATTTTAAAATACAGATGGATTAGCAAAACCAGGAATAGACGTGAGTAAAACTTCGCTGTCTGAAAATGGGAATGTCGAAGTTACCTGTGACATCCCTGAGAAGGCAGTACAGTGTTCACTGTATCGAGATGGACAGCATGTCCCCATGAAGAATGAATCAGGCAAGTCAGGACTGTGTCAGTTCCATGTGACTGCAGAGGAGCTTCACCATGGAAATACAGACATGGCGTGGATCACTATTGTAAGGCTAAGCTGCGCCTACAGTGTCGGTGATCAGCATTCAGAGCGAAGTGAGATGAAGGAAGTGAAGGTCTTAGGTAAGTTTCCAATCATTCTACATGATTGTTACATTATATGAGATCATAAACTGATCTTTAATATTTAACATTCGTACAACCTGTAGGTGTGCTGAAAGCCCCCCAGCTGAAAATAAAGCCAAATGTCATCAGGAAGGGAGACACAGCAGAGCTGCACTGTTTGGTGCCTCCGTCCATCTCCGGGTGCCATTTCCTGATAGGGGGAAAGTTGATTAATCTGACTTCCTTAGAATGTCTGCTCTCCTATTCCTGGGATGATCTCCGTCAGACTGGGAATCACAGTGCAGATACTGAGATTGAAGTTCAGTGTCTGTACTCTGTGCTGACAGATGGACATGAAGCTCCATCACAACACAGCAACGTCTCTATAGTTACATTGTTGGGTAAGTTCATTTCAGCTGGTATTCAGCCTTCAGACAATTGAGGAACTGAACTTTTTTAAGCTGTTTTAGTTTTAAAATAGCATTTTAAATATTTTATTCAAAGTACTACATACATAATTCATATATTCAAAGTTCAGCCTATACTTTATGGTGACATCAGAGTTAAGTGTCCCATGAACTCTATATGTATAACATTATGCTTTACGCTTCATGTTATTTTGGTGTGACACATATTTTCATTTATAGCTGCTGTTTCAGAATCCTGTTTTGAGTCATGAACAAATGGATGATGTAACTATAAGAATTAAGAAACATGTATCCAATGCTGAAAGTTAATGATTAAGTGCATATGCCTGGTTTTGCTCTATCATGGTCTTTAGGGGTCACGCTTAGCTCTACAGTTCACCCAGTGGTCACATCAGGTAAAACAACATTAATTTCCTTATCATAAATGAGTGCCTGGTATTTGTAAGTTTAACAAAACATGTTCAGATTTTTCAGACCATATCCTTCAAAAAGATCTTGGTCAGAGCATCATTAATTGCGTTGTAATTTCCATTGATGAACCTGATTTTTTTGGGCCGTTATCCAGCTTTAACCATTTTTCATTTATATTTCTAACCTTTAAAAACAATACCAAGAATGTGATAAGGGAAGTAAAAACACTGCTCAAAACAATTAAAGGAGCACTTTTTAATTAGGGTATAGCATCAAGCCAATTAAACTTCTGGGATATTGATCTGACCCTGCAGTGTGTTGGCGCCTGCCCAGGGTTTGTTCCTGTCTGTGCCCATCGTTCCCAGGATAGGTTCCAGTCCCCCCTGTGACTCCAGTTGGGATTCAGTGGTTTCAGAAAATGGATGGATGGATGGATAGATGGATGAATGGATATTGATCAGGTCAGTTAAGTAGCAGAGGGGGTTGGCAATCAGTTTCAGCTGCTTTGGTGTTAATGAAATTAACAGCAGGTGCACTAGAGGGGCAATAATGAGACGACCCCCAAAACAGGAATGTTTTAACAAATGGAGGCTACTGACATTTTCCCATATTTTCTGAACATTTTTTTACTAGTTTTGCATTTGGCTACGTTCAGTATCACTACTGGTAGCATGAGGCAATACCTGGACCATACAGAGGTTGTGCAGGGAGTCCAACTCCTCCAGGATGCCGCATCAATACGTGCCATTGCCAGAAGGTTTGCTACAGTATCTACCCCAGCACAGTCTCAAGGGCATGGAGGAGATTTCAGGAGACAGGCAGTTACCCTATGAGAGATGGACAGGGCTGCAGAAGGTCCTTAACCCATCAACAGGATTGGAATGTCCTTTGTGTAAGGAGAAGCAGGATGAGCACTGCCAGAACCCTACAAAATGACCTCCAGCAGGCCAATGGTGTGAATGTCTCTGACCAAACAATCAGAAACAGACTTCATGAGGGTGGCCTGAAGGCCTGACATTCCTCTAGTGGGCCCTGTGCTTACTGCTTGGCACTGTGGAGCTTGATTGGCATGACCGGTTTGGTGGTGGGTCAATGATGATCTAGAGAGGCATATCCATGGAGGGACGCACAGACCCCTACAGGCAAGACAATGGCACCTTGACTGCCATTAGGTATCGGAATGAAATCCTTGGACCCACTGTCATACCCTACGCTGGTGCAGTGGGTCGGGGGCTCCTCCTGCTGCACGACAATGCCCCCATACTCACCTGACCTCACTGAATTCCCTCAACTCTTTTTCATTCTGCTTTATATTCAACTTAAGGCAAATGCAACCACAGCCACAGAACACATCAAGAAAATAATCGACAGGCTGGAACTCATATCCCCTGACTCCCCCAAATTCATCTTTGGAGACTTTAATCACTGCTCACCTGAAAAGTCTCTAAATGGTTTTCAGCAGTACATTACCTGCTCCACCTGTCAGGGGAAGACTTTGGATAAATGCTATGGATCTGTACCTGATGTATATAAAGCCTTTGCTCCTCCAGTTGGCACTGCTGATCACCACACTATCCTGCTAGCTCCAGCCTACACCCCTGTCATAAGGAGAGCAGAGAAGGTTGTAAAAAACATCAAGCAATGGACCCTCGACAGCACTACAACCTTGCAAGGTTGTTTTGAATCCACAGATTGGGACGGCCTCCTCTCCTCCTCCTGTAACATCAATGAACTAGTACTAGGACGCGGTATCTTCTTACATCACCTTCTGTGTAGACAGCATCATTCCCACTAAGGAGGTAATAATCTATTCCAACAATAAACATTGGATAACTAAACAACTTAAAGAAATTCTCAATAAAAAAAGAGAATATTCCTTACCGGCATAAATCTTGAGAAGAAGCAGGTTAACAAAGAGGTCAAAAGAGCCATAAAAATGCCAAGCTGTCATACAAGAACAAGGTGGAGGAAAAATTTGGTCAAGGATGCCTCCGCTCAGCCTGGCAAGGAATTTAAAATATGGCCCCCGTGAACACTGCCCCCACCACCAACAGGACGATCCAGGTAGCAGGCAGCATCCAGCATCCCTCCCCAACGACCTCAATTCCTTCTTCTCCAGGTTTGATACAGACAATACCTCCTGCCTCAGAGTGGCCACCTCCTCCCTATTAGAACAGATCTTACCTTCACCATCGAGGCAGTTGTGAAAGTCCTCAAAAACACCAAGGAGAACAGAGCACCTGGCCCAGACAATATTAGTGGCTGTGTTATATGTCATTGCTCTGAGCAGCTGGGGGGGGTGTTTCAGTTCCTGTTTCAAAGATCAGTAGAGAGCTGCATGGTTCCCCAGTTATGGAAGCACTCCATGGTGGTCCCCATCCCCAAGAAGAGCTCAGTCAGGGCTCTGAAATGATTTTTTCCCATTGAAATCTGATGCATTTTCAAAGTGTTCCTTTGATTTTTTCGGAGCAGTGTATATTTGATGAGGTTAAGTTAAAATGTTTTTAAAAATATAAACATGTTGTTAGCTCTTTTACTGTACTGTGTGAACACATTCTCCACTGAGTACAACACATAAGTTGAATGTCAGGTTTTTCAATCATGTAGAATTTCTTATGTTAAGGTCTGACTAGTTTGTTTAGCTTAACCTCAGCAGTCTTTATACGTGACAGAGAACTCCACGGTGGATCCTGTGTCAGGTAACTGATATTAATGAATCTAATATTGCATTTCTTTTCCTGATCTGTGAATAAATAAAGCTCTGCCTCTAAAAATCGGTGGCGTATCAAATTCCCTCAGTTGTCAACTTTGTCCCTTCAAATTAGCAGGCTGAGATATGGTGAAATATGGGGTGTGGATTTGGAAAAGCAGGTTCAGGTTCACGTACGTTTTTGTACATGGCCGTGTGCAAAGGGAAAAGACAAATTACCCTGTTTTCAGGAGAATGGAACCCATCTGGTCTGCAAAGGGGGCAAACATCCTACATCAGTAGGAATAATCTGGCAGTTTGGCATAAAGTATGTAATTGTCTTTTGACTTATAGTGTTGGAATTGGGTTCTCATATGTGGTAAATGACAAATACCAGATTTACAGCAAACACTAATCTGGCTAAAACAGGTACAATTTAGAACCATAAGTATGATAGGGACACTGGTGAGGGCAATAATTGCACCCAGATAATGACGCCTTGACATATAAACACAGATGATGGAGCTTCTTTTAGGCCAGGTGAAGGAAAGGCAGCCAGTAGAACAGGGAATCCCAGTCAGCCAGGCAGAGCAGAGAGAACCAGGGCGCGGCCGAGAGGTGCTGCTGAGGGTAAGAGCCGAAACAGGGGGCCTGCTGCACCAGGGCATGGGGGCAGTAGATTTTTTTCAAGGTATTTATTTTCTATTTTTATTTATAACGAAAAAGGTGTGTGGTTTGTGCAACTACCATAAAGGTCCTTGCAAATATTTATTAGAACAGGGGTGACCAATCATTCAGAAAGGACCATTATGTATGTGGGTTTTCATTGCAGCTGCCAAATTAGATTACTACAGTAATTAGAGGACTGATTGGCTGAAGGGTTTGAACAGCTAACCTAAAAGTTACCACAAAAACTCCATGTATACTCGCCCTTTAGTGTTAAGATTGCCCACATCTGCACTCAAATATCCATAAGGTTATAAGACATCGGAACACCTTTATATTAGAAGAATATATCCCTTAATTAGCACCCTAAGTATTTGAATTAGGGGTTCCCCACCTTTTGAGGTTCATGACTGGTTTATGCTGTACATAAATTTCACAGACCAGTAAAATGACCAGAGTGGTGGTGGGGCAATGGGTCAATGAGCAATTTCATAAGTTTAAACAGGTTCGTTTTTTCAGATGTGAACAGAATGCGTTTTCAATTGTGACTTTACATATTGTTGTTATTTTTATACTGTTGTGCTTGAGAGACACCATCAACCGGAATCAAATTCCTTGTATGTGTTCGCTCACATACTTGGCCAATAAACGCGATTCTGATTCTGATTCTGAATGCATGAGTGTGAGGGTCTTTAAAAATTGAAAATAAATAGCTTATTTTTGGAAATCAATCAAGCCCTTTACGAACCCCCCAGCATTCTGTGGCCCTGTGGAATATTTGCTATGGACTGGAGCCCTAACTGATAGAAGGGAAACTCCACAAAGGGTGGTCCAGTTCAGGATTCCCGTACCATGGACAGTGTGAGGTTTCTAGTCTGCATGACCCTGTGTTCTGTCTTCCTACCCAGATACACACTGGAATAAAGCAGGAACAGTGGGGGTACCTTGTGCTGTGGCTGCAATCCTGCTGGGAGCCGCTGCGGTCTTCCTGTACAGGAGACACAGTGAGTATCCCTGCCTGCGTACACGAGGCACATTCAAACTTACAGAATTACATTTTCTATAGGAAGCTGTTTGAGCGGGTAAATGGGCTGAAGGGGAGGTTTGGGACAGCGCAGTGTGAACGATGTAATGCGAATGATTGGTCATGTTCATGTTTTAGCTGAGCTGAATCTGTTTAGCCTCGAGCAAAGGAGACTAAGAGGGGACATGATCCAGGTATATAAGATTCTAACAGGTCTGGATACTGTTCAGCCAAATGGCTATTTCAAAATCAGTTTAAATATTAGAACTCGTGGCCATAAGTGTAAATTAATGGGAGAACATTTTAAAATGAACTGAGGAAGCACTTCTTTACTCAGCGTGTAGTTAGAGTATGGAATAGTCTTCCTGCTAGTGTAGTGCAAGCTAAAAGCCTGGGTTCCTTTAAATCAGAGTTAGGTAAGATTTTAACAACTCTGAGCTATTAGTTAAGTTCTCCCCAAATAAGCTTGATTGGCTGAATGGCCTCCTCTCGTTTGTAAATTTCTTATGTTCTTATGTTTAGTATTTGGTATACAAATACAAGCAATGTATTTAAAAATAATTTGAATTGTTTTCATTGATTAACTATGTTTGAAGGCTTATAAACATTTACATTGTAATCATAATTCAAGGTTATTTGAACTACTGTGACAGTTTAAAATACCTTATTACCTTTTAGGAAACCAGAAATTAACAAGGTGAGATATTATTTTTTTCTATGTTTACATTCTATAGCTACTATTATTATTTGTCTTTGGACATTGATTAACATAAATGATGACACTTTGCATGAATTCATAATGTATTCATCAGGCTTTAATGGAATATTCATTGCACCTGCATAATACATTCATAAGCAGCATGTAAATATACCTTATTATGTCTTAAAGCATTTCATTCATAATACATTTGAATGACCAATACATCACAGCTGTACCCAGGGGTGTAACACCAAATTTTGGGTTCAGGGCACAGTAGTGTAACCACCCCCCAAGTTGCAATTTGATTATCATTTAATAGCCGAATTCTTGTATTCGTTAACAGACAACTGCCAGATCATGGTAAGTGCAAACGTTTGGACTTCAATGGTAAAACCAGCGATTACTTAAACTAACAATAAATACTATTGCTGCCGTTTCAGATGTCTGCGTATATCTGCACATGTCTGCATATGTCTGCATACAGTATGTCTGCATATGTCTGCGTATATCTGCACATGTCTGCGTATGTCTGCATATGTCTGCATGTCAGCTCTGCGTCCTGTCTTTTCGTCGGTGCCACCATCTCCAACACAGATAACATAACTGGTCTCACTACTATCTTGTTACCTTCCCCTTCACCCTTGTTGATACCCATCTGTCACAAATCACTCCTGCCACTCTTCTTCACCCACTCCACCCTGCCTGCACTCTCTAAACCTCTCCTCCACACTCCCCATTATTCTGAACTGTTGATCCCATGTATTTAAACTCTTCCACCAACTCAACTCCCTGCATCTTCACCCTTCTGCTGTCCTCCCTCTCATTCATGAACATGTATTCTATCTTAGTCCTACTGACCTACTGAACTTCATGCTGTGGCTGATCACCTTCACCCCTCTGTAGTTACTACAGGTCTGCACATCACCCTTATTCTTGAAAATCACTACCAGTAGGCTTCTTTTACACTCCTCAGGCATTTTCTTTCACTGTCCAAGATTGTGTAAAACAATCCAGGTAAAAACCCAACTGCCATCTCACCTAAACACCTCCATGCTTCTACAGGTATATCATCTAGGCCAACAGTCTTTCCATTCTTCATCCTTACTCCCTCCTTGCTAACCCTCTGCACTTCTTGATTCCCTATCTCTACCTCATCCAACCTTCTCTCTCTCTCATTCTTTTCATGCATCCACTCCTCAAAGTACTTCTTCCATCTGCTCAACACACTCCCCTCACTTGGGAGTATGTTTCCATTATCCTTTATCACCCTACGCTCCTGCACATATTTCCCAGCTCGGTCCCTCTGCCTAGCCAATCAGTGCAGGTCCTTTACTCCCTCCTTAGTGTCCAACCTCTCATGCAACTCGCCATACCTTATCTGTAGCCTTCGTCACCTCTCTCTTCACCTTATGCCTCCTTACTGTATATCTCCTTGTACTCCTGACTACTTCATCTCTCTGTCTATCCCACTTCTTCTTCACCAACCTTTTCTTCTGTATACTCCCCTGAACTTCCTCATTCCACCACCAGGTTTCCTTGTCCTCCTTCCTCTGTCCAGATGTCACACCAAGCACCTTTCTAGCCGTCTCCCTTACCGTTTCTGCAGTAGTTGCCCAGCTATCTGTTAACTCTTACTGCTGCCCAGTGCCAATCTTAACTCCTCCCTGAACTCCACCTTAAAGTTCTCCATCTTCAGTCTCCACCATTTGATCTTTGGCTTTGCCTTCACTCTCTTCTTCTTGATCTCCAAAGTCACCCTGCAGGCCACCATTCTATGTTGCCAGCTACACTCTCCCCTAGTAATACTTTGCAGTCTCCAATGTCCTTTAGACTGACCCTCCTGCATACGATGTAATCCATCTGTGTGCATCATCCTCCACTCTTACAGTGGATATAAAACGTGCACACACCCTTGTAAAAAGGACAGAAAAAAAAGAGAAAAAAGGAAAAGAAGAAAAGAAAAAAGAAGGACCGTGGGTGTGGTGCTCTTTTGGTGATGCATAGTGTTGTTTTTGCACCAAACCTACCTTTTGGAATTGTGACCAAAACCTTAGTTTCATCAGACCATAACACATTTTCCACATGCTTTTGGGAGACTTGATGTATTCTTATTCAAAACTGAGCCGGACCTGGATGTTTTTCTTTTTAAGAAAAGGCTTCCGTCTTACAACCCTACCCCACAGTCCAGTCATATAGAGAATTCTATATGAATTCTTTCACATGTAGTACATAAATTCCTGCAGCTCCTTCAGTGTTGCTGAAGGCCTCTTGACAGCCTCCGTGACCAGTGTTCATCTTGTCTTTTCATCAGTTTTGGAGGGTCCAGTTCTCGGTAATGTGACTGTTATCCCATATTTTCTCCACTTATTGATGACTGTCTTCACTGTGCTCCATGGTATATCTAATGCCATGGAATTTTTTTTACCCTTCTTCTGACTGATACCTTTCAATAATGAGATCCCTTTGATGCTTTGTAAGCTCTCTGCAAATCATGGCCTTTGCTGTAGGAAGCAACTGAGTAAATGCCAGGAAAATCCTACTAGGAGAGCTGAACTTTATTTGGGGTTAATCAGAGTCACTTTAATTGATGGCAGGTGTGTCCCCAAAATGACTGAATGCTGTAATGAAATCAAAAGGTGTTTTTAAACAGTACAGTAAAACCGCGGATTGCGAGCATAATTCGTTCTGGAAACGTGTTTGTAATCCACAACACTCGTATATCAAAGTGAATTTTCCCATTAGAAATAATGCAAAATCAGATGTTTCGTTCCGCAACCTAAAAATATTCATACAAAAATGTTTAATACAAAATATAAAATAAAAATACATAAAACAAATTAACCTGCACTTTACCTTTGAAAAGAATCGTGGATGGTGTGAGGGAGATGAAAGAGAGAAGAGGAGGGTTATTTTGTAGAACAACTTTCACTATAATTAACGGAACCACTGCTATCTTTTGACTCACTGGAATCTTTTTCTTTTGTGCAACTTTAACAAGGAACCTATCCAATGAAAGCTACTTTTGCCTCCTTTTTTGATTTCATGGAAATGTGGACATTGCATTGTCGTTAAACAGATTCAGTTTGCACTGCTATGTCCTTATTTGGTTGGTGCTTTTCTACTAAATTTCGACTATGAGTGAGGCACGCCGACTGAGACCGAGCATGGGAGACAATTACCCACAATCCCGCAGCGATAGAGAAGAACCATCGACTGTTGTGATCATGTGACGCTTGGCAGACAAAGCGTATACATAATATTCGTATTGAAAGACCTTGCTTGTTTTTCAAGGTAATATTTATTTTAAAAAATTTGCTCGTCTTGCAAAACACTCGCAAACCAAGTTACTCACAATCCGAGGTTTGACTTATGCAACCAACTTATGGTAGGTTTTTTAGTGTTTATATTTTACCCCCTAACAGATTTGTTTGTTTTTCGACTTAATTGTACAGGTTATACTTCACATCAAAGATTTTAAAAGTTTTTAAATGATTTATTGTGATCTCATTTTTTTATATCACAAAAACCTGCCATTTTAATAGGAGTGTGTATACCTTTTATATCCACTATATGTGTCATCTTGTGCTCCTCCCTCTTCTTAACGTATGTATTCACCACAGCTATTTCCATCCATTTTTCAAAACGCACTACCATCTGACCTTCTGCATTCCTCTCCTTGACACCATACCTCCCCATAATCTCCTCATCACCCCTGTTACCTTCACCAACATGCCCAGTGAAATCCACTCCAGTCACCAATCTCTCTCCCTCCCCATCAGTTCATCCAACTCACTCCAGAAATCTTCCTTCTCACCCATCTCACACCCGACTGGGGCATATGCACTAACATCCATCATCACGCCTTCAATTTCCACCTTCATTTTCATCACTCTGTCTGACACTCTTTTCACCTCCAAAACACTCTTGCCATACTCTTCCTTCAGGATAAGTCCTACCCCATTTCTCCTCCCAAGCAACATTAACTAATAAACAATAACTTTCTAAATGACTTTTTATCCTCATCGACATGTTTTTTTTTCAGATGCCAGCGTGAGAATGGCAGAGCCAAGCAGTGACACGGTAATACTACAGAAATGTCATTAACATGTAAAGAAACTCAGATATAAGTTTATTTTATGGCTGAAAAGTTCCCTTGCTTGCGGAGGAGAGTGGGGAGTGAAGGGAATCCGCATGTTTCACTTCTAGATCTGTGAATGTGCCAGTTACTTGTTAACAGTTTTGTGCAAATTACTGAAAAATTGTATTTAGTTACAATTACTAGCTACTTCATTCAAAAGTAATTCAATTAGCCAATTTCTACATTTAAAAGAAATTAGTTACTAGGGAAAGTAGCTTTTGCATTACTTCATTTCTACTATTAATACATATGGCCCATTCATTGTGCGACTGAAAAGTCAGATGACTTTACAGGAAATAAAGTTAATATAAGTTTAATATTTTCATGCAAGACAAAAGTAATGTGTAGTAAACCCAATAAAATTTCACTACTTTTAAGTGGGTTATTTTAATTTGGAAAGTTAATTAGTTAAATTACTTGTTACTGCCGAAAGTAGTGGAATTATAGTAATGTGTTACTTTGTAATTTGTTACTATCACCACTGCTTGCTAATAACATTCTCATGTACTGGTGTCTAGCAGCCCTGTCTGCCATTGTCATACATTGCCAGCCTCTGATTTTCCAGCTTCTGCTTCTATATATTTTCCTACAGCAGTCCTGCAATAATGTCATCTATTCATCGATCAGCGATGCCCCTACTGGTGAGTCAGCTTGTGTAAATTTAATGTGACCTCTGTGAAAGTATAGTGAGTGCATAATGTAGAAAAATGTAAACTGTACTTCTTCTTCAAGAACATGACTCCAAGACCCGTTAGGAGAAGCAACCTTAGTCTTAGTTGTTATCACTATGGTGCTTGTAAATACAGAAGTGTAATAGGTCTGTCCTGCATATGTCGTTTGGCAGATCCAGTGACACGAGAGGAGAACAAGGTGCCTTCTATGATCGACACAGTCAGTACCAGTCTTGTATAAAGTACCCGAAAGTCACACTTAAGTATAAGTACAGATACCCTCCCAAAAAATTTACTTTGATAAAAGTTCACCAACTAGAATTCCACTCAAGTAAAAGTCTTAAAGTATCTAGTATTTACTGTACTAGAAATATCTGAAGAAATATCTTGGCATACAGCATTCATTGTTTGATCTTGTGTCAATTAACATAATTTGTTTATTTTATGTGTTTTTTACAATCTATTTTAGAAAAGGTCTTGACAGTAATTTAGCAAAGTGACATATTTCAGTTTTGACTGTTTTATTAACAGTTTTAGAGTCAGTATGTACTTATGTGCAAAATGGCCTCTGAAAGTTTAATGTTGTGAGTGAGACAGGAATACATGATTTTTGAAGCATTTAGTTATTGATTGCATTTTGTATGAAAGCAAAGCAAAATACTTAACAGTTTAGCCCACATAAGCTAATGTTGTGGTGACTGTATGAAGAGTTTTGAGAAAGCAACTTCAGTATTGCAGTATTTGTCTTAGCAATTGAAAAAAACTGTAAAATTCACACTGCCTTTCCAAACTGATTAGTGTGAGGAGCAGTGACAGATATTCCAGACTGATGGGCCATTGACAGTATGCAAAGGTCTGATGACTCCAAAGTCACTTCAAAGTTGTAACACTTTAGAAATCAAACCTCATACAATTCTTTGAATGTCTCATTCACCTTTGTGTAGCCAGCCCCTATGTCTATAAGCTTCAGAGCTCAAAAGTCTTGGCTAGAAATGTTTATAATGTGATTTTTTACAATTTGTCAGCACCACTGAAAATAGGTTTTTGAAAAGTGTATGTTTAAAATATCCATCCATCCATTTTCCAAACCGCTTGACCATTGGTTCAGTGTTCTTAGCTTAAGAAAACAACCTCGCCTTGATCCCCTGCAAACATATCTCTTTTTATTGTGGCCAAGCAGAGAAGTTAATGACACATTCACACGTCATTGTGTGCCCCCCACCCCCACCCCGTGAATATGCAGCCATCAGCAGCCTTTCAGACTGTTAGCCAGACAGAAAGACAGAACACACTAAGGAATGTGTCTGTTTTATTCAAGCACAGTACACAACCATATGTTTTTTTATTTTTCATTTTCTACTCTGTCCACCTTTATTCTCCACAATCAACATTAGTACTTTGTTTAGGCCTGTAATTAGTCTGTTACACGAATCTTGGGTCACTCTCCTCTCCCAAAATAACTCTATTGCTTGGACACGCTGCTGCTTTGTACCTGACTTGGCCTCCTTGCAGATGAAGTATTTCATCATGTGCCAAACAAGCTTTAAATCTGTTTAATTTTCATATACCACGCTGTCCCTCATTGCTTGACAATATCAATCTTATTAGTTTGTTTAGGTCTGTAATTATTATACTGCACACATCTTGGGTCTGCCTCATCTCCAAAAGGTGAAATAAAATACAAAATTCTAATTTCATCAATAAACTAACTAAAACACATTTTGATCCATATTTGCCTCACAACAGAAACAATTTCTTAAATTTCACAGGCCATTTATTGCAGTGTAGTCAGTTTATTAATGAAACTGGAATTTTGTCTAAATATAAGAAAATTATACTTGCTTAGGTTTTCATTTTTTATAGTGAAGTTAAGATACCTGAATCAGGTATTGTACCTGATTTCAGGTAAGTCACTTCAGCTTTCATAATCACTACTCTCCCTGGTGGATGGATGCATCATTGACAGTACTTTACACAGAGAGAGGGAAGGGGCGGATCATGCCGGCCCCCTTGTTCATTACATCATCGTGGGGGATCTCATTATAGTCAAGGTCCCACCCAGGTCCCAGCAGGGGCCAGCCAAAGACCAGCCAAGGTCCCATCATGAAAACAGAGGAAAATTCAAGCGGCTACATCTGTATCTGGGCCGTTGCTTGCTTGGCCAGGAAGGCTTCCACCCATCTGGAAAAGAGATCAACAACCACCAGACAATAACGATAACCTCTACAGGGTGTTAGTTCTATGAAATCCATCTGCAAATGTTGGAAAGGACCTTCAGCTGGAGGAGTTGTGGCAGTTGGTGGCTTCAATGCACGACCCATGTTGTGAGTCATACATGTGGAACACCTGGAAACGAAAGTCTGAGCATAAGCCGTGAATGAATGGGCGGCCCAGTGTCTCTGGACCAACTGAACCATTGCATCGCGTGAGGCATGGTCCAATCCATGGGCCACCTTTGCCAGTCCTGGAAAGGCAGACTTTGGGAGGAAAGGAAGGTTAGTTGTTTGTTCCCTCCAGACCCCATTACTCCCCACACTCCAGCTTTCCGTTTCCAGTTTGCTTTTTCCTCTGGCATTGCCCCTGTCTGTAGGAGAGAAAGGTCAGCAGGATTAGTAGTAATGCACATCATCAGCTTCACTGGGGCCTCTGGGTCCGTGGCGGCTTTCTTTGCCCACCAATCAGCCCAGTTGTTCCCCACACTCACCTCGTCCTTTTGCTTAGTGTGTGCCTTACATTTCACAATGGCTAAGCATTTTGGCAGCTGAATGGATTGGAGAAGGTCCTGCACAAGTGAATGATGTTGAAAAGGTTTGCCTGAACTTGTGAGAAATCCTCTCTGTTTCCACAGTGCCCCATGGTCATGACAGGCTCCGAACGTATACCTTGAGTCAGTAAAAATAGTCACTTTTTGGTTTCTCATTTTATTACAAGCCTGAGTTAGGGCATACAGCTCTGCTGCCTGCGCGGACCATGTCCTTGGTAACTTCCCTCCTTCTATTAATTCCCCATTCGGCCGGACACCTGCATATGATGTGGAGGACTCCCCATTCTCCAGCCGGAGTGAACACCCATCCACAAAAACCAGGTCTCCCTCTGTTAGGGGGTCCTCTTCCAAGTCATCCCTAGGCTTTGCCAATGCCTGCGTCGCCTCAATGCAATCATGCTCGTCACCTTCCACCTCAGTGGGAACTAGTGTAGCACGATTGACTGCTCCACATCGTTCTATCGTCACATTTGCTAAAGTTAGCAAAACGTTCTGATAATGGATCAGCCTAGCAGCAGTTAGGTGAGAGGTTTTTGCCTGAGTCAGAAGGGCATGTACTGCATGAGATGTGCGGACCTGGAGAGGATGCATTTGCACTAAATCAGATGACATCAACACAGCTTCAGCAGTGGCTGCCACAGCCCGAAGACATGCAGGGAGGGAGCACGCCACAGAGTCCAACTTCCTAGAAAAGTAAGCTTTCTTTTCCCTGGGAGTTCAGGACATGTCCTAGGTAGTGCACTTCAGATCTTACCAGCTGCAGCTTGCTTTTAGAGGCCTTATGTCCATTCTCTGCAAGGAACGACAACAATGCTCGCGTATCTCTCTCACAACTCTCTCTCGTTTCTGCACACAGCAACAAATCATACTGCACCAGTGTACTTCCCCCTGGGGGGGTGAAGCGCTCTAAGTTTTTTCCTAGCTCCTGAGCATAAACACTCGGTGACTCAGTATAGCCCTGTGGCATGACTGTCCAGGTGTACCTTTTCCCTTTAAAGTTGTGTGCAAACCAGTACTGAGAGTCTGGGTGAACTGGAACAGAGAAGAAAGCATTTGCCAGATCAATAACTGAAAACCATTTAGACTCTGGGGGTATGGATGATAGAATGGTGATTGGGTTAGGGACTATGGGCGCTCGCGGATACACTGAGTTATTTACCCCCCTTAGGTCCTGCACAAATCTCCAGGACCCATCTGCTTTTTTTACTGGCAGGATGGGGGAGTTCACTGGAGAATAGCTTATCTCAACTATGGCCCCGCGAGCCAGCAAATCGCCATGCACTTTTTCAATTCCCTCTTCTGCTTCTCTGGAGAGGGGGTACTGCGCGCACTGTGGTCTGTACTGAGACTTAGGCATTACCCGTAGAGGTTCAGCCGTCACAATTTGCCAAAAATCATTTTTCCCTTTTGCCCAAAGGTGTTCTGGGATCTCATCCAGCCATGCTGGTGAATCCTCACTCTCTACAGATTGTCCTTTTGTTCTATTATAGCAATGAATTTCCCGTTTTACCTCAACAATTAAAACCTTGTCATACCTTTGTACAGTCCCGTCCTTAGTTACCCATCTACCTTTCTCCACATTCACCCAATCATCTCGCTCCTTACACTCTTTTACCCATAATCCTAGAATTTTCCAGTTTTTACCTTCTACCTTTCCCAAAGAGACATGTGGAACGCCTTCATCTCCAGGGCAGAACCAACGAAGCTGTTGTTCTTGGAGTGTCACAGAAGCAGCAGTGGCTTGATGTCCTACGTAAATACAGTCAATTTGAATAATTTCAGTGGGAAATCCCTTTTCTATAAAGTCTTGCATATTATCCAGGTTGTGTTGAGTGGGGTTGTCCACATAAGTGGCTGTGTAGTGGAGTCGCGGTGCTGGTTGTAGCTCTGCTGGAACCAGGTCTCTGCCAATGGTGTCATCTCGCAATGTCCAGGTGATATAAGCTGGTGTCTTGACAGCAGGTTGATCATGCAGCAAGGGAAAAGGGCCTAATGTGGGTGATGTAATCTCCATTCCTTCACTGTTCAGCGTTATGCTGCATTCCAGTTTACACATTAAGTCTCTCCCCATCAAGTTCACAGGGCAGGCGTCATTAAGCAGAAATGCATGTTTCACTTCCCTTCCATTCTGCAGGGTGACAGGCAGTGACAGTGTCTATTGCAAAGCCTGTTGCAGACCCAAAGAGCCTACAACCATGGCAACAGCATTACTGGGGGGGGCCCCGGCATGTCAATAGATCGGATGGTTGATCTAGTTGCCCCTGTGTCAACTAGGAATGTCAGTTGCTTCCCAGCCACAGTGACACACATCATTGGGTCAGTCCTTGCACACCGGGTTAGGGCGAGGAATTGACCCTCTTCATCGCCCTCCCCCTCACACCTTCAGGCTGTTTGCGGATCAGGTCCCCGAGATGGAGCATGGGGCGGCGGATTCTGAAGCCTTTCATCTCGCTTTCAATGATCATCTCATTCTGTCCCTCCGCCTCGTTGTTGAGTGGGCAATCCTTCTTCCAGTGATCCACCTTTCCACACAGGAAACATCCTTGTTCACCACCTTGCCTGCTGGTACCTCTGCCCAGTCCACGGCCTCTGGCACGTCTTCCCCATCCACGGCCTCTGCCTCGATTCTGTAATCCACCCTGGTTATAGAACTGGACCTGAGCCATCATCAGTTGTTGTTTCTGTTTCTCACCACTCTCCTGTACAGTGTTCTCGGCATGGGTGGCATATCGACGAATTTCATTCATGTCTGATTGCTGCCACTCGATACAGGTGGTTTTCACCATCTGTTGGATCTTTGGTCTCACTCCGGCAACAAAAAGAGTTTTCATGGCTGCTTGCTGCTGCTCCTCGTCATCGATGCCTGAATAATCCACCATGGCTTGGTTCAGACGTTGTTCCCATTGGCTGACAGTCTCTCCCTCTCGTTGTTTCTCCTTCTGGATATTTCCCCAGTCTGGGTTCCGCTTAAACTTTTCCCTTATCCTGTTCCCCAAGTCAGTCCACCTTGCGAAGAACCCGTCAGTGCCCCGTGCACCTCCTTCGAAATCACCACAAACTGCTCCCCAGTCACTTTTCAGCTTTTTCCGCAGAATTTGGACCCATTCGGTACTGCTGGGTTGGTAAATGTCGTCCAGGTTCATTACCTCCTGCCAGAAGGGTGTCCTCCCACCTCTCGTGGATCTTGGAAGGAGTTGACCACCTCTCTCAGCTCAGCCAAGTCCCAGTTGCGCTGGATGTACACCATCCTTGGTGTCCCATCAGGCGCAGGGCCCCTTGGGTCAGGCATCTCCACCAAGGGGTACAACTGCGATGGCTGTGAGGCTGAGTCTCCCTCCCTTTGCAGCAGTCTCTGGCTCTGTCTCAGCGGCAGGGCTCCTGCTTCCCCCACTGCGTCATCTTCCTCCTTCTTCTCTGAGGGAGGGGCAGTGGCCTCCACAGACGCCGGTGCTGCTGCAGCTGCTCCTAGCTGAGGATGATAAGCAGGGGGAGGGGGCACATTCGGCAGAGGAGGGTACAGAGGTATCTCTTCCTTTTTCTTCTTAGTATTCTGTAACACCATGCTGAGGGATTGGGCCTGAGCCTCATTTTTAGCCCTTTCAGCGTTTAACTCCGCTGTCTCCCTGGCCAGTTTGTCCCGCAGTCCCTTATTATTTGCCTTTTTCTTTTCTAATTATTTCAATTTAGCCACATATATCCACTTTTCAAACTTATCAATATCCCCATATTTTCCACAACATCCTACAACATTTTGCTTAGTATTACACGCTTTGTATGTTGCATTATTGTTGGATCAAACGTGCCGTCCACAGGCCAGCGCCCGCTTGTAATTTTACTCCATTTGGCACATTCTTTGGTAAAACTCTCTCCCATCTCAGTCTCGACCACATCGTGACAAGTAAGTTTCTCGCCAGGCTTTTGACAACTGTGTTTTCTCATTTGTTTTTCAAATTTTGTCATACCCTCTGGGTTGTATGCAGGATCTGGAGCCCATTTGTTTTCTTTGCTATTTGAACTGCCCATGACTTTTCCTATCTGTTCACCAGTTACCATCAACAAAGCACTTCAGGAAATTAAACAGTTTACTTTGTTGCGAAAGCAGAAGCAAGTTTCTTCGTTGCAATAGAATTTGCGAGAAAGCAAAAGCAAATTCCTTCCTTGCGATAGAGCAAGCTATTTATTATAGACACAAAGCCCTAGCGCTCCTTCGCTAGAGAGCATAAGCAAATATTTTGTTTTTAGCAGGATTGGAGGATAATATAATTAATATTTTATTATGCGCACCAGACACACATTCCAGCAATATAAATTTTGACTTGTGTCTCTGTCCTCATAAACGAGACAAATTTAGTTTGGGCATGGCCACTTGGCCTCCGGCGCTTTTTACACTGGTATCTCTGTCTAATTTTCTGGACACTTATTAGTTCGTTTACCTGATATTTTGCACTAGACAACACAACACATTCACATTCATCACAACCACGATGAATTTACACGCTTCACACATTCACACAATTTCCTCCGGCAGGACACGAATCACTGCGCGGCAGCTACTATTCATTCACTTCCCTGGCAGGACTCAGTCCGCTACCAGGCTGCCCCCGGCAGAGCCGTGTTAGCTGCCCGACGGGACAGTTTCCATACACAACCTTGTTCACCCCGGTGGGGCAAATGCCAACCAACCGGCCTGTTTTCACTCCCTCGTGAAAACCCTTTCACTTCCCTGTGAAAGACCTGTGTCTCTGCAGACACCTGAATTTGCTTCCTTGCAAATATCTGTATTCACCTTCTTGTGAATACGAGGATCCTCCCGTGGATCGCAGTCCACTAGCGCTTTTCCCAAAGTTTGTCAAACAGCACATATAGATACTATATAGACTTAAACATCGACTTGCGATTAAATAAATCAACTTACAATTTTTCCCTTTAATTTTGGTCCGTTGATCGGATTGGGATGTCCAGACGTTCGTCCGACGAGGATGGGATGCTGAGCCGGATCGAGTGACTTTTTTCCTCGCTCCTTGGCTGGCAGTGACGTCTCACCGCTCCCTTCTAACAGGACACCTCGTTCCTCGCCGTCTGTGTGCTCTGGCTAGTCCCTTTCTCCAATCCCGGACAAACCCCCAAATCTGTGGAAGAAATTTCTCGAAGTCCGATGTTTAAGTGTTTGACAGAACTTTATCATTCGATGAGCTCAAAGGGAACAGACACTCAGCAATCATGCGTCTCGTGTTCTGCTCCCCGAGCAACAAATGCATACATCTTTTATGGCCTAAAATGCGACAGTCATCTGACAAATCAAGGACAAGTCAGATATCTGGACATTCCAGTTACTTCTGCCTTTCAAGGTCCAGGCAGTTCAAAGAAAGTTTGGCCATCTGGAGATACCAGTTTCTTCTACTTTTTCAAGGTCCACCTATCAGCTTAGAACAAGTCTATCTATTTGGGACTTTTCCGTTTGCTATATTATTCTGGGACTCGTTGTTCTCTTTTTCTACATTTTATATTATCCAATACGATGCATTCATTTTATAATATCTTCTGCAACAGCTTACTTCTCAGGTCATGCCTTTGCTTTGACCTGGGCCTCTTGCTGAACAAGCAATATACGGCAAACATGTTAGTTCCTCTATAGAAAATAGAAATTTCTTACTTAAGCAGATTTGCATTATTGTTTGATACATTCAATTAATGACAAGTAAATTACATTGTTTCAACCACTATGTGTAAATCAACAACACATTATAAATTCAATTGTTAATTACTGATTAGGTAATGCATTTTGCATAATCATCTATATTCCATTATTGATTACTGATTAGCATAATCAAGAATTTTCTATCACACTGGCCTACCCTGCCTTTCTCCCTGTTCCTGCCTGCATCTTTGCTTGCCTCGCCCGTTCCATCCCATCGTCTCCTTGGACTGATCTCCCTGGCTTTAACCCTTCCGCACTCGACTTTTATATATAAAAGTTAGATTAAGCTTGCTAGGATGTTTTATTCAGAATTTCACCTTTTTAAAGCATGTTTGATTATTTGCGACAAAATTTTTACAGTTACACCACCTTATTGCCAGTATCCCTCAAATATTTTCTCAAAATTGATTAAAAACAGAAATTATAGACTATGTCCACAAAAAAAAAAGATTTAATTTTTTTTTAACACTTTACAATTTTTTAACAATTTAACAATTTCACGATGTCTTTGACATCATGCAGTATGTTTGTGTGCAGTTATATAGTCTGGGAGTAGAGTTATGAACAATATTTTCCATTAAAGTATGAGTTGGTGTGAATTCCCAACAGTGACAGCTAAACAGATGTGTGTGTGGCTTTTTATATTTTGATTAATTGATGATTATGTGTTGAGATGTGAAATGTCCCCCTGCCTCTCTCCCTTTCTCTTTTACACTCATCCAGCCTGATGCTGATCACTGTTATGCCACAATCTCTGAGGTGTCCCCTGAGGTGTCCCCTGCTTCCATCATTGCAACCACCAACTACAGCACTGTACAGCAGCAATGAAAGCAGATTACATTAGTCAAACGTCTTTCCTAAAATCATTTTTAATGACACATTATGGATTTTGTAATATACTAAGGATTGTTGAGAATTATAGGATCTAAGAAGAAACTGTGCTTTACACTGTTGTAATCCTGAAACAAATTACAAATAAAGGATTGCAAAGGCTTTCATTTTTCAATACCTGTTCTTGATTGGTATTCAGATAATTCTTATGTAGACATCAGCGTTGCTCATTGATAAAGTTGGCCAATATCACTTTTCTTTCCATAATAGCTGATATTGACATTTATTATGATATCATTTTTAACTGTGCCTTGGGAGGAGAGGATGGAAGAGGTGCAGGAGAGGAAGAGGGGTTAGTAACAGGAACTGCTGGATGCCTGCTGCAAGAATGGGTGGAGAACCAGGCATATGCAGCCCCATATTAGCTCTCTGGTTCAGACTGCATTTTTCCATCTCTGTTGCATTACTTGCCTTGCCCTTCCTCATTTATTTATTTCCTCATTTATTGATACTGAAACATGCTTTCATCTCTACTTGCCTTGATTATTGTAATGCATTGTTTATTTTCTTCCTTGTCCACAGATTATCATATGTTCAAATCCCTGCTGCCCATTCGCTGATGTGTACTAAAAAAGTCCAGGATATAAATAATCTTCAGGATTTTTTGATTAACAAATCAAGGAGGCCAGTTACTGTCAGAATCAAATATATGGTGATATTTATCACTGATAAAGCTCTTTAAAGACCTGCTCCTTATTATCTTTCTGACCTTCTTCCCTACAAACCAGCTCACGGTACATAGGTTTAAATTATCTTCTACCCAGCTAATGGAACATTTCCAAAACTTTAGCCTTTAGTGCAGTCAATAAAGGCAGTTATTACGTCACCTCATCACAAGTGCAACAGAACTAAAAATACCCAAAATAGTGACATGTGCCAAAACACACAAAATATGTTATCACTATAACACTGTCACCATTAAGAAATCAATCTTGATCAATAGATGTCACACCCTGCCTACCTGCCCCTCCTGCTTCTCCCTAGTAGGGCTCTAATGAGCCACACCTGTTCTGGGTTTGTCTCTCCTCTTGTTCCTGCTCCCTTGTTAACTCACTCCAGCTGCCTCTTGTTTATCCCCTCGTCAACCCAGTGTATAAGTGCCTGCCGGTCTTGTGTTCCCTAGTTTTTTCATTGATGTCACTCTCTGCTTTGGTCATGTTTGAACCTGGTTCCCACTGTTAGTTTTAGATCCTGTGTGATCCTTTTGGTTTCAGTGAAGTCCCTATGTTTCCCCTTAATCCTGCTCCTGCATCCTCCATCCTCAACAGCAACGTGATACTAGGTACCTCACTCAAAGCTGCTTCCATGCTGAGAATAATTCCAATGGGTTTAAAGAAGGGGAATATGGTGCTAAGGACTCCATTGATGTGCATGGTGGCCAGCAAACTATATATTCCCTGCCAAGACTGGAGTTCTGAAAACTGAGATTGTCCCAAATAACTACAAATTGTGACGTGTTAGATATCACCACTCCGCTTTCATTCTCACGAATAAGAGCATTATGATGTGCCCCCCCCAACAAATCAAGGAGGCAAGCTGTATTGAGTTGGCAGCATGGTGGGTTACACCGTCCTCTGATATGGCTGCACATGCGGTGATGCTACCACCATGTTGACCAGACAGATCTACTGTGGCTCTATGGCATAATGTGTTTCTGCCACATTGTTTGACTTTGTTCATGATCAATCCTGCTGTGCTCCATCACTTTCTGCATAGCAATCACCAGCAAATTAGGCCAAATTACACATGAACCTGAAATAGTGTAACATCACTCAGAGAAAACATTCCACAACACACCAGTGCATTATGCTTCATGGTCTCACATTACAATGACACCGAAAGGAAAAACTTTTAGTCCTTCACCCTTTCATTATTTCTGGAACCAGAACCCTGTACAGTTGTTTTTTTGAAAGAGCATTTCTCTACAGCATCCTGTCTATGGTAGAAAGACTCACAAATATGATGTTCTAAAAGATCCTGTCATGTACGATAGCACTCTGGACTTCACAAAGTGGAATGGCATTGTTGGCCTTCACTGTGCTGACCACTGCTAACGCTCATTCTGGTGTAAACAATGGTAAGTGGTGCAGTCTTGAAATTGCACAAACACAAATCCATGTGTAACAGTACAAGTATATAACTGATATGCAATGTGGAGGATTCAGGGCCGGTGTCAGAGCGGATCTACCGGGCTGGCATCTAACTGACTATGGGGGGGCACTATCGATCGTGAACTATATTCATATGAGCGACTGTCACGCCCGGCTCGTACGATCCTCGTGTGTGCCACGCCCCCCTGCTTATCCACGTGTGCTTCCCCAATCGTATCCAGCTGTACCTTGTTATTTCGCCATGTCTTCTGTGTATTTAGTCCACGTCTTGCCCTGCCTTGTGGTCCGTCATTGATGTTAGGTATTGTTAGTTGGTGTTTCCTCGCTGTTTCCCTGATGTTCCCCGTAATAAATCCCCAGTTTTCCCCTTCTTCTGCCTGCCTGCCTGCCTGCCTCATCCCTGCCTGATCCTTCCTGCCCGCCTGCCCGTTCGCCTTACCTGCACTCTGACAGAATGACGGACCAAACGAAGAGGAAACGGCAGAAGAAAAAGCGGAGAGAAGGGAGATCCGTGGAGGTGCCGACGATCTGCCTGGGAACCTACTATCTCGCCGCGGCTTCGCTCCCGGCTGAGTATGGGGAAGAACCCCCCCTGGTCCGGACACCGGTGAGCGTCGTGCCGGATCAGCCTGTCCTGTCCGAGCCTGATGAGCCGGTTCCAAAGATCCCCGACCCAGTTCCACTGAGGATCGCCGATCAGTTCTTCCCCCCCAGCGACTTTACTGGAGGGTGATGGAAGATCCGGCCACCTAGGACTCCCTGGAAGCAGTCCAGCTTGCCACGCGGCAGCAGCAAGACTTTGCCGCGTTCTCTCCCGCCTCTTCTCAAGGCGACTTGGAGAGATTAGCAGAGGGCCTGGGGAGGCTGCTCCAGTTACAGAAAGCCCCGCCCCCTGCTGCACTGCCCGAGCTGGAGGTCCCAGCTACGCCCGGGGCGCTTCCTCCACATCTGCCTGCTGCAGCCGCTATGCCCGGGGCGCTTCCTCCGCCTTTGCCTGCTGCAGCCGCTACACCCGGGGCCCTTCCTCCGCCTCTGCCTGCTGCAGCTGCTACGCCTGGGGTGCTTCCTTCACCTCTGCTTACTGCAGCCACTATGCCTGGGGCGCTTCTTCCGCCTCTGCCTGCTGCGACACCTGCAACGAGCAGCCTCCTCCGCCTGCTGCAGCTACGCCCGAGGCCCATCTGCCTCCGCCGCCTGCTGCGGTTCCGACTCCAGTCACTCCAGCTTCAGTCCCTGACCCCGCTCCAGTCCCCGAGGAGGTCCCGGACAACTCCACCTCCGCTGCTCCCTCCTTGGAGGTAGAGGAGCTTGAGTGGGACCCCTCGGGGACCTTCCTTGTGACTCCTCTTCCCTCGCCCCGGCGAGGTCGACCCAAGCCTGACCCCCGCATGTCTGTGTCCTGTAAAGGGAGAGGACAAAGACGCAGGGCTGGGGTCTCACCCGCCCTGCCCCCTGGCTCACCCTCACTCGCCTTGGATAGGGCTCGGGGGGTGCCTACAGGTCCTGGGACTCCAGGTCAGCAGTCGCCTAGAGGTCCCCCTCCAAAGCCTTGTCGCCCTGCCTCAGTCCCGCCTCCGACTCCTCGTCGGTCGTCTGCGGATCCCCCCACTCCAGTGCGTTGGGGGACGTCGGCTTGGCCAGCTATGGCTTCCCCGGCGCCTGCTGCGGTTCCCCCTCCCACCTTGTCTTTGCCGGTGTCCCCTTCAGCTCCCTCATCGCCTCCCCTGGTGCCCCCTCCGACTTCCTCCTCGTCCCCTATGCCTGTCCCTCGGCCCCTCCAAGGTCCCCTCCTGCTCCGGCCTCCCGGCCGCCTGCGACCCCTCCGGCTGCTGCCCGTCGCCCGCTGTGGCTCCCTCGGCCTTCCCTCTGTCCCCCGACCTTTCCTGTCTGGCCTCCCGTCTCTGTTTGTCCCGTTTCTGCTCTTCGTCCCCCAGTGTTCCCTCCATTCCCTCCTGGCCCTTTTGTTCCACCTGTTCCCTCCGTGTCCCTGTTCCTGATCTGTCTGTCCGCGTTCCCCTTCGATGTATATATTTTTTTTTTTGATTCCCAAGACTGCAACTTATTCACCAATTTCCCCTCTGTATTAGACTTTATAAGACCATATATCAATTCTTGAGGATTTCACCACATGCTGTCAGACTGGGAGACATAAGCGTATTCTCAATTTCTTCCGAGTAAAATTTGTAAACGAAGAGAGGAGTTTGGTTTAAGACGGTAGCACCACCACGCTTTCTGGTGAAAGTGAAAATGACGTGCATAATGCATTTACAAATTTATAATGTAATAATATATTTTCAACATACAAATAATATGACTATGCTTTTGGCCATTAATTTTCATTCACAAATAACCTCTACCATTGAATGAATCGCTCTCTTGAATTACACACCCTTATGAAAAGAGTTGAATCGTTGAATCGCTACCCTAATGTGACCGCTGGCGGTTGAAAATTCAATTTTATCATATTTTCCGTGCAAAAGTCAAATTCCACACCAAAGCAACAACCAATTAGCACCAACTAGCCTACGTTCTTTCAAGTGAATTTATAATATGACAAAAAATATTTGAAACCGCTCTTTATTAATTTCGTGAATGTTTACACGTTTAATATCTGAAAAATAATTAGATATAAAAATGAATATTTTGGAGCCTGTGGTGGTGGGTGCTGGAGCGTGTGTGGGGGGGGGGGGCGTGGCGACTTGCTAGGGGGGGCAATGCCTTCAAATGCCCCACCTTGATCCCGGCACTGGGAGGATTTGGGTTATAAACCTGTTTTCATTCATGAATGTCTGTATTATAGATGCCCTGAGGTGTGGCTCAGTCGCGGCTGCACCTTTCATCCAGTCACAGCCATACTTAGGTCATGGTTTACTACATGGTTGATGATTGTGGCCCTGATCTCATTTCATATGAGAAATTCGCAACTCCTTTCCAATTGTTCTTTGAAGGACATTGTTTTTAAACATTTCAATAATTTTCTCACGTATTTCTTGACAAACAGGAGATTCTCTGCCCATCTTTCCTCCACAAAGACTGCTTTTGTACCAAATCATGATTACAATCACATCATTATTTATTTATTTTACCTCATTACTAGCCCTAAATTGCCCCCGTCCCAAGTTTTTTTGTGTTGGAAGCCTGAAATGCAGCAGTGAATGTATATTAAGAAGTGAAATGAAATTGACCAGATAAAACATGAAATATCTTGGGTTCACACTGTTTGTGACGAAAAAAGGTCAATTTCAGAATCACTGCATTTTTTTTTGTTTGCGTTTTTCATACCATCCCAACTTGTTTGCATAAAGATTATGTAATCTGGGCCATATTTTCAGCAGTGTGATGTATGCCCTTCAGATTAATATTGTATGATTGAATAATAATGGACAAATATTATTGCCATGCCTATTCAGCTTAGCGTTAGCATTAAATTAATACTAGCTTGATATGGAAAATTTAATTTGAATATGTAATTGTTTTCTTACATTTATATGGCAATACATCATCCTCATGTTTTGTTTTTATTTTTGTGCTATTGTGTTTCCTGCGTGAAAAGCATTGTGGGATATGAAAGTGGTAGTGGAGTTCTGTGAGCTTGCATTGCTGCTGACTCACTTCATTATGGCATAATGGGCCATTTTCCCTTAGCCCTTGCTGCTTTGAGACACACTTTAATATGGTGACGGGTCCCAGGGGCACGTAAATGAAGGCTAAGTGGTGAGGCGGAGTGTGTTGGGACCGTTTTGGAATTGGGCCTAGGACTGTAACATCGTAAGTCAACTGAAATGCTCAGCTATCGCTGTTGTTGTTGTTGTTACAGATTTTTGCAGCCAAACCAGTGTTGTGCTATATGCATGAAATGTTATAATAAATGCTCTTATGGTGCTGAAAATGTTAAGTATGTTTCATGAAATGTGCCAAAGCAATCGAGAAAAACTGTAATTCAAATAATTCCACCAATGCATTAGTCGGTGTCACCAAAATAAAGAGTACATTCAGCATTGTTTTAACTGTGAGCATCAAAATGCTTAGATACACTAACACGTACTGTATTTCCCAAAATCTTAACGTCTTAAAACTGCATTTCGCAAGGCTGTACAGACAGTTATTACAACATTATGTCACAAGTGCAAAAGAACCAATCATGCCAAAAACACTGACAACATGTACCAAAAGACACAAAATGAGTCATACTGTAAGTAAAAATATTTCCCCCATACAGAAAGCACACTTGACCAATGCATAGATAACTACACAAGAAATTAAACCAAAACCAAGCACACCATTTATTTTTTATAATCATTGTATAATATACACAGATATATGCAAAAAAAATAATTCAGAAACAACTTTCAACATGAAACAAATTCATGAAACAAAATTTTCATTACGAAACAAAATAATTTTTTTACAATTGAAAAAAATTAAAAATCGCCATTATGAAACACACCACACAACTAACGTTTCAGGGCATCTCAGCATCCAGCCTGTCTTCTCTGTTTGGCCACAACACTTCATCAACATCACATCTGATCTCTTGTCTTCCAAGACAGAGGGGGGTGAACCTTCTTGAATGCGGCATCCACCCTCTGCATGCTTCCACAGTGATATCCTCAGAAGCAGCATCCATTGTCCCCAGTAGAGACAACTGGTCATAGGGCTGATAGTCATATCCAGGCCACCCCCACGCTGAGAAGAATTCCTCTACTGGGGTGAGGAAGGGTGAGTAAGGTGGGAAGAACCCCACTGACATGCGGTCATGGGCAGTAAACCATTCTATGATGGGACTGAAGTGGTGAAAACTGACATTGTCCCAAATGAGAGCATTGTAAAGCCCTCCCAGGAAGTGTAGTAAGGTCCAATGGTGGGAACGTGGTGTATGACACCGTCCTCTGCTAGTGCTGCACACATGGGTATTTTACCACCACCATGACCTGGCACATCCACTGTGGCTTGATGGCCTATTAGGTTTCTACCACATCAGCTGACTTTGCTCAGCTTAAATCCTGCTTCATCCACATAGACAAACATGTATGTGGTGTCGCTCGTTTCCTGCTCCATCACTCTCTGCAAAGCAAAAAATCAGCATTTCATATTAAACTGCAAATGAAAATCTTATAGCATATCACTCCACTCTAAGAAAAAAATACAACCCTGTATGTTTAAAGTACAGTTTCATCTAACATTGACATATTAAAGGAAAAAACATTACTGGACCTGCACATACTGGAACCTTTGCTCCTTCACCCTCTCATCATTTCTGGAGAAAGGAACCCTGTAGAGCCATTTGATTGTTACAATATGTCTCTTCAGCACCCCATCTATGGTAGAGGTGATGTTTTTAAAGGTGGTGTCTTCTTGTAGAATGGTGGTCTGAAGGTCACAAAGTCGATTCGCGTTGTTGGCTCTCACCATGTTAACAATTTCTATCTCTTGTTCTTGTGTAAATAGGCCTCTGCCACCAGAATAGGGAAGTTTAGTCATAACTTGCACCTGTAGAACGGGGGAAAGCTAGTTTTTCTTAGAAATCTCTAAACAAACTGCCAAATGTATACACTGTCAACCATCAGGGACGGATTATGGGTTGTGTGGGCCGCTGGGCAAAACGTTCGCGAGGGCCCCCCCACCAGCACCACCACCACCACCACCACCAGCACCACCACCACAACCACCACAATTCAAGGGCCCTTGGCAGCCAAACGCCCTCCCTATAGGGTCAGGGGCCCTTGTAGGCAGAGGATCAAAGAATGTAGGCCCTCTAAAATAGACAAACGAAAATACATTGTTGATAAGCGTTGCAAATTGTTTTGGGCTAGGGGCCCCACGGGCCCCCTGCACCCCAAGGGCCCCTGGGCAGCGGCCCCGCTGGCCCGGTCAGTAATCCGTCTCTGTTAACCATACATTATGTTTAGCATGCAGTGATAGATACAATGAGCCATTGTCAAATATGAATGACAAATATATGTTCCTAAATGATAAAAGGATCTGTTCTGATTGGTTTATTAGAGACAATTGAAAATTGTGTCTATACAATGGAAGTTGTGTCTATGCAATGATGCACATACTAAATGATTTGTAAAATGTCCTTTACCAATTGCCACTTAGCACAAACTCATTAAGAAATGAAACAGTGCTCTGGCCAATGTTGTTAAAGTTGTGGAGCTTTGAGGCTGTGTTACAGGAATGAGGTTAGTGTTTTGAGAAGTGCATTTAAGCAATCGAGAAAAACTGTAATGTCAAAGACACCAGTTTCAATATTGCAAGGCTCTACATTATATTATGTAAATTTCACTGGTAAGAGAAAACACTCGCATGCACATGTAACTTCTTCAAATCTCCAGACACAGTACAATAGCAAACAAAAAAGGCACACAGCTCTGTATAACACAAAAACAGCAAAATCGCAATACAAGAACAACGAAATGTACCGTGGGAACTAAAAACATAAGAATGCTGTTCAAAAATAACACTGCAATTCATGGAATATATAGTTTTGACAGATTGGTTAACTGTTTTGCATGTGGTGGCTAACATCACGATCACACACATATATAGGTTTGGGTGTAAAAATATTGTATGGGAAACTACATAATATATTTTGACCATCAAGACTAAAGCAATTCAAAATTGTACCAAATACTGACAATTGTGCAAAACCATTTGGAAACATCTACTAAAATCTTTGGAAATAAGTATGAAGCAATGAGAAATGATGTTTTGCTATGCGGAAGTGACATTATGGTGTGTGGATTACACTCGTTTTTGTAAATGTTAATTGTCTTTTGAGAAATGATCTAAAGCAATCGAATAAAAATGTAATGGACCAAATGGAGACCAAAGGAGAAGAAAAATATGCAATTACAGTGGTACCTCAGTTTTTGAACTTATTAGAACTTGAATTTCTTAAAAGTCGAACCAACCAGTTCCAAAAAAATGACGTAGAACTTGATCTGAATCTCAGAAGTTGAACCGTGAAGGCCGACCTAAGATAAGTTGTAAGAAAAAAATGCTCTTCTTGTTTTATCCTGTTCATTTTGTGTTTACATGCTAAAAAAAACACATTTAGGTGTGTTTTTTTTGGGACCGGGAACCAATTGTCAGGATCTGTGGTTGAGCGATTAAGGCGAACAGGCAGGGAGATGAAAGCGGGGAAAACTGGGGATTTATTAAAGGAATCAGGGTAAAGGTGATCAGGAAACATCTGACATCGACTAAAATGAATTACGGACAAAAACCAGGGCAAGACATAGACTGAAATAGACAAGACTGGGCAAAAATAATCGGACACAGCTGGGCAAAATCAGGGAAGCACATGTGGATAATCAGGGGGCGTGGCACACACGAGGAGCGGACGAGCCGGGCATGACACCAATTAATTGGTTTTAAATTATTTCTTACGGGGAAAATTCGATCAGGACTCGAACTTTTTAGGATTCGAACCCTGAAGGGATTAAGTTCGAGTTCTGAGGTACCACTGTACATTATTTCTGTATATTTCTTCCCAATTAATACTCACTTTCCATGATCAGGTAACAAACATAAACTGAACCCGTAAATTTGTAGTATTGTCTGTGTTAATTTTATTATGAAAGGAATGGACTGAGGTTCCTTGTAGGAGCAGTATCATTGGCTACTGGAAATGGAAACATATATTTTTAAATGATTTTCTTTTATAAATATATATATAGGTCAGTCCATAATCCCATTACAGTTACGAATAGGAATCACAGATGCTGTCCTCTTCTTGGGGACCCCGGCTTTCATCCTGTTCTGGAGACACAGTAAGTTATCAGATCTACAGTTATATATATAATACAGTTATATATATTTGGTGTAACATAAAGGTTTAGCTCATGCATTGTTTCTGTATGGACACTGCTGTAAAGACACTGCTGTAGGGGCACTGCTGTATACACTCTGCTGTACTGCATGGACACCGCTGTATGCACTCTGCTGTATGCACTCTGCTGTATGAACACTGCTGTATGCACTCTGCTGTAAGCACTCTGCTGTACTGTATGGACACTGCTGTAGGGACACTGCTGTATACACTCTGCTGTACTGTATGGACACCGCTGTATGCAATCTGCTGTATGAACACTGCTGTATGCACTCTGCTGCACTGTATGGACACTGCTATATGGACACCACTGTATTCACTCTGCTGTATGCACTCTGCTGTATGGACACTGCTGTAGGGACACTGCTGTGTACGCTCTGCTGTACTGTATGGACACTGCTGTATGCACTCTGCTGTATGGACACTGCTGTAGGGACACTGCTGTGTACGCTCTGCTGTACTGTATGGACACTGCTGTAAGCACTCTGCTGTACTGTATGGACACTGCTGTATGGAGACCGCTGTATGCACTCTGCTGTATGGACACTGCTATATGCACCCTGCTGTATGGACACTGCTGTAGGGACACTGCTGTATGGACACTGCTGTAGGAACACTGTTGTATGGACACTGCTGTAGGGACACTGCTGTATGGACACTGCTGTATGGACACTGCTGTAGGAACACTGTTGTAGGGACACTGCTCCTTGGATACTGCTGTATGTGTTACACACGTTACGACAGAAGCATGGGCTGGTGTGTAACAGGTTGGCTTTTATTCTGTAATAACCAGAGGTGGGTAATGTAGCCAAAAATTGTACTCAAGTAAGAGTATAGTTACTTTAGAATAATATGACTCAAGTAAAAGTAAAAGTACTCATCCAAATAATTACTTGAGTAAGAGTAAGAAAGTACTTAGTGAAAAAACTACTCAAGTATTGAGTAACTTATTGAGTAACTTTTGATTTATTGTTTCAGAGCATGAATGTAGTTAAATAGACAAAAACAAAATAGCAATGCAAATTCTTTAACTAAAACAATAATAAATAACGTTTTCACAAAATGACAAAATATTAACAAACATAAATTAAGGCAAATTCAACCACAGGAAATGCTAATAACATTGTAACAATAACAATAGGCTCAGCAGGCAGAGATTATACGGAGGAACAGGCTGTGCATTGTGTGTGTTGCTGAAAATTCGTGTTCTGCCCCAAAGAATCACTCAGTGAAGTGACTGTTAAGCTTCAACAACAGTTGGCTCTCAAGGTTCTTCCAGTGAAGCTGTGATCTTTTAGCCGTGAACAGGAGTCCTGCATGACTAAAGAGTCTCTCACAGGCTGCAGATGCTGGAAGACTGGTGTTGACTTTGAGTGAGAGGTTCTTGATTTGAGGAAAGGAATGTAAGATATCCATACCTCCATTGGTTGAACATGAAAGGTACCGCTCCAGCTCTCCTGTTTCTGATTTTCCTGCCCTCGTGGATGCAAAAAAGTCATCTTCATCAGACGGGCTGCTATTTGTGTGGGTGTTGCACACTTGGATAAAGTGGATAGCGTCCAGGCATGCATCGGGTTCTTTTTAATAATAATAATGTGATTTCTTTCACTTCAACGGAAACAAGCACTGTGTTATAAGCACACAAAAACAAACTAAAACCGTTTGTTAATCGGTATTCTCTGCGGCGATTCTTTTTCTTCAGTCCTCTGCCTACGCCAGCACACTCTTCGCCCGCTGCTTTTTGGACCCCTCCTTAGCTGCCCGATGTGCCTGCGTGTGCTCCTTTCTGTTTCTCTGCCTGACCGAATTACATCACACTTGTCTCCGTCCTAAACCCATTAGCCACACAGTACCTTACAATATTGCAATAGGATGAACAATGCAATTAACACTACAAAATAACAACATTGAATACCATAGTTAACATACAGGAAAATAATAATGGCTCCACACTCCCCCCCCCAAAATTTAATGTCGACCAGACATTACAGTGTCCTCAGAGTACTCATGTCTTCAACAGGTGAGTTATAGAGGTAAGTTAGCAAGGAGTCAGTCCTTCAAGATACAGTCTGTAAGCAACAGTTTGCATGCGACATACATCTCCTTCTTCATGTCACATATCAGCAACAGATAACACTGGCCAAATGATATCTGAAATACCTTCTCGCAACTCATGCGGTATCTTGGACTGACAGGTTTGACCTATACACAACCTCATTTTTTCCATTACCCAGACTCACATATACTACATGCTTCACATCTAACCCAGTATCCCTATGTGTCTATTGTCTGAGTTTGTTTTGATACTCCACGACTCATGAACCAACCTACTCTACCGTGTGGACTTCCCCCCATGATTGTTCTCCTATGCCGTTTCAAACTGTTCTTAACTTTTATAACCATAACTAATACCTAAACTGTCCCTCTTTTTTTTTTTTTTTTAACAGTACAGATAACTTCTTTTATGTGTCAGTGAGGGTTGACCTAATGTATTGTATGTGAATGTCTTAGGTGGATTTCTCTGTCGAAAAGGATACTTTCTTGTGGAAGGAAGCTGTGATCTCTCATCTCTCTCCTCTGCTTCATCCAACGACGACAACCTCTCACAGTTATCCTCTTCAGCTTCCTCTGGTATTACCTCTGTCTCAGCCTCAATAATTTCTTCATCACTCTTTTCCAAACGCTCATTCATCTTACCACCTTGATCCAGTTCTTTAAAAGCTGCTTGTGGCTGAAATTCCTCTGCGTCCACATTCAGCTGGTTCCTACTCTGGTTGAATGGATGTGTGCTGATGGCTCTCCAATGACTCTCATCCTCCGAACTACTCTCAAGTTCCCTCTCCTTTTGTTTTACCTGTCTGTTCCTTCTTTCCCCAGTCTTTGATTGTCCTTTTTCCCTTTTCTTACTCCCTTGTTTCTCGTCTTCCACAGGCAAGAAATCACAGGGCAGTAACATATTCCTGTGCAACACCCTTGTCACTCCCGGACTTCTTTCAGGATGTACTTCATATACAGGACTGTCCTTGTGTTTCCTCCCCGATACTATGTGAACTTGGTCCTCCCAGTAAGAACGCAGTTTTCCAGGTCCACCCCTCTCTTTGAAGTTCCGTACTAATACTCTACACCCTGGCTGTAAATCTGCTCCATAAGTCTTCCGGTCATAATGCTTCTTTGCTCTATTTTGTTCTTTCTGAACCGTCTTAGATGCTAACTGATATGCTTCTTGCATCCGTCTCCTCCATTTGTTGGCATAGTCAGTGTGGGAGGCGCTTTGGTCACTTGGCTTTAGACCAAACATAATGTCCACCGGTAGTCGAGGGCTCCTACCATAGAGAAGGTAGTACGGTGCATACCCCGTTGCTTCGCTGCGCGTACAGTTATATGCATGAACAACTTTGGCTAAGGAGCTCTTCCAATCCGTCTTGGCTTCGTCTGCCAGATTCCTCAGCATTGCAAGGAGCGTCCTATTAAACCTCTCCACCTGACCATTTCCTGAAGGGTGGTACGGTGTTGTCCGTGAACCTTGGATATTACAGTACTCCTCCAGCTTGGAAAACAGTCTATTCTCGAACTCTCTGCCTTGATCATGGTGTAACTTTGTCGGAAACCCAAACTTCAACGCAAAGTCTCCAAAAATCTTTTCAGCTGCTGTTTTTGCTGACTTGTTAGTACATGCATATGCCTGAGCAAAGCGTGTAAAGTGGTCGATCACAACAAGAATGTACTCATATCCTCCTTTACAACTTTCTAGGTGTAGGTAATCAATTGAAACCATCTCAAAAGGATACGTAGTTATTATATTTACCAGTGGTGCTCTAGTTGGCTTGTTCGGACACTTCCGTTTCAGACAACTGCAGGCCTTGGTCACATAATGATCTACATCCTTTTGCATGTGAGGCCAATAGAACCGGTCGCGGATTAAACTCAGTGTCCTTTCCACTCCCAGGTGCCCCATCTTCTCATGCAGCTCTCTATAAATCAACTGGTGGAATGTCGCAGGTAACACCAACTGCTCTCGGGTTCCTGACTTCCTATACAGAATACCCTGTTCATTGATATACAACCTCTTTCTCTCTTTTACCAGAGCAGAGATGTCATCGTGTCGATCTCTTCTCCTCCACCGAGGCCACTGTCCTGCCATCACATACTCTCGAACCTTTCCAATCACTGGGTCGTCTTTCTGTGCTTCCTTCAGGTTCTCTATCGGGATCTCTGCCACTGAACCTGTTAGCCTTTCATGCTCCTCTTCTGCACACGCTGCATTGATGGTGACCGGACACATCCAAGGTTCCCGCTCATGAGACTCCATTTGGCGTGCCTGGGTGACAGATGTTATTACCTCTGGCTCCATCTCCTGGGAACATGAGCGAATGTACTGTTCCATGTCTAGTGGCATTCGTGATAAGCCATCGGCATCTCCATTAGCTCTGCCAGGCCGATACTTAATTGAAAAGTTAAAATCTGCTAACTCCGCAATCCACCTGTGTGTTGTGGCATTCAACTTCGCTGTGGTCAGGACGTAGGTTAATGGATTATTGTCTGTGTAGACGACAAACGAGGGTGCATAGTACAGGTACTCCCTAAATCTTTCGCAAATCGCCCACTTCATTGCCAGGAACTCCAATTTCCCTGAATGAAGGTGGTAATTGCCTTCTGGGGCAGTAAGTGTCCTTGAACCATAACCTATGACCACCAACTTGCCTTGCTGTCTCTGGTACAGTACTGCACCAAGTCCTTCCTGAGAAGCGTCACAATGCAGTACAAATGGCTTTTCAAAGTCAGGATAACCTAAGAGTGGCGGACTTATCAGATGGTCTATCAGCCGACAGAGCACTTTCTGATGTTGGTCCATCCACATGATGGCTTGAGGAAAGCTGCTCCGACTTCCTGCCATTTCCTTTTCCCTTACTCACACCTGGTCGTTTTGTTTTGTTTCCTGAATTCTTCTCCATACATAACAAGCTGTATAGCGGCTTGGCAATCCGTGAGAAGTTTGGAATATACAAGCGGTAGTACGACAGGAATCCCAACATTTTCCTCACGTCTCCAGCTGTCCTAGGGGTACGATCTTTGAGTGCTTGTACTGGTGCTATCTCAGCTGAATCCATACAATAACCCTCTTTGGACACAATCTTCCCTAGAAACTTTACCTTATCTTTAAATACTTCACATTTCCTGGCAGTCGACTTTACTCCATGAGCTTGGTAACGACGCAACACTTCCCTCAGGTCACGTAGATGGTCATCAAAGGATTTGCTGTGGACTAAGTTGTCATCCAGGTACGGTTGGCATGTTTCGTCTCTTAATCCCGCCAGGCACTCCTCCATGCTGCGCTGGAACTCTGCTGGGGCCGAGGACAAACCAAAAGGAATCCTTACCCACTCGTATAGCCCCCACGGTGTTATAAAAGCAGTAAGTGGTCGGCTATTTTCCTCAAGGAAACCCTGATGATTTGCTTTCCCTTGGTCCAGCACAGAGAACCAGGAACTTCCACTTAAACTATTTAACATGTCTTGGACTCGAGGGATAGGGTGTCGGTCGGGAATGGATTTCCGGTTTAGTTCCCGATAGTCCACACAAAGACGTAAACTCCCATCCTTCTTTCACACACAGACAATTGGGGATGAATATGGAGATCGGGACTTCCGTATCCATCCTCTACTCAGTAGGTCCTCTAAGTACTCTTTCACCTCCTTGTGGAGTGGTTTGGGTACCGAGGTATATGTGCGTCTTACCGGGGTCATGTCATGCAACTTGATTTTCACCTGTAGAGATGGAATACACCCCACATCGCTGTCGTCTTTTGAGAATGCCGCACACTCTTCCCGTAACATTTGCCTCACCTTCGTCTTCTGATCTAAGGTTAGGTGGTCAACTACGACAGGCGGGTCCCATCGCTCATCTCTGCCCATTCTCAATGGTGCCTGATCTTCTCTCAACCCTTCCGGAGCTCTTGATGTGCTAGCTGACTGGTCACCAGCACTGATGGTCTCTACTGCATTTCCACTACCATCAACTGGTCTTACATCTACTGGGTATACTGACTTAATTTGTTGTAACTGTCCCAATACTGTACGAGGAGCAAGAGTGATGTCGCGGCTACTATTATTCGTGACAGGAATAGCTACCCTAGACCAGTTTCCTCTCTGCAAACAGATGACTGTCTCAGCGATGTTCACCCCCTCTGGCCACACTGGGATCTCTTCTGGTTCAAACAGGACTTCCTGCTTTGTATAAAGGGGACCTGTTCTCACCGTACACTTCACCTCTCTGGTCTGGCCTGCTGGAACCCTTGCCACCAATCTCGCTACTCTCACTACACCTTCCTTATCATTCTGGTCGCAGCTCTGTACAAGGTGAATCAACGCCTCCGCTTTATTACAGTCAATGGAAAATGTTTCTCTTACTGTAGCAGGAGTGATCTCTGGATACTGCTTCATTCCACCTTTCACCAGATGCTCAATCACATTGTAACCGATGATGGGTGGCTCTGCTACTCCTGGCTCATTGGAAACCAGCACTGGTACCAGCAGCTCTGGCTGTGGGTCCTGACTTGACCTTAGCCTGAATTTCAGTTCAATCCAGCCTGCAAAGGGGATGGGTGTTTGGTTTGCTGCTTTAGCTACCAGGGTCTCATTCTCTCCCAGAAGTTCTTCCATGTTCCTCACCCTGAAGTGTGGCAAACAGGACCTCCTCCATTTCTCATTAATAATCGTAACCTGCGACCCTGTGTCCCACAATGCCTGTGTTGCAATTCCCTCCAGGAAACAATCCACCATACACTTCCTGCCAATAAGGGTCTTTAGTTTTGCTTGGCCACGAAGCGAGAGATGACTGACATACGTGGCACCCACCGTCTCTTTAGTTCTGTGACTTCTCTCTACTTCTGCTTCGAGCTGCCGAATCCGGTCACAAAGGAGTGTTTTTACCTTGTCCTCTGGGTCAGCTGGGCTTGGAGCAAATGACTTTGGAGATGCGACCATCTGAGTTGTCAACCTCATGTCCTTAGGTCCCGCTGCCATCCCTCGTGTTCCTCTACAGCCTTTGGAGAAATGCCCTGACTGTCCACACTTAAAGCAGTGCTCACACTGGTCACCTGCTCCCTGCTCCCGACACCCTTTACATCCTCTTCGGGGACTCCTCCCTTCTTGGTGTGCCTGCCCCTGAGAGTTGGTTATATTTTTCCTGATTTCTGCCATTTCCTCCCGTAGGAGTCTGACTGCTTCGTACAACTCTCAGTCTCGGGGACTGACTACCACGGCTGGTTTACGGTTTTTCAGTTTCACTACTTCAGCCAACTGTTCATGGACCACCACCCTGGTATCTGCTACACTGTGACCCTGTTGACTGGTCTGCATTTCTGTCTGTAGTTCATTCACTTTCGGTGTTTTACAGCTAATGGTCTTCTTTTGTTTAGAATGTCTTTCTAATTCAATACTAGCTGCTTCATTCATTCTGTCGATGAGTATTTCATCCGTCACCCTCTGATCATCGAGGTATGGCTTAAGCTGGAACTTGATATGGTCACTTAACAGTCCGGTACTCACCGACCACAGGAACTTCTTCTGGATTAGCTCAGGACTGTACTGTTCCTCTGACTCTAGTTCTCTAGAAGCAAGTAGCAGCCTTTCCTTTAACTCGATCGCTCTAAACAGAAAGCTTTGGGAGACTCACGACTGTCTTGTGTTACGTTCACCAGTTTGCGATAAAGATCTGTAGAGCTGTCTTCTTTAAAATGCCCCTTTAAGATGGCTTTTAACTGGGAAAGGGTCAGGTCACGTTTTATCTCAAGCATATCACGAATACTCAGCCCAGGGGTGATGGACTTCACCACTGCTTCCACGATTTCTGCCTCACTGTGTCCTCTACTCAGGCCCCTGTTAATCTGATGCATGAGATTGGTATGTGATAGTCTGTCTTTCTGTCCCTTTTCCCCAATTTGACCACAGATCTTGAACTCTCTTCTAATTGTCACTTCCGGAAGTCGATTCATCGCTGTAGGTAATGCATTCGGCACAGCTGACACATTACTGGGAGATATAAAATTGACCCTTTCATTCAGCTGCTTAATTTCGTCCTGCAGTGCTAGGCTACTTTGCTGGAGCTGTACACACTTTTCTGCTAAACTCATTTCGTCAGGTTTTGCCGGACTCCCCGGTACCGTGCCTGATATACCACTATTGCTATCAGCGTTGCCTGTATTTCCGGTTGTCTGATCCACCATTTTCAGTATCGCATTTAAATAATACTTTGCCGTTTCCGTCTCTTCCTCATCCATCACATTATCCACTGATTCTGTAATTAGTTTGATTAACGCTCGCCTTGTTCTCACATCTGCGCATGAGATTTTCACCGCCTCACCCACCTCTCTGAGCTGATCTAGTTGTAAGAGCCATAGTTTCTGAGCCACGATCTCTGCCAACTCTTCCAGATCCATCGTTGAGGTGTCCACGTTCTCGACGAAACCCCTGCACACTGTCTTCTCACAAGCACGACGTTACCAATCCCCGTACGGGCCACCAAATTTTGTTGCACACTTGGATAAAGTGGATAGCGTCCAGGCATGCATCGGGTTCTTTTTAATAATAATAATGTGATTTCTTTCACTTCAACAGAAACAAGCACTGTGTTATAAGCACACAAAAACAAACAAAAACCGCTTGTTAATCAGTATTCTCTGCGGCGATTCTTTTTCTTCAGTCCTCTGCCTACGCCAGCACACTCTTCGCCCGCTGCTTTTTGGACCCCTCCTTAGCTGCCCGATGTGCCTGCGTGTGCTCCTTTCTGTTTCTCTGCCTGACCGAATTACACCACACTTGTCTCCGTCCTAAACCCATTAGCCACACAGTACCTTACAATATTGCAATAGGATGAACAATGCAATTAACACTACAAAATAACAACATTGAATACCATACTTAACATACAGGAAAATAATAATGGTTCCACATGGGCATCATCATCCAACTCAAAGTCAGTTTCCAGGTGATTTTTGATGTAGTCAAAGCCTGTGGTACAATAAATTGTTTTCAAAAGAATTAGGTGCACAAGAATTAGATTCATATCCACTCACTGGCCACTTCATTAGGGATACCTGTACAGTATAATGCAATACACTACAAAGGGTCTGTCAGGAATTTTATTTCAACAAAGCTCACAATTTTCCTGTTTTTGTTGACACTGTCAAAAGGTAACAATTTTACTTTATTACTATTATTATTATTATTATTGAAGTCTGTCTATAGTGGGTGTTGTTGTTGTACTGGAGTACTGTACATTGACTGGTGTTTCTAATATTCTGGCCCTCTCAGGTGGCCGAAATATTAGAAACATCTCAAAACAATAGTCCATTTAAACACTACTGCAAACTACTGTACAACCTCAACAATAAACATGGTCATCTGCCAGAATCTATGGCAGAGCTGTTGTAATGGATCAAATTAGATTGTACAAGTGGACCTAATGAAGTGGCTAGTAAGTGTATGTCAAGGTCTACGGATTCACATTTAAATTGATACATAAGTATAAACGTTTCTGGATACCATCCTGCAGCGTGTCAATGAGTGGTCTACACACATTGCAAGCTGGCTCCAACTTCTTCAGCTTGTCCTGCAACTGGTGAAGTGTTGGCAGCAGGAAGCCCATATGCACAGATGTTTCCCCTTGGAGGATGTTAAGGGCCATGGCAACAGGCTTCATTACAGCAGCGTACTCAGCCAAAAATCCCATTTCCGCTGGATTGAACCTACAAAAGATCCATGTTAAATAAAAAAATACAAAAAAAAAATAACTATTTCAATCAAATCAACTACAATTATCACACAACCATGTAAAGAACACTAAATCATGTTGCAATATATTAAACTTAAGACAGGAGGATTCACCGACATTAATCAACAATGCTGACATCCATTTCATTACTCTTTAACAAACAATGCGAGTTCTGCCAACTTACATCTTTATCTTCAATGCTGTACATACATTGCGGATTGCCTTTTCTCCTTGCTCCTTCTGAATGCGCACAACCCTTTCTACAGCGAGGAACAGGGAGGTCCAACGGGTCTGATTGGGTTTCAGGAACTGCAGTTTACATTCACGTTTCAAATGCCATGGTTGACCTGCATGGGGCGGCATGGTGGTGCAGTGGTTAGCACTGTTGCCTCACACCTCTGGGACCCGGGTTTGAATCTCCGCCTGGGTCACATGTGTGTGGAGTTTGCATGTTCTCCCCATGTCGTCGTGGGGTTTCCTCCGGGTACTCCGGTTTCCCCCCACAGTCCAAAAACATGCTGAGGCTAATTGGAGTTGCTAAAATTGCCCTTAGGTGTGCATGTGCGAGAGAATGGTGTGTGAGTGTGCCCTGCGATGGGCTGGCCCCCCATCCTGGGTTGTTCCCAGCCTTGTGCCCATTGCTTCCGGGATAGGCTCCGGACCACCCGCGACCCAGTAGGATAAGCGGTTTGGAAAATGGATGGATGGATGGTTGACCTGCTGGTTTTATTCCACAGAGCATTGCATTTTGCAAAAGCAGACTGAGACAGCCTCTTGTATGTTTCGCTTGCAGCTCCTGCAGCAGTGGTGTCAACTGTTGATATGAGATTGAGGAGATGGCATGCACACTTTTGGTGCTTTGGAAGTTGGTACTCCAGGCCAGTGTCATCATCCAAAATAGCGGACACATCCTGATACTCCACCTCTAACTCACTTTCATCTTCTGACACATCATCAACCGTGGAGTCTCGCTCCTCCTGTCCATCAGTAACCTTGTCCTCTTTCTCCTCCACACTATATATTCGAAAGGCCTTCAGGAAGTCTGAGCCACTGTCTGTTGTTGTCCTGGTTACTTTCTCCCTGATGTGGTATTCAGAATGGATTTCTTCTAATGCTGCTGCAAGGACATCAAACGTGTGTGAGCCTTTGACGCGTCTACAAGCCAGTGCAGCGGAGTGCCTCTCTAGAGAGTTGTGGTCTATCCAGTGACAGGTGACACCTAAGTAACTACGTTGTCTGGCAGTCCAGCAGTCCGTTGTAGTAGCAACATGGTTAACAGTGCTCAAATTTTTGATGATTATGTTCTTCATGTCCTTTGCAGATTCCTGTATTCTACAGCATAACGTTTTCCTTGTCATTACTGTACACTGAGGTTGCAAGGTCTCTAACATTGACTTGAAGGATGGTGTCTCAACCACAGAAAATGGTTGGTTGGCTTCACATACAAAACTTAGCACAAGCTTGTCAAGCTTTGCTTGTGTTACCTGGTGTGGAGGGACAGCGAAGGAATTTATGATCTTCACATTCTTTTTAGGAGGTTCGTCAGAAGAGGAGGATTTTCGCTTTCTGTGGGACTCTCAAGTCTGTGTACCTCTTCAGTTTGTTGGGGTGAACCCTCTGTTGACAGAAAAAATATCTGGGCTACAGGGAATTTATCCATTCAGACAGACTCATCACCACACCACACCATGACGGTGGGAAATTCAATGAGATATTTGAAAAAAACATGCTCAGTGCCTAACAGAAAAAAGATTTTCTTTATTATAAATTGTTTTATTCACTGAACTCTACTTTAGTTTCTCTCCACCATGGTGACTGTGCTTTGCTATTCACTAATGTGTGTGTGTGTGTGTGTGTGTGTATGTGTGTCTGTCTGAGGCTGCAGTGTGATAAATTACTCAAAAGCAATGTACATTTGACAGTTATTTATGATGTTATTACGTTATAAAATCCACAGCCAAAACACATATACTACAACATACCGCAACGTGCTTCCTCAAGTTCGAAGTCGAGTTCTTGTAGGCTGAAATGTCGAAACGCTTAGGCAGACACGTAAGACAGCGCATAACATAGCTGTTCTGTTTTATAATCTGTAATGTAAACATTGATCAAATGTGAGGCCAGGGGTGTTCTGCTTCATCTGATTCAAAATCACATGGCGTTGTTTGCGCCATTGTTTTCTCCTTTCAGTCACTGCTCCGTGTGGCGGCGTGTAAATTTTGTGTGGTCATGTGACTGTATGGCTCCATTTGATTGGTGAAACTGAGTGACGCGTTGTTATTAGCTACATTTTATTGGCGAAAAAGAATCATGTGACAGAACCCTTGGACTAGTATGACAAAAAATCACCTGTGTAGCGAATAACAGATTATTAAAATGAAAGTAGCGAGTAGTGAGCAACATATGTCTTAGAATAACGGAGTAAAAGTACCGTTTCTTCTTGAAATTTCTTACTCAAGTAAGAGTAAAAGTATCATGCATTAAAACTACTCTTACAAGTACAATTTTTCCAAAAAGTTACTTAAGTAAATGTAACGGAGTAAATGTAACGCGTTACTACCCACCTCTGGTAATAACAGAAAATAATCAAATATAATGGCAGACTGCTGAACGTAGCTCGCGCTCGAACGGAGCTGCTTCTACCATACAAACCATCTAAGTATAATCTAAACCAATAAAACAGTCATTAAACTTACAAATATTACCCAGAACACTTTCGCTCTAATGCTTGTGCACTTAACTCACCTGTAATAACAGATAATAATTGTAATGAGTGATGAGTACTACAATTCCCAGGATGCTTTGTAAGGGTCTGGGGGTTTTGCAGAAATAAAATGGTTACCTGCACGTTGGCAGTACAGGGTCTCTGTGTCTCATCTATGCCTAACATTACAATAATAATCAAATATAATGGCTGCGCCTTGCTGACTGCTGAATGTAGCTCGCGCTCGAACTGAGATGCTTCTACGGTTCGCAGTCAGCCTCTCTGTCTCCCATGCGTCATTACTGCCCCCTCTGGCGTAAAAGGGTAGAGCACCACAGGTTATTGTTAACACAAGCCAGTGTGAGGGAGTGCCACACAGCAAAGACAATGAAAACACAAAAAACAACAAAATAATTAACTGAACCGTTGTTGAGGGGGGGGGGGGGTGCCTTTCTATAATCAAATACTCCTGGGTGCCACACTCTCCCCTGCTTATTAAAAGAAGAAAAAAAAATATTTTTTTTTTTTTCGAATATCGACCACGCTGTATTATCCAAAACAGTGTCCCTTTAACATATATGGTGGGTATATGAACATAAATATACACATACACGCATCCCCTTTCTGGTACCACTGGTAAGGAGCAACTTGAAATTACCCTTTTCACATACCACGCAATACCAACAGTACTGTAGGAAAAAGCACATGTTGTTTCTCCCGATGAATAAACAAGTTCACCTTACAGTGTTCACTACTCATATCCTTGTAACCAGACACATACACGGCCTACTCTGTGAATTTGTCTGTTATTATATTACCACATGGTCTCAATGGAGATACTGTTGACATAAGTAATACAGTCCCCTTAGTCTCTATGCATTGCACTTCAGTGTTCTCGGAATCATTAGTATTTCTCATCACAGTCTTATAGAGTTCATATCAGTAGTTCAGTCTTCCATACGCTGCTCGCATAGTGTTTGATGTTCACGGTCTCCAGAGGTTCTGTGAGCATGGGGGTGGGACACTCACCTCGACACAGTCCATACCCACTGGTCTCCTGGTAGGGTGTCCGAGCTGATCATAGGAGAGGACCTGGGGCCGCCGCCGCTCCCTCTGTGGGTGGATGTGGGATGAAGGTGCTGACCACGGCATGACATTAGAGTCTCTGCCTCTCTGCTGGGGCGCATCCTCATCTGAAGGATGGTCGCTGGGCTGCTCCGGATCTGTTCCGTCCTCTGCTGTCGGCAGGCCATCCTCTTCTGCCTCTGGGGCCCGGCCATCAAGGTGATGAGTGTCCTCTGCTCGAGTTTGCTCCAGCTGCTGCTCCAGCTCTGGCTGAGATATGTGCCTCTGAGTTCTGCTGTCCTTATGAATTTGTCGGCGAGGAGACCTCCAGACAAGAGCACCTTCCTCATCACTGTCCGTGTCTACGGTCTCTTGTAATGTCTCTCTTTGTCTCCATACTTTTGTTTGTGTCTTCTTCTACTGTTGGTTTCATGTCCCGTCCTTCCACCGGTAAGCTGTCACATGGAAGGAGCAGGTTTCGGTGTACGGCTTTTACCCCCTTGTTACGACTTTGTTTCATAAACAGGCATGTCCAGGCTCTTTTGGGCAACTATTACATACACCATATCTTCCCAATATGAATGGAGCTTAAGAGGCCCCCCCCCCCCTCTTTGAGGTTGCGAAGGAGGACTCGGTTCCATGGGTACAGCTGAACACCATGTGTTTTTTGGTCATAGTAGTGTTTTCCCCTCGCAGCTTCTTTCTGTGCTGTATTTGACGCAATCTGGTAGGCCGCTTTCATTTGTGATTGCCATTTTTCCACATACTCCTCATAGCTGACTTGTTGTTCTCGGTTGGACAAGTTGAACAGGATGTCCACTGGGAGTCGGGGAGTGCGGCCGAAAAGCAGATAATATGGCGAGAACCCAGTGGCTTCACTCTTAGTGCAATTATAGGCGTACACTACCTTTGCCAGCGATTCCTTCCAGTCCGCTTTTTCACTGTCTGTGAGGGTTCTCAGCATGGAGAGCAGGGTCCGATTAAACCGTTCCACCTACCCGTTCGCCTGTGGATGAGACGGCGTTGTGTGGGAGCCACGAAGACCACAGACTTTCTGGAGCTGGGCAAACAGTTGGTTTTCAAATTCTCGGCTCATGTCGTGGTGAATTCTCGCAGGAAAGCCATACTTCAAAGAGAAATGGTTAAAGATTTTGTCCACCACTGTCTTAGCCGACTTGTTCTTTGTTGCATATGCTTCAGCGAAGTGCGTGAAATGGTCCATTACCACCAGGATGTATTCATACCCGTGTTTGCATGTCTCCAAATGCAAAAAATCGATTGACACCAGTTCAAAGGGGTACATTGTGGTAATAGAGGTTAGTGGAGCTCTGTGAGTTCTATGGGGTCGTTTTCTTTTTATGCACTCACAGGCATGCATCACAAAATGCACTACATCTTTTTGCATTCTTGGCCAGTAAAATCTTTCCCTTATCAGTCCCAAAGTTCTTTCCGCCCCCAGGTGTCCCATCTCCTTGTGCAGTTCTCTAAAGACAAGACTATGGTGTACTTTTGGAAGTAGGAGCTGGCCTCTACCCTTAACTCGCCTGTAGAGGACGCCATCCTCATTCACATATAGTTTGTTCCACTGTCTCAGGAGAAGTCTAACATCAGGTGACTCTTTCTTAAGGGCTTGGCCTTTGGGCAGGTATTCACTGTTTTTGTAGTGCAGGACAGGCCCGATAACAGAGTCCTGTTCTTGACTGGCCCTGATTTCAGCTGTTGAGAGGGTCTTGCCTGGTGGTGCCGCCGCATCTTGGACTAACCCGATGGCGTTTTCGCTGATGATGTAGTTCTCTGGGCCTGTGCTCCTTTTCTGCAAGTAAACACTATCAGTGGCTGCTTTGATGTCATCCTGTTCCACTTCAGCTGTACACTGTGCCATGTACTGATTTATATCCAGAGGCAACTTGGACAGGCCCTCTGCATCAGTGTTTCTTTTTCCAGGCCTATATCGGATTGTAAAGTTGAAATCGGCCAATTCCCCTACCCAGCGGTGACCAGTTGCATTCAGTTTTGCCATAGTGAGAATGTATGTTAAGGGGTTATTGTCTGTATACACAACAAAATGTGGGACGTAGAAGAGGTAGTCGCGAAAACGCTCACATATCGTCCACTTTAAGGCTAAGAATTCTAACTTCCCAGAATGCGTCCCCTGTATTTTTTACTGACCCCTCTTTTTTTTGTCTTCAGTGGTGGCGGCTTGTCTGCGGGCAGGGTCAGGAGCTGATAAAGCGGTTTGGCCAGCTTGGAAAAGTTTTGAATATATGACCGGTAGTATGACAGGAAACCCAGGACTCGGCTCAGCTCACCTACAGTGGCTGGGGGCTTGTCTTTGAGTGCCTGGACAATGGCTATTTCCGCTGGATCCATCGTGTACCCCTGCCCTGACACCATCCGTCCCAGGAACCGGACCTGCCTCTTAAAAACACTACATTTGTGAGGAGTGAGCTTGACACCATGTGTTTGGTACCTCTGTAGCACATCACGGATATGTTGGACATGAGTTTCGAATGATGGTGAATGCACTAAGTTGTCATCCAGGTTGGGCTGACAGACAACGTCACGCAATCCCTTCAAACAGTCCTCCATACTCCGTTGGAACTCTGCTGGGGCTGAACTGAGACCAAAAGGTATGCGATTCCATTGGTATAGACCCCAGGGAGTAATGAAAGCTGTCAGGGGGCGGCTCCCCGGATCCAAGAAGCCCTGATGGTATGCTTTGTCCTGATCAAGCACTGAGAACCAGGAGCTGCCATGCAGAGAGTCCAACATTTCCTGAATTCTTGGGATAGGGTGCCTGTCTGGTACCAATTTCCTGTTGAGTTCTCTGTAATCGCAGCACAGCCTCAGTTCACCTGACTTTTTCCTGACACAAACAATCGGAGTTGAGTAGGATGACCTTGACTCAGAAATCCAACCCCTATTTAACAAGTCTTGGAGGTAGTCTTTAACTTCCTGGTGCAGGGGCTTTGGGATTGAAATATATGTCTTTTTCACAGGAGTGGTGTCATAGAGTGTGATGTGCATATTTAAAGAGGGGATACAGCCTACATCTTTGTCGTCATACGCAAACGCGTGACACTCCTCTCGTAGCAGCTGCTTCACGATTTTCTGCTGGTCAGGACTGAGATGGTCCAGTTCAACTGGGGGATGCCACTGAGGCGGCTTACTGTGGGATTGGGAGTTGCTGGTGATCTCAGTTACCTGGACCCGGACACCACAGTTGTTATCCCGTCTCTTGACTGTGTTCCCAGGGCTTTGGGTTGTGACTGGAGACACTGCTTTTATCTCCTCTAGGTAACCCAGGATCGTACGAGGGGACAATGTAAAGTCTTGCTTGTCCGCATTTACAATGGAGATCGGAATATATACTGGCCTTTCCTGCGGGACAGTAACCAGTCCTTCTTGGATCACCAGGCCCCCAGGTAGCCGTGACAGCTCATCTGGGACGAACAGTAGACTTCGGCCTGCATACTGGGCCCCCACGTGTGCACGGATGTATGTGGTGCTTATTTGGGCTGCCGGCAGGAGAATCTCCTTCTTTCCTGTGTGGACTGTCCCAACATTTTGATTGTCTTTGCGAGTCTGAAAAATCTTCAGCATGGACTTGGCTGTTTTGACAGACACTGAGAATGTCTGACTGATTTTCTGTATGTGCTTTCTTTCCCCGTCACCAGAGTCTAAAATGGGAAGAGTCCAGAGTCACCAGAGACTAAAATGGGAACAAGTAATGTCCTAGTGGGGGAAGTGTCACAATCCAAGTGAAATTCTGCCTCTATCCAGCCCAGGTAGGGTATTTCATTACCATTTGCTGCTAAGGCTACCAGTGGTTCGGATAGGAGTTCTGAAAGGGACCTTAGTGTGCTGCGAGGGAGGTGTTTCTTCCTCCAGTCATTGTTTATTAAGCTTGCCTGGGCCCCATAGAGCGTCCACTGGTACTTTATCAAGTCGGCACTGGACAACACATCTTCTTCCGATGAGGCTGATGAGCTTGGTTTGGCGCTGTGAGGGCATGTAACCGTCAGAATGTGGGGGAGTCTTTCTCTCTTCGGGCTCCCCTGACGTCGTTAATGAGCCTTCAGAGTTGGCCTGTAGGGATGCAATGTCAATGTGGGACCTGAAACGTGACTGAGCTACTGCTGGTCCCCCTCCAGCAACCCCTTTCCGTTTCCCTGCAAGTTCCTCTGTCTGCAGCCACGGGAGAGATGACCTTCTTGTCCACACCTGAAGCAGTGTCGACAGGTGTTGCCCGTCCCCGCTTCTCTGCATGTTTGGCATCCTTTTGCCCTAGTGGATGTGTGCTTTGGTGTCACAGCCCCAGACTCCGTATACAGTTTCTTAATCTCTTGCACATCTGCTCTTAGGCCCTCAATCAACCTTATAGTCTCTGAATCTGGTCCTCTATGTTGCACTGGTTTCTTCTTACTGCTTTTGTTACCTTCTTTACTTCGTCTTTCATCCAGTGTGTCGTTGTCAATGTCTTGTGGTGGATGATTGTGAATGAACTGCACCTCTGCTTGTATCTCGTTTACTCTGGGTGGTTTGGCTGATACATGTCTCTTAAGTTTGTTTTGTCGCTCTATTTCAAGGCTAGCAGCTTCGTTTATTTTTTCAATTAACACCTCATCCGGTACATTTAAGTTGCTCAGGTAAGGTTTCAACTGGAACTTCACTGCTTCATTTAACAAACCCGTCTCGAGTGACCGCAGGAATTTACGCTGGACCAGATTTGAGCTGAACTGTTCCCCCTCATCTTCCTCTCCAGATTTGCAGAGCAGTTTCTCTCTCAGCTCTATTGCTCTAAACAGGAAGGCTTGAGCAGACTCTTTGGGGTCTTGGTATATATTCATGAGTCTGTGTAGCAGGTCTGATGATGAGTCAACTTTGTAGTGTCCTCTTAATATAATTTTGAGAGTGGGGAGCGTGAGGTCCCGCTTCACTTCCAGCAAGTCCCTGAGATGAAGGCTAGGGCTAACTGCTTTGATGACAGCTTCAATTATCTCATTTTCAGAGTATCCCTTCCTGATGCCTGACTCGATCTGGTTATTGAGACTGGTGAAAGAAAGCTTGTCTTTCTGTCCTGCTTCCCCGATCTGACCCCAGATTTTGAAGTCTCTCTTTAATGTGACTTCCGGTACTCTGGGTGTTGTAGGTGGACTCACCTCTCTTACAGTAGTTACTGCCATGCCACCCAATCTCGCTGTCAAAGCATCCATCTTCTCCTCCAGGATGCGACATTCGTCTGCCTGCGCCTGCTGAAGTAGCACATATTCCTGTTTGAGTTTTTCTAGGGCGACAACTTCTGATTTTTGTGATTCTGGTTCAGCTTTAGTAGGTGCTTTAAGTGTCTGGACAACCGACTGGAGTTCGCTAACAAACTGCTGGAACACCTGGGGATCTTCACCATCTTCTATTTCGGCAATTGTGATTTCCACCATCTTTATCAGGGCGCGGCGGGTCTGTCCGTTGAACCCTTCACCTGCCGGTTCACTGCACTTGAGATACTGGCACACTTTGACGAGCTCTGGTTTCCCCAAAGTCCACAACGTCGCAATGGTCTCATCCAGTACTTGCTCCATGCTAGTTCTTGTGTGACGTCTAGGTTCGACTCACGGGTAGGTTGTTTCAGGATGCTAATTTTTTTTTTAACCCTCCTGGCTGGCTCGCCAAAATTATGTTATACACGTTACGACAGAAGCATGGGCTGGCGTGTAACAGGTTGGCTTTTATTCTGTAATAACAGAAAATAATAATCAAATATAATGGCTGCGCCGTGCTGACTGCTGAACGTAGCTCGCGCTCGAACTGAGATGCTTCTACGGTTCGTAGTCAGCCTCTCTGTCTCCCATGCGCCATTACTGCCCCCTCTGGCGCAAAAGGGTATAGCACCACAGGTTACTGTTAACGCAAGCCAGTGTGAGGGAGTGCCACACAGCAAAAACAATGAAAACACAAAAAACAACAAAATAATTTACTGAACCGTTGTTGGGGGGGTGCCTTTCTATAATCAAATACTCCTGGGTGCCACATATGCACTCTGCTGTATGGACACTGCTCCTTGGATACTGCTGTATGGACGCTGGTGTTTAGACGCTGCTGTATGGACACTGCTGTATGGACACCACCCTTAAAGGACACCTCCTTAAACTTCTATTATCTTTACCATTAATGCTGCTACTACTCATAAAATAATCACAATAGTCCAATATATGCATACTGTGCATGTGTACTGCTATGGATTGGCACCCTGCCCTGCCTGTTTAATATATCAGATCTCTGTGTCTTCCTAAGGGAATGCAGCTTCCCAGCAGAGAGGGACTCAACCCAAACAGCTCTGAGCGCCCAGAGCGGCTTTGAGCTCACAGCCCAGATGGTGGGAGGTGACGACTGAAGCCAGTGTCTCAGATTCTCAAGATTTTTGCTGCTTTCCTCATTCTTTATGCATTTCCTTTATCAGCAGCTAATATACTGCTTAATGTGTATAAATTTTAAGCTACATTAATATAAAAAATGCCAAATAAAACTACTACTGAAACTGCTACAAGCCGTCATATAATAAATATGCATAATTTTGTACCACTTTGTATTATCATGTTGTCCTGTTTTAGTTACTGTGCAAAAGGTGACGTGGCTCTGATCCCAAGAATTTCATTACTGGTTATGATGATGGTTATGCCCTCTTACTGGTCTGTAGTGCTGGTGGGGTGCCTGTCCCAGCATGCCCTGTGTCCGATTGTAAATAACCCTTGTTTGTACTGTTGTTGTTAATGGTTGCTCTTTGGGTGCCTGTTATAGTCCTGTTAAGGGCTGCTATTACAAAGGGTGTTTTCCCCAGCAAGCAAGTCCTCTGCTCTCGCAATGCCTCGGTACGATCGATGGGTAAGTATAGCAATAAAGCTTGACACTTGAACCTTGCTTTTGCAGTTCTCATCTTTATTTCAAGTTATTTATAGGTATTACATTGGCTCACTGGGTTGCACTTTTACCTCACACGTCTGGAGACCAGAATTTGAGTCTTTGCCCCGTCTCTGCATGGGTGAAGTTTGCACGTCTTCACCTAGGTTGTCATAGAGTTTTTTATGACATTACACTCATCATAACTCAGCTCTGAAACTGTAACAAATAACTGGGCTACCAAGGAGGCATGGCAGAAACTGGAATAAAGTATTTAAATTTATAAAGAACAGAATACAAACTGTAAAACAAAATAATCAAACACAACAAATAGAGAGAGTGAGAAGGCTCATCTGTCCAGCACCAAGTGCTTCTCATCTCCAGCAGGTATAGAGCTTAAATAGGCTCCACCACATATTTGCAGAGCCTGGGCCCAGGGGTGTCAGAGGGGCATGGATACCCTGGCAGATTCAGGGGGCCCAGCACTTGACAGGGGCCATTGAATACGTAACACTATAGGTAAAATTGAAAATACAGAGAATCAAAGACTGGATGTCTGTAGCAGAACATTTGCCGAAGCTGTCCGAGTTCTTCATCACAAACGATGAAACACCTGACGAGGATCCAGCAACTTCACAAACAAGGACAACGAAGTGTAGGCCGAGTCCACAAAGTGACTTTTTCAGTGCAGCCGCAGAACCAACAAACGCACCCCTGCTCAGCAGCACCCATGTTCTGCTGTCTTTCAGGCTGCGCTTTCTTATCCTCAATATATTTACTTATGAAAATGCCCCAGGGTTCGCGGTCCAGCAGAAACCAAAGGGGATCCCAGAGGGGCATGTTAGAAGGGGAGATCGAGAAGATGTGGCAGCTAGGGGTGTCCCTAACAGCTGCTAGATGGTACCCCTCAGCTGGGCTGCCAAGGAGAAGACGGCCTTCAGCACACCCCGTGTCCGCTAGCAGTACCATGTCCTGCCCTTTGGGGTTAACAGAGCACTCACCGCCTTTCAAGGGCTGATGGACATCGTCTAGTAACCTCACTGGGCATATAAAGTCCCTGGTTTACGAATTTCCTGCTTATAGACAACATGTATTTATGAACGGACTACCATAAAGCCTGTTATATTAAAAATGTGAGTTAAATACACTGGTTCATAATAACAAATGTATGGACAGTGTTGGGAAGGTTACTTAAAATGTAATCCACTACAGATTACAGAATACATGCCCCAAAATGTAGTTTGCAACGTATTCCATTAAGTTACTCGATGCAAGTAACGTATTCTGAATACTTTGGATGAATGTAGCAAATTCTTCTTTTACTCTGCCAATTGGCTGTTAAGCCCAAATCTCCCTGAATATATTTACTGTAAAGGAGCAAAGACCAGGGATGTTAACATGAAATGTTTTGTCTGCTTAAAGATAATTTAAAAAGTCCTGTCTTTCCTTAACCATTTCTTTATTTACTTCCGGTGCTGCACGAGTGCCTGCCTTTTACAGTAGCTCCACCTCATTGTTGAGCTTTTTGTTTTCTCAGATCTTAATTGTATTGTATATATTGTATTTTATATTTCTTATTTTCTATTGTTTGATACTACTGTTATTGCTTAAGGACTTTCTGCATTCTGCTTATTTCTGCTGCACTGTCCACTGTCCATCTTTTCTTATCTTATCTTATCTTTTATGTGCAAAGCTGCAAAAGTGGAAGAGTATTAGACAAACATAAAATATGCCATTGAAAAGTATTTCATCACTTAGTTAAAATAAAAAGTAGCCTTGCACAAGGGAAAAAAATCTGCATTTTCAATGACCCTTTTCCTGATTAGGACAAAAAAAGCAATTATATAATTAATATTAAACAATTCTCAAAAATGAAAAATGTATATTTTTGGAGTTTACTGTCAATATTATTCTTCCACCAATAATTTCAAATTACTAAAGATCCTTCAATACAATTCAGATATTCAAACTTGATGTGACAATGACAAAATGCACTTTAAACCTTGCCATTACATGTAATTTTAAACAGAAGACAATATATGTAATTAAGAAATTGGTCTCATTAAATAGTCCGTAGGTTTTGCAGACTACTCTAACACCTTTGGTGTCGCTGATTTTACGTTTATACTAGTGTAGAATAGACTTGCCGTAAGATTTCTTTGCGCCAGCCTGAGAGTCTGAAAACACGTCACACCAGATGCATGAGAGATGGAAACTTGCCGTAAGATTTCTTTGCGCCAGCCTGAGAGTCTGAAAACACGTCACACCAGATGCATGAGAGATGGAAACCTGGAATATTCAGTCGAATCAGGTCAAATATGATGCTAAGTTAGTACTAAGTTAAAATATGTTCCGGACTTGTAACATGCACCCATGATTTGGAACAGTCACCAGGCTGTCTCTGGCCACGCCCCCTACAGTCGGTCCGGCCCCTGGCTTTTCCAGCGTTTTCGCGAAAAGCCGAGTCGAGTCGGGAAACTTCGACGCGTTTCGTACCGCTGGCACGAGTTCGGCTGCTTCGTTTCAAAATGTTTAATGTAGAACAGCGCTATGAAAGCAAATGTTGAAAGACATTATGTCAGGACTTTCACTGAAGGCAGCAGAGCATCATATGTTACTGCTAACGTTTCGTGTTGTGTTCAGGTTCTTAAATAACATATACTGTCATTCTGATTTCTTTAGATAAACATTGACTTCATTTATATTGTTATTGATTTATCGACAGACCATCATACGTTTTAGACGTTATAATAATAACACTCTATTGATCACCAAAGAGAGAAATTCTCTCCTTGCCTGCCCCCTCTTACTGTCCATGATACACAAGCACATATGTAGAAAAACGTCAGCTTGGAAGCCAAGGCTGGACTTAAACTACTCCTTAGGGTTTAACTGGAAACTGCCCCATGGCCGAGTGGTCTCAGGTGCCCGACTCAACGTAACTGGCCTTCCAAAGTAAGGGGTATTCTGTTCTCTGAAGTAAGGCGTGGGTTCGAATCCCACTTCTGACAAAAGTTCTTCAATCACTACAGCAGCATTTGAGCAACTGATTGGCTTTAATTGCTTTGTTTTATTTTTGCGTTTCAGGCAAAACTACATAACACTTAAAGACACTTCGGGCATGTAAATGGAGAACGAAATTATACTTATACCGAATCTCCTACACACAATACCAAGGTTAACAACTTTGGTCAGCTGACTGGAGTGAGACGTTCAATTCGCCCACCCAGTCTGCACACTATATATACGGATATATATATATACTGCACACTTTTATACACGGATATAAAACGTATGCAACAGTTGTGTTACCTTTTAAAGGCATATCCAGTGATCAGAGCCCTCTTCTTAAGATGCAATACAACTCTGCTGTCAAGTGCTCCTGTCGAACGTCTCTTTAGCCACGGAGGACTTGTTATAATTTTCTGGAAACACCCTGCTGTGCGGGTCAGTCGTGGCTATGATATTTAATGTGTGTGCAGCACATCAATGGTGTTGGGGGCAAAAAGAGGTTTAGCTCCTCGTGCTCTTGCTCCTCAACTACTGTAGTGACATCAGCAAACTGTACACCATCTGTGTCTCCCAGATCATCTTCTGTTTCCAAATCTCCATATTCATTGAAAGCATTTACTAAATTGCTCCCACTGTCTGTGACTGTAGCACTAACCTTGCCTTGGATTTGGAATTCAGCATGAACCTGACTGGCAGCGATAACATCATAGGTGTGACGGCCCCTTATCCTCTCACATGCCAGTGCAGTAGACTTGCAATCCAATGTGTCATCGATCCAGTGACACCTGATGCCAATGAAACTTCTGTGATGTGCTGTCCATATATCTGCTGTTGTACACGCATTTTAAGTATGTTGAAAATTCCTTCATTTTTGGAAAGGTTTTCTCAATGTGCGTCATCAATGTTTTTCTTCACTCAAGAGTCCTGCCCCCACTTAACCTCGTTCTGTAAGATGGTTGAAGGACTTTCTCGACAGTAGAAAAGGGCTGCACTTCGTTGACTATGAAGTCAAATATCAAGGAATTTACTCTCCTTTGGGTGATGGCTGGAGTGCTAAGGATAGCTTGTTTGAGAGGAGGAGGGGTTTTGTCTTTGCCACTTTGTTCATCACCATGATCCGATGTGTTTGCTTTGGGTAAACTGTGCATGACCCTGGGATGCGTCCTCTGAAAAAAGAAAGACAGACAAAGAAAACAGAAATAGTTTTCTATATGAGATCACTGCCAGAAGTGCAGCCTTACCTAATGTCCACCCTACTGTTACTCATTTTATATTAAGATTTAAAAATCTAGTTGGTATTACTTTCAAAACTACACATGATTATTTGCAGCTAGCTGGTTGTTAATGCTATCCATCAAGTCTAACAGTCTGCAGTCTATGAACTAACCTCAGCTAACGCCAGCAAACAATGTTAGGCTACCAAGTAGCCTTCAGTAAAAGTAATAAATCATACAGCAATAGTACATCGAAGATACTGAAGTGGCACATAACCCATGTAACTATGACAAGGTAGTTGCAGTAGGCTAACGTTTTTAAAAAATAACTTACTTCCAGATGTTTCTTTTTTTTGAAGGTGGAGTCTTTTGACGCTGAGAGCAGCTTGGTTGCTAGCAAACAGAGTTTGCATTGCACGGTCAGATTTCGCCGATCCCTTTCTTCTTTAAATGTGAAGTGATACTGGAATTTCCAAGTAAGAAATGCATTCCTGCCCAGGCACTGTTGGCTGATATAATGCCGGTCGGAACAGAAATGGACGACCCACTGACAGCTTATGGGACGAGTGGGGATTTATTAAACAAAACAGAAAACACTAAGAACACTACAAGAAAAGGGTCAAAAACAGAAGGGGATAAACAAAGACTAAGTTTAGAAAAGGGTCAAGGCAGGCAGGCTACAAACAGAATGTTCAAAACTTTACTGACAATACAACTATCACAAATCCATCACAAACAATGACAAGCAGTGTAAAACAGACAATTAACTAATAGTGGAAGGTGCAGGACAACAATGAGCAATCAGGAAAACAAACAAGGGAAGGCACAAGAATGGGCAAAAGAATGGGCAACAGGTGAAACTAATTAACTCAGGGAACTGAACAGGGAAGCTAAGAACTAACCAAGGAAACAGGGAAACAGAAACTAACACTGGGGAATAACAGACAGGCAGAAACACAAGCATGGGCACAAAGGATTTAAGCAAAACCAAATACAAATCAGAAGACACAGGAACTAGAAAAACTCATACAATGAAACACTAGGGAATAAAATCTATAAAGAGTGAGGAGGTGGGATTTAAACATAAGACAGAGGGAATTACAAGCAGTTGCATGTTCAATGCGTTGAGCTATACAGCTGACAGAGGAGAGGAAAAGACACAAAGACTGACAACACAAGGGACAGGATGACCAGGAACACCTACTGGCCAAACGGGGAAGGGACACACAGTGGAAAAAGAGCTGACCCTGACAGGTACATATTTGCTTATTCCTTTTCAACCATTTGTCTTAAGTTTGAGATCTTGTTTACTTGATTTGTTGGGTCTCTCTGATTCGAATGCATCCTTTGGTTTTAATGTCCACCATACTGGACTTTCTACAATTTTAATTTTTCAAAAAGCCTACTTTTACACATTCGTTTGAGGGTGTTGATTGTATCACCACCAAATTTCATATGTATCACCTACAGACGGTTTGGACCAAAAGTTGTTCAAATCATGCTAAGGAAAATAAATTAATACTAATACAAAAATAAATGCACTATATGAAATAAGCAACCTTTTAAATGACATTTAATCTATGTTAGAATAACATTTGCATTTTGCAAAATGAGTTTTGAGGAAAGCATTTAGTTGAGTTTCACATAACAAGACAAAGTAAAAGGCTTAGAGCTGCACCCTGCTGAGTACCGTGACGTCTTGTGCTCTGTATGTCTGTGGTGAGCCCAGCTCCACCCACCCGCACTTCCTAATTCACACCCTACATGCTGCGTAACCAGAATCACACACATGCAACTCCCTCTTTGTTCACTCAGACTTCATTGTATCCGATTCAGAAATGAAGTTGTGCTTCTCCTCCAGTGCGTCTCTCTTTCTTGTCATCCTCATCAATGGTGAGTTATCCTTTCATTAGTTGTGTTTGTCTTGTTTGGCTTTGTCATTTTTCATTACTTTACCTTTGTGTTTAAAATGTGCCATTCCATGTTACATTTCTTTCCTTTCTTCAGTAATTTTACTTCTCTTTGTTTTTAGATTTCATTCAGTTCAGTGAAGCACGAGGTTAGTATCTATGCAAATTAGGCCATATTCTCATATACAAAGATAATTGTCTGTGTCTGCTGTACATTTGACCTTTACTGTGGGCTTTCTTATGGGTAGAGGTGCCTGAGTGTCTAAATAAGTCATGGTGTTAAACAGAACATGTTAGTTATTGGAATGATTGAGTTTCTTCCTGCACTGACAGGCATGTAGCCCAGACTCTGTGAGTGTGTGAGGGACGTCTGTATCCCTACATGCTACACTCTGGTTAAGCACATGTAAGAATTTAACAGTTTCTAATTCACTTAAATCTTTTTTAAATCTGGAATCACATTTAGTTTGATAGTAGCATTAAGGTTTTTTCAGGAGTATGACTCAGATACTGCAATGATCATGTATTTTCTTACATGTAAAGTGTTTCCTTTCCACACAGGGCAGCCAGGGAAACCTCACATTAGCGTCAATCCTGCTGCTGGAGATGGGACAGTCTATATCGCCTGCACGTTTAGCCAGGAAGCTAATAAAAATATCAGCTGTTATCTGTACACTGGAGACACACCTGAGCCCTTCACTTCAACATGGACTACAGGGGGAAAGGCCTGTCATTTTCACATACGTAATACTGACCTACAGAAGCATTTAGTGTCTGCGTCCAGCAGGGAGCTGAGCTGTGATTACACTGTGAACACAGAGCCACAGACTCGCTCTCCACGAAGTGAAACACGTCAAGTAGGAGGTGAGTGAGTTTAATTCCATATTCATTTTATATGGAGGCCTGTGCATGAGCAGCTTGTTAAGGTTCCCCACATTTCATTATTTTCATATGTGCTTAGTACCTGTGTTGGGTGTGTGACCTTGAGCGAGTACCCCCCTAATCAAGCGGTATCCAAAACGAGCACACAGGAGGGATTAGGGCTGGATCGTAAAAGTATTTATTGGTTTTATTAACAATCACAACAAAGAGGGGCGGGTTCAATAACTCCCGATGACCTGGTTGATGTTTCCACTGGTGAAGTATATCCATCAGTAGGTAGTTCAAAACCCCGGCCCGCGCCACTGGGCGGCCAGAGATATCCTTACAGCAGGCTGGGACCCTATTGTTCGATTAGCACCCCTGGTTTAAACAAATCAAAATACCATATACTCAAAACAACAAAATAGTCCTCACTACAAAACAAAATAAAAACCAAAAAACATACCGACAGCGCACAGCAAATCCACTCCAATACGCACACTGGGGTCGTCAGAGCACTGGTCCCAGGCCCCACCTGATAAGCCTAGGGACAGCCTGCTAGAGGGTACGGACAGAGTCACCCGAGAAAGTCCACGGTCTCAGCGGAGTTATACATGTGTATCGTTCGCAGATAATTTTACAAAGGCAGTATATACGTTGCGCCCTAAAAGAGGGGAAGAGAAACAGTGGGTACAACTTTCCCCAAAGGTTGTGGTTTCCTTATCTTTGCAAACAATCTTATTCTGGATACATGACTTCGCCCCCTTGTGCCTTTGGGCAAATGCGTTCGTCCCTCACCATCAATGCCCCAAAACTTCACAAAGTGCGGTCCACCTTATCCAGAGGAATACTACTTGCCGCACTCTCTCTTCCCAAGAAACCTTCGAGACCAAACAGTACTTCGATTCGAATCGCGAGATTACGCAGGTATAAATCTGCTGGAATACCGTGCCCCCATATCAGCATAAAAGTCCCCTCTTGGTATCAAAATAAAGGTCGCCTTTTCAGCTATAGGGTCGCTACTCGTACCGGTTACAGGTGGTTAAACCTCTATACCTACAGGTAGGTTTCTGTCTATGTCACATGTGGCCCGGAGCAGGTGAAGAGAAAGAAGGATGCAAATGGGAGTATAGAAGCTTCATTAAGTGATAGAGCAGGTAGACAACTGAGTAGACATGGAGGACACAGACACTGTCACCAGCAATTACAGCACTAGTGACCAATGACAGCACCTACAGCGACAAACGCTCAACTCGCCAGCCAGGCCCTGAGCCCATACATATAAAGGGAACACACAGGTGCAACACAGGAGGGCAATCAGGACAGGATAAATGCTCATTACTACACACAGTACAGTAACACAAAGGCAGAGGTGGAGATTTCAGTCCAAAGAATATAAATCCAGATCAAAATTTTGTTTCAACCAAACCACATAAAGACTCACAGTCAAAGACTACTCAACTGGTTGGTTGAAACAAAATCTTGGTCTGGATTTATACTCTCTGGACCTGAAATCTCCACCTCTGCACAAGGGGCAAACACAATGGCTATGTGATAGGCTGACACTTCAAATCCCTCTTTTTCAGTGGGTCCTCCAGCATAACAGAACCACTTTTCAGATGTTTTTCATATATATGTGTACAGTATTGTTTTACTCTCACTCTTACAGTTAATGGATGTTATTGCTTGATTCAGCTCCACATTAAAACTAAACTAAGGTGTTATTTATTAAACATGTGAAATTTAGATTTTTATTATCCAAGTGATCTAGGACAGTGGTTCTCAATAATTTTTTTGCACCACAACCCAATTGTTAAAATGCCAGCTCAGTCACGACCCAGTATGAAGTACAGGTCTAAATTAACATTATGATCATGCATGTAGTGCACTATGCAATTTATGCCATTCAACACCCTATCGCACAAATCTGATTGGTTGTGCCCGTGAATTTTAAATTAGGCATCTGTGATTTGGCATCTTGGATTGGATGAGTGTTCACAACTTTTATGCTAAGCATTTACAACCCCAAGACCTGTTTATATAGGTTAATTCCAGGATTGGGGTTCATAAATCTGATCGTGGATCAGCATGAGAGCTTGCTGGTTTTAAAATGCTTACATTTCCATCTCTGCCTTAACGCAAATTTTTGTCGTGACCCATGGGTAGAGAATTGCTGATCTTGGATGGTATGGAGAGCAAAGTTTTCCTGTATGGAACTGCTGTGCTCTTATGAAAACTGGAGATGGTCTTGGATGATGTTCTTAATGTATCACCGAAAGACACAAAGCAGTGCCGATAATTCGCTTTCATTCGCTCAATGTAAATATTTCCATACAGTGGAAAACGAATGTCCTTGTGTAACCAGAAATTGTTCGCATTTCTCCATTTCACTAATTGTTGTTTAATTTCTCACAGACGCACTACATAGTCTATGTGTTGCACAGTAAGGACGAGAATGATTATGATTGTCTATTATAGTGCCTGCAGATTTCATGTAGAAGAAGTGACAGTAAACTGTTAGACAAATTTTTTTCAAACTTTATTTAGTATATCTTGAAAAGGAACCATCATTAAAATTGCAACGCTTGCTAAATTCAGTTTTCTTTGACTGAGTAAAAATGTTATAGGGCAACTATGTTCTCAGCACAGCAGAATACTGCAGTCCTTGTGATGTGACAATTGCATGTGTATAAAATGCAATGGCATTATTAACATCGCACCTTGTGCCAGCTGAGGGCAGAACGGTGACACACTGGGAATCGACGTGGCTGTACATGACTGGTTCGTGTGTCTGGAGTTTGTATGTCCCCCCTGTGTGTGCGTAGCTTTTCAGCAGATCCTTTATCGGAGGATGAAGTGACATCAGACAGTTAGACCCTGGTGTTGTTCTGACAGGAAGTTCAGGGTGTAGCTGACAGAGGGCTGTTCAGGCCCAGAGCTCAGAACATCCCATCGTGCCTGGAGGGATCTTAGGTACTGAATGCTGAGCGTTAATCCAGGAACCACATTCTCACATATGTGTCCCTGTTGTCCCGGTGGGAGAGGGCACTGTGTAGTGTCACAGCAATTCCATCCTCGGTGGACCTGTTTCAGCAATATGCAAATGGAGAGGGTCTAATGTGTCAGGCAGTGCAGAGCAGATGATGTTCCTGAACATTCTCTCACAGCATTTCTTATAGTGAGGGTCAGGGCAGCTATGCACCAGTCATTTAGGAGTGTGGCTCTAGTGATTCTGGCACAAGGACAATGGTAGACATTTTCAAGCATGTAGGGACTGTGGATATGGAGAGGGAGGGTGAAAATGTTCTAAGTTCTAAAAGAAGTTCAAAAAGTTACAAATTCTAAAAAATATCCAGGCCAGAAGGTTCCATTTTCCTAAAAAGAACAAACCTCGTACCTTGAGTAGTATTGTGATGCAACACAGAAGGAAGTATTCTGGCAAGGGTCCAATGCAAATAAACTGGTCTTTTCATGGACGTTTCAGGAAACCGAAACAGCTGAGGCGATAGTCATGGGGATAGGCGAAGGTCAGGCGATTGGTATCGGCAATCAGTGGGCAAGGCAAAGACTCAGACTCTAGGACAAAGCAGAACAGGTACTATGGCAGACAGGTGACACTCAGGAAAAACACTGGAACTCTGGGAAGCGTGCCAGATGCTCCAAAATAAAGAACCTTGACGAGAAAATCGGACACAGCTGGCAAAGGGCACGACAGCTTAAAAGGGACCCTAACCCTAACCCTCATTGCCCCTTGCACAAGTACAAGTACAGGTACATAGGAATTTGTCTCTTCGCAAATCCAAGTTTTTCTCTTCATAGCTCAGGGGTCACAGTGGAGGGTCAACTATTGTGTGACACCCCTGGACCTGGGGGTTAAGAGCCTTGCTGAAGGACCCAGGAACATGTCATTGTTCTGGCAAGGTAGGGGCTCAAACCAGCAACCGGTGCCCCCTGGGCTGATGTGTGACCCATATATTAAATTTGATATTAAAACAAATAAAAATATATTTTAAGCAAAATTTATCTAGGCCCCTCCCCCCCCAGCTGGCAAATATACAGAGTGCCCCAAATAATAATAGGTGATCATGCAAAATTCGTAATTTTCAGAGAACCCCCACCCCCCTGTCATCGCCCCCCCCCCCCCCTGCTGTGAGACCCATCCTCCAACCTCAATGAAGGTGAAAGTAAGGAGGAAAAGCATTACAGTGTAGCAAACTAGTTTAAGTGCAATATAAGCATAGTACATTGCTGGCAATACATTCATAGAGTTTTCAGGCCCTTTATGTGAGGTCCATCAATGAACACTATAAAGCCAAAAGTATTGGGACACTCATCCAAATCATTGAATTCAAGTGTTCCAATCACATCCATAGCTATAGCTGTATAACACCAAGCACCTATTCATGCAGACTGCATCTGCAAACATTTGAAAAAGAATGCGTCACTTTCAGGAGCTCAGTGAATTCAAGCATGGTAACATGATAGGATGCCACCTGGGAAATAAGTCCATTTGTGAAATTTCCTCGCTACTAAATATTCCAGAGTCAACTGTTAGTGGTATTATAAGTCGAAGCAATTGGAAACAACAGCAACTCAGCCACAAAGTGGTAGGTCACATAAAATCACTGAGCGGGGACAACGCATGCTGAGGCACACAGTGCAGAGAAGTTGCCATCTGTCTGCAGAGTCAGTGGCTACAGACCTCCAAACTTTGAAGCCATTTTGGACAATTTCATGCTCCCATCTTTGTGGGACCAGTTTGGGGATGGCCCCTTCCAGTACCAGCATGACTGCGCAGCAGTGCAAAAAACAAGGTCCAAAAGGTCCAATAACTCATCCAGCAAGGTCCATGGATGAGTCTGGTGTGGAGGAAACTGACATCAACCCGACAGAACACCTTTGGGATGAATTAGAGCAGAGACAGTGAGCCAGGCCTTCTTGTCCAACATCAGTGCCTCACAAATGCTCTCCTGTAAGAATGGTCAAAAAATCCCATAAACACACTCCTAAACCTTGTGGACAGGCTTCCCAGAAGAGCAGAAGCTGTTATACCTGCAAAGGGTGGGCCAACTCCATGATTTAAGCCTATGTATTAAGAATGGGATGTCATTGAAGTTCATGTGTGTGTCAAGGCAGGTGTCCCAATACTTTTGGCAATATAGGGTATGTTGGCATTTGTCATTTATGATTAAAAAGTGTCTTGATTGCTTAAGAAATTCACATATCTGAGATCGAAATTTTGCAGAGGCACCAGTCAGCAGTATCTACAGCAACAGTGGTTTTTGTGGTAACTGCTGTTCCTACCTGCCTGTTCAGACCTTTTTCTGCCCCTGTTCTTAGAGACTCACTCAAGCCTCCCACACTGGAACGTAGTACCTGCCACTAATGATTTATCTTTATCTCATTCTACAGCAGCACCAGTGTGGTTTTGGCCTTGTGCACTGTGTCATTTCCTCACGTGTCACTCTGTCTCAAAGTCAAAGTCAAAGTCAGTTTTATTTGTCAATTCCTTCAAATGTACTTGACATACAAAGGAATCGAAATTACGTTTCACACTGTCCCATGCGTAGACATTGACAACAATAAGTGCAGATGCACACAAAAACCGTTCTAAACAATAAGGTAATATTAAGGAAAAAAAAAAAGTGCAAGTAGGCTTAAGGCATTATACTTAGGTAACATACAGGATATAACAAGACAAAAACATAACATATAGTAAAGTGTTCCAGCAGTGTGCACAGGGGAAGTAGTATACTAGTCTACTTGAGATAGTCCCAGGTTGTGGTTGGTAAGGGTTTTTTGTTTTAGGGCAGCATAAGATTGTAGCAGCAGTAGTAGTAATATAAATACTGGTTAAAAAAAAAATACTAAAAATATATAGCAGCAGGTGTGTGCAATTTGCAATGCAGAGGTAGTTATTTTCAGTCAAGAGTGTTGTTTTTTAGTTCTTAGTTCAGAGTGTTTGTTTCCTTGTTGGGGAGTGTGTGGGTGGGGGGGGGGGGGGGGTAGAGTCCAGTCTGGTGGGTTGCATCGTTGACAATTGTGATGGCTTTGCGGGTGAGGCGGGTGGTGTAGATGTCTTGCAGGGAGGGGAGTGGTCCACCAACTATCCTCTCAGCTGTTCTCACAATGCGTTGTAGAGCTTTCCTGTTGTATGCAGTGCAGCTACCGCCCCACACAGTGATGCAGCTGGAAAGGAGGCTTTCGATGGTTCCTCTGTAGAATGTGGTCAGGATGGGTGGTGGAGCACTTGCCCGCTTGAGTTTGCGCAGGAAGTAGAGGCGCTGTTGTGCTTTCTTGGCCAGTGATGCAGTGTTGGTAGTCCAGGAGAGGTCCTCACTGATGTGCACCCCCAGGAACTTGGTGCTGCTCACCCTCTCGACAGCGGCGCCGTCGATGGTCAATGGGTGGTAACAGGTGTGGCCTCTCTGGAAGTTGACAATAACCTCCTTGGTCTTGCTAACATTTAGCAGGAGGTTGTTGTCTCTGCACCACGTGGTCAGGAGCTCAACCTCTTTCCTGTAGTGGGTCTCTTCACCCTGGGTGATGAGCCCCACCAGCGTTGTGTCGTCTGCAAATTTCACAAGGTGGTTGGAGCTGTAGGTTGGTGTGCAGTCATGTGTCAGCAGGGTGAAGAGCAGCGGGCTGAGCACACAGCCTTGTGGAGCCCCCGTGCTCAGGGTGATGCTGTTTGAGACATTGTTGCCCACACGCACCGCTTGAGGCCTCTGGCTGAGGAAATCCAGCAGCCAGTTGCAGAGGGAGGTGCTGAGGCCCAGTCTGTCCAGTTTGCAGATTAGTTGTTGTGGTATTATGGTGTTGAATGCTGAACTGAAGTCTATGAACAGCATTCTCACGTATGAGTCTTTCTTGTCCAGGTGAGTTAGGGCTGGATGGAGGGCAGAGCAGATTGCATCCTCTGTGGATCGTTTCGCTCTGTATGCGAACTGGTATGGGTCCAGGGTGGTTGGCAGGGTGGATTTGATGTGTGACATGACTAGTTGTTCAAAGCACTTCATGATGATGGGTGTCAGTGCCACAGGGCGGTAGTCATTGAAGCAGGCTGGGGATGATTTCTTTGGCACAGGTATGATGGTGGCAGTCTTGAAGCATGATGGGACAATGGCTTGCGTCAGGGAGGTGTTAAAGATGTCTGTGAAGACATCCTTCAGCTCCTCTGCGCAGTCTTTCAGCACCCTACCAGGGATGTTATCTGGACCCGCTGCTTTCCGGGCGTTGATGGCGGAGAGTGTCCTCTTCACGCTGGCAGCAGACAGGCACAGAGGCTGGTCGTGTGGAGGTGGTGGTGTTTTCTGTGGGCGTGTGTTGTTCTGTGCTTCAAATCGTGCAAAGAAGCTGTTCAGGTTGTTGAGCAGAGTGGTGTCGCTCTCACAGCTACGCGCTGCAGGCTTGTAGTCTGTAATAGCCTGGATGCCTCGCCATAGGCTCTGTGCATCCTTGCTATCATTGAAGTGGGAGGTTATCTTGTGTGTGTGTAGTCCTGTTTCGCTTTCCTGATGCCACGGGTGAGGTTGGCTCTCGCTGTTCTCAGGCCTGCTTCATCCCCAGCTCTGAAGGCCTTGTCTCTGGCCTTCAGCAGCCTGTGGACATCTCCTGTCAGCCATGGCTTCCGGTTGGCTCGAGTTGTGATGCTTTTCATTTGTGTAACATCATCAATGCATTTGGTGATGTATGAGCTCACAGTGTTTGTGTACTCCTCAATGTCTATGATGTTATTGTAGGTGGCTGCTTCCTTGAATATTTCCCAATCTGTTGACCCAAAACAGTCTTGAAGAGCAGAGGTGGCCTCCTGTGGCCACACCCTTACCTCTTTCATAGTGGGTGTGATGACTTTCACTCTCTGTCTGTATGCTGGTATTAGCATAACAGTGAGGTGATCAGAGGTGCCGATGTGGGGGAGGGGGGTGGCTTTGTATGCTCCTTTTTCCTGTGTGTAGACCAGGTCCAATATGTTGTCTCCCCGTGTTGGAAAATGAACATGCTGATGAAACTTTGGGAGAACAGTTTTAAGATCAGCATGATTGAAATCTCCTGCGAGGATGATGAAACCATCTGGGTGTGCCGTTTGTTGCTCACTGATGGCCTGATACAGTTCGTTCAGCGCCGCATTTCTATCGCTGTTGTTGCTAGATGGAGGTATATAAGTAGCGACCAACAGGATCGAACTTATCTCCCTAGGCAAGTAGAAAGGGCGACACTTCACGATCATGAACTCCACCAGTGATGAGCAGTGTTTGCGTACTACGGTGGCATCCCGACACCACTCGTCACGGATGTAAACACAGACCCCGCCACCTCGGGTCTTGCCTCCATCTACGAGAGCCCTGTCGGCTCTGTAGCATGCTAGCTGCTCCAGTTGTATGGCCGAGTCCGGAATGTTGTCATTAAGCCATGTCTCAGTGAAAACTAGCACACAACAGTCACTTACTTTGCGATTTGCTGATCTCAGAAGTCGTATGTTATCCATTTTATTGTCCAGAGATCGTACGTTGGCCAAGAGGATCGATGGTATGGCTGGGCGAGTTGGCTTAGCCTGGAGCCTGACTCGGACACCTCCGCGCGTGCCCCGCTTCCTTGTCCTAGCGCACCGCCTTCGACGCCTCCTTGTCCGGGGAGGGGTAGCAGGCGAGTCCGGTGAGTTGCTAGGCCAGCTAGCAGGCTGTCGCAGAAGTCCTATCTCCCTTAGCATCACGACGTTCATGTTCAAAACTTGGCAGATCTTGCTTCTCCGAATGTGTAAGAGAGCCTGACGACTGTACACATATTCCGACGTGGACTGACGAAAAACACTTGTAGAAAGACACTTACTTGACGAACAAAACATCGCATTTTCAGGAGAGCGTGAGGTCGCTGCGTCTACACGCGCCGCCATCTTGGATCGAACTGGTGCAGTATGATGAGCAGTCAGTTGGCGCTGATTCTCAGTGACTAGTTTGGTTTTTCTTTGTGCTGATTTTCTCCTACATGCACAGAACTTTCTCTCAGGGACCAAATGAAAACAGGCCAGAGCTCAGGGTCCCATCCTGAATGTGTGAGTAAATAAGGACCGGGGGGTAGTTCTGATACCTCTTATTCCAGGGGTGGAGTTCCACCTTGAATATCTTTGGTTATGACCAGGCATTAGTATTTTACTGTTATGATAATCTGATGGTAAAAACATTTTCATCACTTTACTGAATTATTCTGTACACCACAATGAAAACTGTAACATTTTTAAAATGCAAAAACCGATTTCTCTTTTCCACAAACTTCACACGTTTCCAGTGATTTAGCCAAAGCAAATTAAATAAGTAATTCTTTCTTCTGATCAGTAACGGTCCGAGCCGATGAGGTGCCCTAGGCGAGCATCAGCGCCGGCACCCTCCGTCCCAGGAATAGGGAAATTGGCTGGCAAGTCGGTGTCCCCTAAGACGTTGGCGCCCTAGGCAGCCACCTATGTCTCCTATAAGATCGACCGGCCCTGAGGTGATTTAATTAATTTAAATATAAGAATAATTTAAACATAATTATAATAAAAGGCATATGTTTGTAAGGTTCTTTCTAGTATTTCTATAGCGGAACTAATCTTGCATTTGGGTTGCGGTCTGGTCAGGTTTATTGGTAACATTATCGTTTTGCTTAGTTAAGTGCAGCACTTGTTATGCGGCTGAGAAAGTGTTTTAAGTTATAGTGTCAATATTCATGGACGTTGGATGTGACGCCCGGCCCGTCCGCTCCTCGTATGTGCCACGCCCCCCTAATTACCCACATGTGATTACCTGATCGTGCCCAGTCGTGTCTTGTTTCCTGCTGCCTTGTTCCATGTATTTAAGTTCCTGATTTGTACTAACCCGTTGTCTGTCATTGAGAGTGTTTTCGTGAGACCTTCGTGTTGGTGAGATCTGTTCCCTAGTCCTGTTTCCTGTTCCAATCCCGTTATTAAATCCTGTTCGTCCTGAATCTTGCCTGCACGTCTTGCTTGCCACTCCTCGAGCCTCACCGACCCCGCCTGCTCTGCATACCCGTCTGGTCTCCCGTGACAGAATGACAGACCCCCGGAAGAAAAGCAAGCGGGCAAGAAAGCTCTGGAAGGAGCCGGAGATCCAGCTTGGAGCCTGCGCGCTAGCCAGGCTATGGCTCTCGTCTGAGGACGAGGAGGAGGAACCCGTCCTCCTCGCGGACTTCGAACGGAGAAGACCAGTCCTCTTACCGCCCCTAGAGCGGTACAATTATCGGCCGGAACGCCTGGACAATTGGGGGGGAATACAGAAGGGTAGAGACGCCATCTCGCGTGTGCCCCGCATTCCGACTAGGGCCACGTCTACCATACCCGAACCGGAAAATCCTGCCCCGTGTCCAGTGGCAGCCACCCCGGAGGCGTACACCACGCCTCTCCCAGGGAGGACGGCTGGCCTGGCGAACCAGTTTTTTACCCGCCAGGGTTTATTCCTGAGGGTAATGGAACGGCCGACAGTCCCAGGAGACCAGAGGATTGAGGCTCTCGTAACGCGTTTAAAGAGGGGCTTCGACGCGTTTACGCCCGCCTCTGGCCCGGAGGAGCTAGAGGACTTAGCTGAGGATCTCCGACAGCTGCTCCTGCTCCAGAGCACAACAGTCCCCGAGCTGGAACAGCCGCCGCCACCAGCGGACCCCGTTCCTGCTCACCCGCCGCAGCCTACGGACCCCGCTTCCGTGCAGTCGCCGCCGGCCGCAGTACAGGCGCCCCCTCCGCCTGCAGCAGCCTCAGAGGCGCCCCCTCCACCTGCAGCAGCTTCGAAGGAACTCCCTCCATCTGCAGCAGCTTTAGTGGCGCCCCCTTCACCTGTAGCAGCTCCTATGCCCTTGCCCAGGGCGTTTCCTGTGACTCCCTGTAAACCGGTGCTTCCTAGTCCTGTTCCTGACTCTGCTCCTTGTCCCTTGGCCCCAGTTCCCGAGGTGGTCCCCAAAGACTCCACCGCAGCTCCTCCCTCTTCGGAGGTGGAGGAGCTGGAGTGGGACCCCTCGGGGACGGAACTGGTGACACCAATCCCGGCACCCCGATGTACCCGACCCCGAGTGGGGGGGTACCATGTCGGTATCCCGTAAGGGGAGAGGACATAGACGCCGGACTGGGGTCCCTCCCGCCCTGCCCCCTGGCTCGCCCTCCTTGCCTGCGCTGGGGCGGTCGTCCCCGGTGCGGCCCCTGCCGCCGCCTCGTCTCCCGTCCTCTGTCCCTCCTTTGGTGCCTCGTCGGACTCCTGGGGCCCCCTCGTCGGCAGCGCCTCGGTCGCCAGCGGGGTCCTTACCTGCTGTTCGTCCGAGGACGTCGCCGCCTGCTGCGGCTCCCCCCTGTTCCTTCCCTTCGCCGGGTCCCCCTCCTGCTTCCTCAGCCCCTTCCCCGGTGGCCCCTTCGGCCCCCTCCTCGGCCCCTTTCCCGGTCCCTCGCCCGGGTTCCTCGGCCCCTCCAAGGTCTTCCTCGGCTCCGGCCTCCCGGCCGTCTGCGGCCCCTCCGGCCGGTTCCCGTCGCCCGCTGGGTTTCCCTCGGGCTCCCCTTCGATCCCCCGCCTTCTTTTCCTTTGCTCCTGCCTCCTTCCCTTCTGTCCCTGCTTCCCCTTTCTCTGTCCCTCGTCCCGTCGCTCCTCCTGTTCCTCCTTTTCTCCCTGGGTTCCCTCTGTTCACTCCCGGCCCTTTTGTTCCGTCTGTTCCCTTCGTGTCCCCGTTTCTGGTCTGTCTGTCGGCTTTCCCTGTCCTGTGTCATGTCCTGTCCTGGCTTTTTCCTCTTTGTCAGTTCTGTTTGTCTGTCCTGTTCCCGGTGTCCTGTTAACTTTTTTTGATCTTGTTTTCCAGGTCCTGTTTTCCCCGTCTCGTCTCGCCCGGCGCCCCTCCCTGGCACGCCCGGTGAAGCGCGCCTTTGGGGGGGGGGATTCTGTGACGCCCGGCCCGTCTGCTCCTCGTGTGTGCCACGCCCCCCTAATTACCCACGTGTGATTACCTGATCGTGCCCAGTCGTGTCTTGTTTCCTGCTGCCTTGTTCCATGTATTTAAGTTCCTGATTTGTACTAACCCGTTGTCTGTCATTGAGAGTGTTTTCGTGAGACCTTCGTGTTGGTGAGATCTGTTCCCTAGTCCTGTTTCCTGTTCCAATCCCGTTATTAAATCCTGTTCGTCCTGAATCTTGCCTGCACGTCTTGCTTGCCACTCCTCGAGCCTCACTGACCCCGCCTGCTCTGCATACCCGGCCGGTCTCCCGTGATATTGGAGTTATTATAAGCTGTAGTCATAAGTTTTCTTTCTTTTACTTTTACTTTACTTTTAATGTGGCCAATGAGGTACGAGAGTTTATGTCCATTTTGAAATCTGCAAGTTAATGGCGTGAGCGAGCTGTATTTATGTTTGTGTTTGGTTATTTTTAGGAAAATGCCTGTTTTTATTGATTCATTTTATGATTGATTTGCTGTATTTTAGCTAGTTCTCACGGCATTTTCGACCGGATTGATATGCGAATAAATGCCTGTGATCAGAGATCTACTTGTGTTCATGTTCGTTATTGAGGGGAGTTAGAAGGGGAGCAGCGTGGAGGGGGGGGGATGCCGCGGTGGCCTCATAGGAAAGTTATGTATTATTATTACTACTACTACTACTTAATAGGCTTTGCTAAACAGATAAATACATGTGGGCTGGTTCTTTTCATATTAAGACTCATTAATACCAACTAGCTTTAAGAATAGTGGAATGTTACACTTTTTTCCTTCCTCCGTTGGTGGTGCCCCCTGGATGGATGTCGCCCTTAGCATTAGCCTATATTGCCTATGCCACGGGCTAACCCTGCTCCTGATTCCTATATCCTGCATTAATGTGCCTTGGGTCTGGGCTGGACTGGCCATCCGGCATCATTCCAGGCATTTTCCTGATGGGCTGATGCGTATGGGGGCCGGCAAAAGTCAATAGAGATCTCCTGGTGGCCAGCTCACCCATGTAACCCAGCAGGGACCAGTGCAAAAGGCCCATGTTCAGTGATCCTGTGACCCATTACGCATATAGGGAATCTCATTTTAGCAAAGGACACTGGCTTTGGGAGAGTGGAAGGTGTCCTCTCTGGTGGAAGAAAAGCCTGATGTCGTGCAGGAAAGTGAAAAATGGAGATATAGTTAAGCGGTAAAAATAAAGTTCTGAAGGACTCCCTAATCAGCACAGACGCCCTGCAACCAGGAGCAGTGCTGGAAACTTCGGGAGAATCAGAGACTATGGTGACGGTAAAAGTTGTAAATACTTGCATTAAAGTGCCTAATTTAGAGTTGGGTAAATCTTGCTTCACTCCAGTTTGTGATTCTTATGGAAAGGATGTGAACACACAGCCATGGCCGGAAAACTGTCCTGTAGGGGACGCTAGAGCTGACATCCCTCTTATTTGCAGCTGATGGTTTTAAATACAGGGCCTCTGCAGTGTTGTCATTTATCCCCAATCATCTTGTGTGTGAAAGACCTGGCCAGATGGCTACCTGTGGCTTAACATCTCCAAGACTAAGGAGCTGTGCTGAGGGGGAGGGGGGGGGCAGGAGGGAGACTGATTCCCCCACTCTCTCTGTGCTCCCCCCAGTCTGGACTGCCAGCTTTTAGAGCAGGTTGAGCTATTTATGTACCTTGGCAGAGCAAAAGACACCTCCATGTCCTTCTCCCTGCATCTGGGCTTTATGTTTACCTTCTAAGAAAGCTCAAGATTTTAATGTTAGTAAAAGTGTTTGAGTCTATAGATCACTTATTGCTGTAAGCTGTTCTCACCTTTAATATCATATCTTGGTGTAACTCTTTTACTGTTAAACTGAAACCAAAACTTTCTCAGGTTGATAATCAGGCAGTAAGATAACAGCATCAGCTCGGCTTTCACTGTCTGAGTTGTACTCTTGGTCAGGCTGTAGGACATCCACTCTTATAACAGAGGACCCGGTGGTACTTAAATCATCATAATAAAGTTCTCTGAGAGGATAGTGCTACAGGGTCTCCGACCACAGGTGAAGGAATTTCTCAATCCCCTTCAGTTTGCATATCAGATGCACATCCAATTGGATGATGTCATGGCTTCTGGACGACACAAGAAGCAGAGTGAGAATGTTGTTTGTTGACTTTTCAAGTGCATTCAACACTCTAGCCACAACTACTTGCTGGGAAACTCAGTGGGATGTTAGTGGACAGATCCCTGATCACCTGGCTGACTGACTATCTCACCTGCAGATGTCAGTTTGTCCACCTCAGCACCTGCTCTTCTGACAGTAGAACAGGAGCCCCCAGGGTACAGGACTGTCAGCATTTATATTCACACTCTGCACCACAGACTTCCAGCATAATTCCAGCTCATGCAATCTTCAGATGACTCTGCGATGGCTGGATGCATCAGTGAGGGGAAGGAAGAGGATTACAGGAGTCAGGTGGATAGATTCACTGCATAGTGCCAGCAGACCCACCTACAGCTAAATGTTGGCCAAACAAAGGACCTGGTGGTGGACATCAGGCGAACCAAGTGGCCAATGAACCCTGTGACCTTTCAGGGTGAAAGTGTGGAAATGGTGCAGAACAAGCTGGACTGGAAGGACAATACAGTACGAATAGACTCTAAAAGAAAGGGCAGAGGAGAATGTTCTTTCTTATAAGACTGAAGTCCTTCGGTCTCTGTAGCAAACTACTGCACATGTTCTACCAGTTTGTGGTGGCCAGCATGCTGACATGTGCTGTCTTGCTGGGGGGGCGACAGGAAAAAGGAGGAGGAAGCTCAGCTGAACAGGACCTTTAAGGGGCAGCGCCATCACTGTCTGAGGTCATGTTATGTATGAGCCATGTTCTGTTACTTTGTAATAGACAATAAAGTTGTCTTAAATCTAAAATCTTTTTCTTTTGACCTCCCCTGTCAAAATGTAAGACTGTGGTGCTCTCTCAGAATAGAGAGGATTTCATGTAAGGGGGAGAATGTGCCTTTAGTGAAGGGATTTAACCTCTGGATGTTGCCCATGAGTGATGGTGAGAGGGAACCTGAGACTGACACTGGGATTGGTTTGGCGGCTGCAGTTTATGTGAAAAAGTTAAGCATTCAAAGATTTTTATTTTAATTTTAGTGTTACTGTTTTACTTCATTTCTGATTGTATTTGAGCTTCTTGTTTGTTTGGAACAAAAATAGTAATAATCAATGACAAGCAACAGATGCAAAAGTCTTGGATTTTATTTTTAATGAATTAATGAATGAATTTATTAATAAAATATTTTTAATAATAAACCTTTATTTACAGACGATATACTGAACCTGTCTACTGCTACAAGAAGTCCAACAAAAAGTAAGTTTCAGTCATTATATAGCATCTTTCTAACCCAAAATTCTTTCTTAAATAGGGAAAATGACAGTAAGTATTAATATCATTGTTTTTGTTTAGTCATTTTCTAAAACAAACAAATATTTTTCTATATTAGCTTCAGAGCAACCAAAACCAACCAGGAACAGCAAGGGATTCACCCACAGGACAAGAACCACACCAACTACTAAGAAACCAGAGCCCAGAGGTACAGAAAAAAATAAGCATCTGTTGTCCATAAATACATTGTTACTCTATTTTTATTACAAATTATTACTTACTATAGAAAATACAAGTAAGACATGTAAACAATCATGGCTTCATCAAAGTCTGAAAGTGCAGATAAACTTCCTAATAGACAATAAAGTCTTCTTAAATCTTTTTATTTTGGCCGCCCCTGTCAAAATGTAAGACCATAGTGCTCTTTCAGAAAGGAGTGGATTTCATGTGAGGGGGAGAACATGCCAGGGGCGACCTGGTGGTGCAGTGGTTAGCACTGTTACCTCACACACCTGTGACCAGGGTTCAGGTTTCCACCCTGGCTCTGTCAGTTTGTCTGTCCTCCCTGTATCATCATGGGCTCTCGACTAAATATTTCAGTCCCCACCCACAGTCTAAAACATACTGAGGTGAATTGGAGTTACCAAATTGCCATTGGTGTGCTATGTGATGTGTTGGTGCCCCATCCTGGGTTGTTTCCTACCTTGTACCTGTAGCCCCTTGGATAGGCTCCAGACCCCCTGCAGCTCTGAATAGGACAAGCAGTTAGAGGTGATGGACAGGAGGATATGACTTTAGTGAAGGGATGTTTTCTGTGAGTTTTACTTCATCACTGATTCAGCTTCTTCTTTGTTTGTTTGTTTGTTTGCTTTTTTTAAAAAAAAAAATAAAAACTAGCTATAAACCATGAAGAGCAGCAAATGTAAAGGTCTTGATGTATTTTTGTTGAAAATATTTTTAATATAAACTTCATTTACAGACAATAAATTGAACCTGTCTACTGCTACAAGTACAACAAAATGTAAGTTTCAGTCATTACATAGCATCTTTCTAATCTAAAATCGTTTAATAGGGAAATGATAGTAAATATATATATATATATATAACTGAAGCAGATGTTTTGCAAAGCCTAGCTAAGCTCAAAATAAATAAATCACAGGGCCCTGATGGCATCTTACCTATAGTGTTAAAAGAGATGAGGGATATTATTTGCCGACCCTTAACTTTACTGTTTCAAAAATCCTTATCTGAAGGTGTGGTACCTTCTGATTGGAAGCACGACTTCATAACGCCCATTTTCAAAAAAGGGGATAGAAGTAATTTGTCTAACTATAGGCCAATCAGTCTAACTTGTATAACTGGTAAAGTTATGGAGGCTATAATCAAAGAGAAAATGGTAGATTACCTGGACTCCAATAACATTTTGCGGGATAGCCAGCATGGATTTAGGAGAGGTAGATCCTGTTTAACAAATCTGTTGGAGTTTTTTGAGGAAGCTACTCAGGAAGTTGATGATAAGAAGGTCTATGATGTCATCTACTTAGATTTCCAAAAGGCTTTTGATGTTGTCCCTCACAAGAGGCTCCTACTTAAACTCAAAGCGACAGGTATTTTAGGTACCGTAGCGACCTGGATTGATAACTGGTTAACAGATAGGAAACAGCGAGTAGTTATAAGAGGCACAATGTCACAGTGGGCTTGCGTTCATAGTGGGGTACCGCAGGGTTCGATTTTAGGACCACTATTGTTCCTAATTTACATAAATGATATGGATACCAATATATACAGTAAACTGGTGAAATTTGCAGATGACACCAAGGTGGGTGGTGTAGCAGATACTGAATTAGCGGCTCAGCAGCTACAGCGGGATCTTGATTTAATTAGTGACTGGACCGATACCATATGTTGATGCTTCCATGTCCCATTCTCGCCAGTGTGGGGAAGCAATAAAAAAGGCCAATAGGATGTTGGGGTATATCTCCAGGTGTGTGGAGTTTAAGTCAAGGGAGGTAATGCTAAGATTATACAATTCCTTGGTGAGACCTCACCTAGAATATTGTGTGCAGGTTTGGTCACCATATCTTAAAAAGGACATTGTGGCCTTAGAAAAGGTGCAGCGTAGGGCCACAAAAATGATTCCTGGTCTTAGAGGAATGTCATACGAGGAACGGTTACTTGAGCTAAATCTGTTCAGTCTCAAGCAAAGGAGACTGAGGGGGGACATGATCCAGGTATATAAGATTCTAACAGGTTTGGATGCTGTTCAACCAAATAGTTACTTCAGCATTAGTTTAAATACACGAACTCGTGGCCATAGGTGAAAATTAGCGGGAGAACATTTCAAGATGGATTTAAGGAAGCACTTCTTTACACAGCGTGTAGTCAGAGTATGGAATAGCCTTCCTGATAATGTAGTGCAAGCTGAATCCTTGGGTTCATTTAAATCAGAGCTAGATAAGATTTTAATGACTCTGAGCTATTAGTTTAGTTCTCCCCAAGCGAGCTTGATGGGCCGAATGGCCTCCTCTCGTTTGTATAGTTCTTATGTTCTTATTTAATTCCATTGTTTTTTGTTTAGCCAATTTCTAAAACAAACAAATATTTTTCGATGTCTTAGCTTCAAACCAACCGAAACCCAGAATAGCATAGAATTCACCCACAGGACAACAATCACATCAACTACTAAACCAGACACCACATGTAAAGAAAAAAATAATCGTCTGTTGTCCATACATACATTGTTTCTCTATTTTTATTACAAATTCTTACTTACTACAGGAAACACAAGTAAAACGTAAACAATCATGGCTGAAAGTGCAGACAGACTTCCTTTGTTCAGTTCCATATCTTTATACGGTCATTTTAGAGATTTACTGGAATTGGAGTATAAAAGAGTAATATAATGGCCTTCAGTTACTTTATTTCTTACTCTTTCAAATCTATTTGTATCTGAACTCATTTTAGAGTCGGTTTGGTGTGTTTGTGTGATTTTAGAATATTTCAGATTTTTTCTTTTAGACATTAGAATATTTTTCTGCCTATGTCTACGGTTGTATTGGTATGACATTAAATTCCAAACAGATACTCGAATTTAATTCTGAATTGTTCCCAACAAATACTCGGGAACCCTGAAATGTACATGAGGTTTTATTATAACGCACCAGCAGACAGAACTGGAATTACGAGACTTGATCATAGTGGTGGTCATAGCGCAGGGAAGGTCAGAAGTCAGTTATACAAGGAGCACATGGGACAGACATGCGGAGGATTTGAAGAAAATGGGTTTGGGAAGGGATTGGAGCAATGGAGGCAGGCAAGGTGTGGGCCATCTCTAAGGATGCAGGGGAGCCACTGCTGGCATTTGCTGCACCTTTTTGCAGAAAGGGCAACAATTCACAAGTTCCTGAATTTCCTGATCACAGCCCAGCCACCAGAGGTCACTGTGGGCAAGAGCCTTCATGCGGCAAATCCCTGGATGCTTGTGATGAACGTCCTCCAGTAACCTCCATCAATAAGATTAGGGTATGAAAACTCGCTGGTCCCAGAAAACGCAGCCTGGTTCTGCTGATCATCCCTGCCTGCATATGAAGTATGGCCTCAGGGCTTCATCCCAAACATAGTCCGGCCAACCACTCATTATGCAATTCCCCACTTTTCTGAGTGGCTCCCTTAATGTCCGGTGCACATACAGTACTAGTTGCTCCTACACATGTGAGAAATAAAAGATACTTATCTTTTCTGCTACGTTGTCCAATGAGGCTTGGGGTATCCATGACAGTGCAGCCATATTTGCATGATCAGGTGATTTCCTGTATTATATTTCATCGCTATATGCCACGGGGAGGAGAGGCCAGCGCAGCCTTAATGATCCATAATGCTGACATTTCTTATTATATTATTATATGTAGTGACACAAAATTTCTTTGCATGATCAGGTAACAAACATAAAATGGCTCCTTACATGTCTAATATTGTAAGTGTTCATTTTAATGGAAATATAATTGTAACCTTGGGCTGCAAGGTTACGTAACCCCGACTACGCCACCAGAGGCCCTGCCCCTCAGGACTTCAAATTAACCCCACGACTTCCCTTTGCATGAACACACAGAGACGCATATCCCAGAATTAAAACAATTTATTAACAATAATTTAAAACTGAACCCTCCCAGTCAGTAAACAATTACCAGCATATGACACCACTAAAACACACAAACGGGGTTGAGAGCAAAACTCAGGTGCTGGTGGTCCAATACTATAATCACGCCTTAACCCCTTAGCCAGCCAGGGAAGGTACTTACCTGGAAGAAGAAAAAGAAGGAAGGGGAGACACCACACACATACCCCCCAAGGGCACACACATCCAAGTGGGAGTTAATATCAAAATCACAGCAAACCACATCCTGGAGTTAATACTTCTCACTCACCCCACATTCACTCCATGCAGTGCAAGAATACAACCTCCAACCCCCAAACTCCAGCACCACATTCACTGGCTCTCCGCTGTAAATGGGGAAGAGACTAAACTACCCTCCAGACCTCCTACTATACCAGCCAGCACCCAGTTAGCCCCGATAACCACGCCCCCCCCTTATTAACAACAATGCCGGTACAACGCACATAATCTTACAAAACGAAATCAAAAACAGGCAAAACAGCAGTGACCAGCTCCTGAGCATCAGCATGGACCCGGACACACTTGTCACCCCGAACCCAGCCTAGGAAGAAGATCAACAGCCCTTACATACCCGGAAGAGAACAGAAATGCACTCAGCCACCCCGTCCAACCCCTATTACTCATTACCTTATGCCGCAGCCGGGACACGGAACCAACCGCTCACCACCATTTCCGTCGCTCGCAGAAGTATCGCGGCAGCAATCGAACCTCCCCCACTAGCGGCTTCCCACTGCTTTTATCCACGCTGATCCCAATTAAGACGCCATCATGAACCGCCCCCATTTACCTAATCAGCGTCTCATACATGCCGCCGGATACGGGATCCGCGGATGACGTCATCCCTAGCGATCACCGGTTACATTCTACCCCCTCCATTTGAATCGACGTCCCGTCGTTCCCACTCCCGTAGCCACCCCGGGAGACAGACAAGTCAATCCCTAGAAGCCCCAAGACTCCCCTCCGAGGGTTCCCCCGCCAAACCCAGTGCCCCCGAGGTTACAGCCCCAATGCTAGTGCTCACCACAGAAGCTGGAAGGCGATGTGGATTAGAATGTTGCCCCGCCGTTACCCGAGTGCTCCGGCGCAGGGCTCCAGCCTCAACCCTGGCAGATGGACTATCCAGGGGCCAACCACCTCCTCCTGCAACCGAGCTAGGGTCCTCAACCCCAAGGTCAACTTCCTGTACCCCAGTGGAACAGGGCCTAGGCAGTGCCCTTGTCGACTCCCCCTCAGACACCCCTGGCACAGTCACGATCACCCCCGAAACTGACCCTTCATCATAATCGGCCATGTCTAGCCGGCAAGGATCCCCAAGCCCCGGTCCCCTGGGTTCCTCCCTGGGCCCCGGGGGCGGATGCCTGCTCTGCAGAACACACTTCATCATGATCCGGTGTACCTGCTGTACTTGTTCCAAATCCTGAAGGGGTGCCACAGTATACACTACTCCCCCAGGCGCAGGCGCTCGCAACACTTGGTACACCACTGGGGACCAAACATCCTGGATTTTATTCCGGCCCCGCACTGAATGGTTACGCAAATGCACCAATTGACCCACCTCCAAAGGTGCACACAGGGCCCTTGAATCATGCCTTGCTTTCCGATGGTCGGCTGCACGTTTCAACTTCCCCTGGACGCTACTAAATGCCACCTCCAGGCGCCTCTGATGTTCTTGCACCCACTCACACATCATACCCCTCCACGGGTCCGACCTCCGACCCAAGAGAAAATCCACAGGTAACTGAGGTTCCTGACCAAACATCAGGAAGTGTGGAGACTCACCAGTAGTCTGATGTAGGGTCGTGTTATAACTAAACACCAACTGTGGAAGATACTGTGGCCAGTGGCTCTTCTGTTCTGTCGACAGGGTGCGTAATAAGTTATGCATTGTGCGATTGAAGCGCTCGCACTGACCATTCCCTTGTGGATGATAAGGGGTAGTGCGAGTCTTCTGGATGTTATACAGATAACACAACTGATGAACAATCGCACTCTCAAAACACCGACCCTGATCAGAATGGAGCCTTGCTGGAACTCCAAAACGATAGAACCATTCCCTGAGGAGAACACCAGCCACCGTAGAAGCTCGCTGGTCCCGAGTGGGTATAACCTGCGTGAACTTGGAAAATACATCAGTTAATACCAACACTTGTTCCAACCCATCCCTAGAGGGCTCCAAAAATGAGAAGTCTATGGCTAACACTTCATTTGGCCTATTTGCTAGCAAATGGCCCATCGGCGCTCGTCCCTGTGTCTGAGAAGACTTAGCGAGCATACAACGCTCACACTGCTCACACCATTCCCTAATGTCCTTGGCCATCCCTGGCCAAAAACACCTCTGGCGGACCAAAGCCGCTGTCCGCTCGTTGCCCTGATGTCCCTGGGCATCATGCAACTGGTACAACACCTCTCTCATTAAAGATGCCGGGAGTAGGAATTGCAACCACCCCTCTCCCCCATCTGGCCTAAAGACCCTACGGTGCAGGAGACCATCTGCAACTGTGAGGCGGTCCCACTCCCGCAACAACAGTCGTGCGGCAGGCAACAAACCCTCTCGTTCTGCTTGACTCGGCTTACGTCCTGCCTCCCAAAAAGGAAGAACAGCACTAATGGTAGGATCCATCTCCTGAAGCTTCCTCAACTCAGCCGAGGAACGCTGCGGGAGCACTGTCATAGCTGATTGCGTCACCGGTGGCACCCTTCCCGAAATGGCCTCCTGTAGAGGGGATGGCAACACACCTTCCGGGAACAGGGATACCAAACTCTCAGAATTAAGCTCTAGTTGTTGCCGCGACAGCGCATCAGCATTTCTATTCGTCCTGCCAGGCCTATAGCGAACCGAAAAATTAAACGCTGCCAGCTCAGCCACCCACCTCTGTTCAGTGGCCCCCAACTTGGCAGTGCTCAGATGGCTTAAAGGATTATTATCGGTCCACACTACACACTGCTGGCCCCATAAATATTCCCGGAATTTGTCGGTCATTGCCCACTTCAACCCCAAAAATTCCAGCTTCATAGAACTGTACTTCCTCTCAGCTGGATTGAGGCTCCGGCTAGCATAGGCCACAGGACGCACCTTTCCCTCCTGCTCCTGTGAAAGCACAGCCCCTAGTCCATGATGACTAGCATCCACCTCCAAAATGAAAGGCAGAGAAAAGTTTGCAAAAGCCAGAGTCGGAGCATTAATCAGTCGTACCTTCAGCTGCTGGAAGCTCTCCTCGCATCCGTCTGGCCACACCTCCGCCAACCTCAATTTCTGGCCCCTACGACCCCTACCCCCCCCTTGTTCTGCTACCAGGCGATGTAGGGGGCCCGCCAGTCTGGCAAATCCCTCTACAAAGCGGCGATAATAACTGCCGAAACCCAGGAAAGACCGCAATTCCTGGATGTTCCTCGGCCTAGGCCAATTTGCTACTGCAGACACCTTCTCCGGGTCGGTAGAGACGCCATCCCGGGAGATCCGATGGCCAAGGTAGCGCACCTCCTTCCCAAAAAAGCAACACTTCTCCAGATTAGCCTTCACTCCCTCCCTCTGTAGTCGTCCCAACACCAACTCCAGACGCTTCAGATGTTCACCTGCATCAGAGGAAAAGATGATAATATCATCCAAGTACAACCATAAAGACTGCCCATTCTGATCCCCAAAAATCCGTTCCATCAATCGCTGGAATGTACTAGGCGCATTACACAACCCAAAGGGCATTCTATTAAACTCGAACAGCCCAAAGGGGGTACAAAAAGCTGTCTTCGGACGATCACTCTCGGTTACAGGGATTTGATGGTATCCACTCGACAAGTCAATAGTGGAAAACCACTGAGCCCCGGATAGAGAGTCTAATGTCTCCTCGATGCGAGGCAGGGGAAATGCATCCCTACGGGTTTTGCTGTTCAACTGCCGATAATCCACACACATCCTCAAGCGGCCATCCTTCTTTTTCACCAGCACAATGGGAGAGGCAAAGGGGCTGCAACTTTCCCGAATAACTTGACTATCTAACAATTGATGAATATGAGCCCTCACAGCCTCATAATCCGACGGGGGGATACGTCTAAACCTTTGTCTGACCGGCTTATCATCCATAAGGGGAATATCATGTGACAGGAGCGTAGTACATCCCAAGTCACCCTCCGATGACGAAAACACTCCTGCATATTGCCTCAACACACCCCTAACACGTTCCTGCTCTACTGAGGGCAATACTGACAGGTCAAGTCCCTGAATTTGCTCCAACACTGAATGGTAAGCACCCATATGGGCATTCACAGAAAGGGTTACCCCACCCAAGGTACTCCCCTCCCCAAGGGGCTGATCTACCGGCCCCACCTTCTCTGTCACCCCGGGAGGCAGACTTACTACTTGGGCCTGTGTCACTATACCCACTGGACAGCGCGGATAAAGAGTCGCCATAGTTTTGTTGACATTCAAAATGGGAACATACACAGTCCCCTTGGTTACTCTGAGGAAAGCCGGAAGGGGCAACAAACTACTTGGAAGCTGCCGAGCGGCACTGGTGGGCTCAAATACAACTTCCCCTAAAGCCCCACCCAGCTTTTCGGCACAGGTTGCTGCCACAAATTTAACTGTTCCCCCAGGTATATAAATAGCCTTTCGTCCTCTTACTTTTACCAATCCCCTGGAGGGAGGATCATTAACAGGAGCTTGCTGGCAAAACTGGAACGCCTCCTTCCACCGTTGAGCCTCTAGGCCAATGGTGGAACCATCAAAGAGGGCTGAACCATGCTGGACAAATAATTCAGTATAACATTCCCTGATCACATTCATCCCCAGCACCCCTGGTGTACTAGAGCCACCTGACCCGGGAGGATCCCTAACCACCAACCAGCCCCTCTTTGGTAGATGTTTACCCAAAACCTCAACTGCCAACTCAACATAGCCCACATAAGGTATTTCAAGACCATTTGCCGCCTGTAAATGCAACCAATTACACTCCTTCAATTGGCCCTGCATATGCTCCCGGAAGAGACTCTCCGGTAGTGTTGACACCATTGACCCTGTATCTAACAAACACTTCACCCCTACCCCCCCTACTTTAACAGTTACTGTAGGGCACTGGCCTACCAATGAGGAGATGGCCTGACTTACCGGGGTAGGCCGACAGGAGCCAATGTTGCCCCCTTCCAATGAGTGGCTCAGCACATTGGAGGGGCCTAGTTTTCCGGAGGCTGGGACGCAACACCGGCCTGGCCAGCAGAAACCCGGAAACCTGACAACTCAACCCGTTCATTATCACACTCCCGTGCATAGTGGCCCGGCTGCTGACACCTACGACAAATAACAGTACCGGAGCGACTCGGGCCCCTCGGCTGCTGCGAACCTGATAGGGCCGAAACACTTTTGGTCAGGAAATTCAATTGCTCCTGGTGTTTTAGCAACATTCTCTTTAGCTCTGCTAACTCTACACCAGTAGGTGCAGGAGGTAAAGACTCAACCTTAGGTGGGGGTCGAGTGTAATGCATAGCACACAGTGAGGGCACAGAATGACTCCTACCCCTCCCACATTCACTGGGCCTCCCCTCCCGCTCCCATCGGATGGCTTCGGCCCGAACATCAAGCATGGACAACTGGGGGGCCTGGCGGACAAAACGCTTCAACTCCCTACGCAGAGCTGGATCATACACATACTCCACAAACTGATCACGCAACAACATATCTGAATTAGGGACAGAATCAGGAGCACGTTGTAACACTTTATCCATCAATGAACAAAGAGCATGAGAATATTCCTGCAATGATTCCCCCTCATGTTGTTTACGTGAAAAGAAACCCTCCTGTAACTCAACATAGGACTTAGCACAACCATACAAGTCCTTCAAAATGGCAGCGATCACAGCAGGGTCCTCCCTTTCAGCCCTACTCCGATACCGAATTTCAGCCTTAGCCTCCCCATCTAGATGATCATACATAAAATAAGCTTCCTCCAATCCATTCAGATGTCGGGCCCTCACGCTAGCCTTTACCTCCTCCAACCATTCATCCACCCCCATCCCAAAAGTTCCCCGAAACACCGGGCACCTCCGCTCCCTGGGAATATACAACCGTTCCATCCCAGTGTTAACCAACTGCCCGTCAGTCCTCGCCGATGACCCGCTGGTGCTTGGCTGTACGGTGGTATGCTCCCGCCGAAGATGTTCATTCTCGGCCTGCAGCTGTTGCACCAAGTCCTTAAGTCCTTGAACCTCTTCAGACATGGCTCCTCCCCACACTGCAGGATATAACACAATTCCAGCCCCAGCTGGTACAGGTAATGTCCCTCGATGGGCCACTGCTGTTTTGCCTACCAATCTCAAATCAATCCACTAATAACAAACCAAAAACTGGAATACTTGTCTCTGGTAAGAAGATGCAGAATCCTGCCGACTACGCCAGATTGTAACCTTGGGCTGCAAGGTTACGTAACCCCGACTACGCCACCAGAGGCCCTGCCCCTCAGGACTTCAAATTAACCCCACGACTTCCCTTTGCATGAACACACAGAGACGTATATCCCAGAATTAAAACAATTTATTAACAATAATTTAAAACTGAACCCTCCCAGTCAGTAAACAATTACCAGCATATGACACCACTAAAACACACAAACGGGGTTGAGAGCAAAACTCAGGTGCTGGTGGTCCAATACTATAATCACGCCTTAACCCCTTAGCCAGCCAGGGAAGGTGCTTACCTGGAAGAAGAAAAAGAAGGAAGGGGAGACACCACACACATACCCCCCAAGGGCACACACATCCAAGTGGGAGTTAATATCAAAATCACAGCAAACCACATCCTGGAGTTAATACTTCTCACTCACCCCACATTCACTCCATGCAGTGCAAGAATACAACCTCCAACCCCCAAACTCCAGCACCACATTCACTGGCTCTCCGCTGTAAATGGGGAAGAGACTAAACTACCCTCCAGACCTCCTACTATACCAGCCAGCACCCAGTTAGCCCCGATAACCACGCCCCCCCCTTATTAACAACAATGCCGGTACAACGCACATAATCTTACAAAACGAAATCAAAAACAGGCAAAACAGCAGTGACCAGCTCCTGAGCATCAGCATGGACCCGGACACACTTGTCACCCCGAACCCAGCCTAGGAAGAAGATCAACAGCCCTTACATACCCGGAAGAGAACAGAAATGCACTCAGCCACCCCGTCCAACCCCTATTACTCATTACCTTATGCCGCAGCCGGGACACGGAACCAACCGCTCACCACCATTTCCGTCGCTCGCAGAAGTATCGCGGCAGCAATCGAACCTCCCCCACTAGCGGCTTCCCACTGCTTTTATCCACGCTGATCCCAATTAAGACGCCATCATGAACCGCCCCCATTTACCTAATCAGCGTCTCATACATGCCGCCGGATACGGGATCCGCGGATGACGTCATCCCTAGCGATCACCGGTTACATAATGGACTGACGTTCCTTGTAGGATCTATATACCATTAGCTACTGAAAATGAATACATATGTTTTGAAATGATTTTCCTTTTTCTAAATATATATAGGTCAGTCCATAATCCCAGTACAGTTACGAATAGGAATCGCAGTTGCTGTGCTGTTGCTGGGGGCCCCAACTTTCATCTTGTTCTGGAAACACAGTGAGTTGTCAGATAATTCATTTGGTGTCACATAAAGGTTCAGCACATGCATTGTCTGTGTATGGACACTGCGGTAGGAACACTGCTCTATGGACACTGCTGTATGGACACTGCTGTAGGAACACTGCTCTATGGATACTGCTGTAGGGACACTGCTGTAGGGACACTTCTATTATTTTTACCATTAACGCTGCTACTACTCGTAAAATAATAACAATAGTCCTACATATGCATACTGTGCATGTGTACTGCTATGGATTGGCACCCTGTCCTGCCTGTTTAATATATCAGATCTCTGTGTCTTCCTAAGGGAATGCAGCTTCCCAGCAGAGAGGGACTCAACCCAAACAGCTCCAAGCTCCAAGCGCCCAGAGCGGCTTTGAGTTCACAGCCCAGGTGATAGAAGGTGACAACTGAAGCCAGTGTCTCACATGCTCCGGATTTGTTCTGCTTTCCTCATTCTACATGCATTTCCTTTATCAGCAGCTAATGTGTATAAATATAAAATTACATAAATATAAAAATGCCCAATAAAACTACTACTGAAACTGCTACAAGCCGTCATATAATAAATAAGTATAATTTTGTACTACTTTGTATTATCATGTTGTCCTGTTTTAGTTATTGTCAGGTGACGTGGCTCTCAGCCCAAGAATGTCATTACTGGTTATGATGATGGTTATGCCCTCTTACTGGTCTGTAGTGCTGGTGGGGTGCCTGTTCCAGTATGCCTTGCATCCGATTGTAAATAGCCCTTGTTGTACTGTTGTTGTTAATGGTTGCATTTCCCTATTGTCCAGTGTGTGTTTACCCGTGTCTAGTGTACCCTGTCCGATCCTCACGTGTTCTTAGCCTGTATATCTCCCCCACTGTGTTTCCACCTTACAGTTCGGTGTCTGACACCCTTGTATTTCGGCTCTGTGTATTTAGTTTGGTGCTCTTTGGGTGCCTGTTATAGTCCGGTTAAGGGCTGCTATTACAAAGGGTGTTTTTCCCGGCAAGCAAGTCCTCTGCTCTCGCAATGCCTCAGTACGATCGATGGGTAAGTATGGCAATAAAGCTTGAAACTTGGGTGAATAGATACATCCGTAGATGCCCTGGGACACATCATCAGTGATGTTTCCTGAGATCTTTGGGTGTTTCGGGTCTCGCAACATCAGACACCCTCCTTCAGGCGACCCAGACAGGGCTGATCAGGCCCCAACTTGTGTCCCAGCAGCATTGGCCCACGTTTCAGACCTCTTCATCCAAATCCACCTGGAGGCTCTCTCTGCAGCCTCTGTGGTGGACTTGATGGCTTTTCTTTTTGCAGCTCCAGTGATGCCAAGTAAGGTGTAGACTTTACATAGGGAGCGAGCCGCAAAGCCTCGACATCCCACCTCTATTGGCTCGCAGCGGGCTTTCCAGCCTCTTCTCCGACATTCCTCTATGAGCTCTTGGTATTTAAGCCGCTTCCGTTCGTTGGCTTCTTCCATGCGGTCCTCCCAAGGGACTGTTAATTCTAATAAGAGGACTTGCTTAGAAGAGACAGAAGTCAGCACTACATCTGGTCTCAATGAGGTTGATGTAACATACTCTGGAAACTTGAGCTGCTTGCCCAAGTCAACTCGCAGTTCCCAGTCTGATGCCGATGAAAGTAGGCTGGATGTTGGAATTGACTGTGGTCGTGGCTTCTCTCCAGCTTTCACAAAGGGTACTGCCCTCCGGCTTCGGGTGTGTATATTGTTAGCCACTGCAGTAGCTATGGTCTCAGCTACTGTCTTCAGCACCTGGTCATGGCGCCAGCGGTAGCGTCCACCTCCAAGGGCTGCTGGGCAGCTGCTAAGGATGTGCTCCAATGTGCCCCTTCCTGGGCATTGGGGACACGTTGAAAGGTCGCACTTCCCCCAGACGTATAAGTTAGCAGGGCTTGGAAGCACATCGTACACAGCTTGGACCATGAACTTGATACGCTGTGGCTCTGCCTTCCAGATGTCATTCCAGGTCAGCTTCCTCCCCAGCGCTCCTTCCCATCTTGCTGATGCTCCTTGCTGCTGCATGCTCACCATCCTGCTGGTCCTCACCTCCTCAACACCTGCCCGTACCTCCTCCAGGACAAGGTGGCGTCTGTCCTTTCCCTGGGCCCGGTGGAACCGTGGCTGTGGGAATGACCCCAGCCCTGCTCGTCCAACGGCCACCGTGCCCACCAAAGCCCTGTGCCTTAGACGAGATTCTGCCAGTTCTAGCCCCTCTTGAGCTCTGAACTTCCTGCCAGTCTTCACCACAATGCCTGCTGAAGCAACTCTGGAGTCGCTGGATTCTCGATAAACAAGTGCCTCTCTTGTACGAGAAACTCTAAATTCCTCCTCCAGGCTGCTGAAAGGAAGCTGGAGTTTGTTGCTTCTGCTGTATAATGCTGCACTAGTTAGACTGCGTGGCAGGCCCAGCCATCTTCGGAGGAAAGAGCTGATCTTTCTCTCCAGGATCTCAACAGTGGACATAGTCACCTCGTACACTAACAGCGGCCAGAGGATGCGGGGCAGAATGCCATGTTGGTATAACCATGCCTTGAACCTGCCAGGAAGGCCAGATTTATCTACTGTGGACAACCAGGCTTCAAGCTTCTTAATGGTAATTCGGACCGATGCTGTGTCTCTGAGGCTGCAGTCGAAAACCTTGCCTAGGCTTACGACTGGTTTCTCAGTGATCGTTGGTATCGTTACACCGTCCACACAGAAGCGAAACTTGTCCACCACTTTCCCTCTCTTCAGGACCATGGACCTAGATTTAATTGGTTTAAAGCTCATCCTAGCCCAACAAATGAGCTTTTCCAGGCCTTGAAGGATCCACCGGCATCCAGGCACTGACGTAGTGGTAACTGTCAGGTCATCCATGAAGGCTCGGATGGGGGGCTGACGAATTCCAGACTTGGACAGGGGGCCTCTACACTCCATCTCAGCTGCCTTCACCAACATATTCATGGCAAGGGCAAACAGGATAACTGAGATTGTACAACCAGTTATAATCCCTTTCTCGAGCCGATACCAATTGGATGTTATGCTCCCTGATGTCACTCTCAACCTGAAGTTCCCATAGTAGTTCAGGATGAGGTCCTTGATCTTATCGGGTATGTAATGACGGTCCAGAGTGGTTTCCACCAGCTTGTGGGGAATTGACCCATATGCGTTAGCTAGGTCCAGCCACAGCACTGCCAGGTCCCCCTTCCCTTCTCGTGCCTCCCTGATCAGCTGTGTAATTACTCCGGTGTGTTCTAGGCAGCCAGGAACTCCAGGAATGCCACCTTTCTGTACTGAGGTGTCGATGTACTTGTTCTTCAAGAGGAAGTCTGTCATCCTTCTGGAAAGGATACTGAAGAAGACCTTCCCCTCCACACTGAGAAGTGAAATGGATCGGAACTGCTCCAGCCTGGTTGAGTTCTCCTCCTTTGGTATCCAGACACCCTCCGCCTGTCTCCATTGGTCTGCAATGGTTCCCCTCCGCCAAATCACTCGCAGCAACTTCCATAGAATTCTGAGGAGGTTTGGACAGCGCTTGTACACCTTATAGGGTACTTGACTGGGGCCTGGAGTGGAGCTGGCTCTGGCTGCTGTTACCACCTCCTGGACTTCCTTCCAAGTGGGTTCTGAGGTGTTAAACTCCACTGTAGGGGTTGGCATGACCCTAAGGGCTGTCTGTGGTCCAAGTCCTTGCTCTCTGACTGGGTCGCTGAGGGTGTTGTGCAGAAAGTTGTCCACCTCTTCCTGGGAACACTCGAGACGTCCACTTCGTTTCTGTCCCAACAACTGCTTAGCAAAACGAAAGGGGTTGGCTATGAAGGAACTTCGCTTCCTGGCTCTCTCCACCCTCCGTCTCCTATGCCATTCAGCTCTGCGCAGGGTCTTAAGCTGCTTCCGGATAGTGTGTCGAAGCTCCGCGAGAGGTGGCTTTTCCTCTTCATCTGCTACCTTGAACTGCTTTGCCAGTGTACGCAGTTCTTTTCGTAAATGGTGGACTTTGTCTGCCCTCCGGTTGTTGATGTAAATGGGCTTACTGGACTTGGCCTGCTCGACGCCAAACCTTTCGGCCCCAAAACTTGTTATAATGGTGGTCAGGTACTTCAGTCGGCTTTCTACGCCTCCCTTTGCTGTTGAGTTGACAATTCTAGATGTATCATCATCAAACTGCTGCCACAGCCCATGCTGCTTCGCTTGAGGCCACTTAATACGATGATTCTGGACTACTCTGCTGGGAGTTGGAGTGCTGGGCACTTGCTTTTGCAGTTCTCATCTTTATTTCAAGTTATTTATAGGTATTACATTGGCACACTGGGTTGCACTTTTACCTCACACCTCTATAGACCAGAATTTGAGTCTTTGCCCTGTCTCTGCATGTGAGAAGTTCACCCAGGTTGTCATAGAGTTTTCTATGGCTTCTCCAGTCCCCCCCCCCCCCCCCCCCAACCATTACACTCGTCATAATTCAGCTTTGAAGCTGTAACAGTTTACTGGGCTACCAAGGAGACATGGCAGAAACTGGAATAAAGTATTTAAATCTATAAAGAACAGAATACAAACTGTAAAACAAAATAAACACAACAAATAAAGAGAGTGAGAAGGCTCATCTGTCCAGCACCAAGTGCTTCTCATCTCCAGCAGGTATAGAGCTTAACTAGGCTCCACCACATACTTGCAGAGCCTGGGCCCAGGGGTGTCAGAGGGGCATGGATACCCTGGCAGATTCAGGGGGCCCAGCACTTGACGGGGGCCGTTAAATACGTAACATTATAGGTAAAATTGAAAATACAGAAAATCAAAGACTGGATGTCTGTAGCAGAACATTTGCCGAAGCTGTCCGAGTTCTTCATCACAAACAATGAAACACCTGCCGAGGATCCAGCAACTTCACAAACAAGGACAACGAAGTTTAGGCCGAGTCCACAAAGTGACTTTTTCAGTGCAGCCGCAGAACCAACAAACGCGCCCCTGCTCAGCGGCACCCATGTTCTGCTGTCTTTCAGGCTGCGCTTTCTTGACCCAACACCTTATCAAAACACCCCAGGGTTCGCGGTCCAGCAGAGACCATAGGGGATCCCAGAGGTACACTGGGGCATGTTAGAAGGGGAGATCGAGAAGATGTGGCAGCTAGGGGTGTCCCTAACAGCTGCTAGATGGTACTCCTCAGCTGGGCTGCCAAGGAGAAGACGGCCTTCAGCACACCCCGTGTCCGCTACCAGTACCATGTCCTGCCCTTTGGGGTTAACAGAGCACTCACCGCCTTTCAAGGGCTGATGGACATCATCTAGTAACCTCACTGGGCTTATATAGTCCCTGGTTTACAAATTTCTGCCGTCAAGTGCTCCTGTCGAACGTCTCTTTAGCCACGGAGTACTTGTTATAATTTTCTGGAAACACCCTGCTGTCAGGGTCAGTCGTGGCTATGATATTTAATGTGTGTGCAGCACATCGATGGTGTTGGGGGCAAAAAGAGGTTTAACTCCTCGTGCTCTTGCTCCTCAACTACTGTAGTGACATCAGCAAACTGTACGCCATCTGTGTCTCCCAGATCATCTTCTGTTTCCAAATCTCCATATTCATTGAAAGCATTTACAAAATTGCTCCCACTGTCTGTGACTATAGCACTAACCTTGCCTTAGATTTGGAATTCAGCATGAACCTGACTGGCAGCGATAACATCATAGGTGTGACGGCCCCTTATCCTCTCACATGCCAGTGCAGTAGACTTGCAATCCAATGTGTCATCGATCCAGTGACACCTGATGCCAATGAAACTTCTGTGATGTGCTGTCCATATATCTGCTGTTGTACACGCATTTTAAGTATGTTGAAAATTCCTTCATTTTTGGAAAGGTTTTCTCAATGTGCGTCATCAATGTTTTTCTGCACTCAAGAGTCCTGCCCCCACTTAGTCCTTCAACCATCTTACGGGATGAGGTTTTCTCAACAGTAGAAAAGGGCTGCACTTCGTTGACTATGAAGTCAAATATCAAGGAATTTACTCTCCTTTGGGTGATGGCTGGAATGCTAAGGATGGCTTGTTTGAGAGGAGGAGGGGTTGTGTCTTTGCCACTTTGTTCATCACCATGATCCGATGTGTTTGCTTTGGGTAAACTGTGCATGACCCTGGGATGCGTCCTCTGAATAAAAGAAAGACAGACAAAGAAAACAGAAATAGTTTTCTATATGAGATCACTGCCAGAAGTGCAGCCTTACCTAATGTCCACCCTACTGTTACTCATTTTATATTAAGATTTAAAAATCTAGTTGGTATTACTTTCAAAACTACACATGATTATTTGCAGCTAGCTGGTTGTTAATGCTATCCATCAAGTCTAACAGTCTGCAGTCTATGAACTAACCTCAGCTAACGCCAGTTAACAATGTTAGGCTACCAAGTAGCCTTCAGTAAAAGTAATAAAGCATACAGCAATAGTACATCGAAGATACTGAAGTGGCACATAACCCATGTAACTACCACAAGGTAGTTGCAGTAGGCTAACGTTTTTAAAAAAGAACTTATTTCCAGATGTTTCTTTAGTTTGAAGGTGGAGTCTTTTGACGCTGAGAGCAGCTTGGTTGCTAGCAAACAGAGTTTGCATTGCACGGTCATATTTCGCCGATCCCTTTCTTCTTTAAATGTGAAGTGATACTGGAATTTCCAAGTAAGAAATGCATTTCTGCCCAGGCACTGTTGGCTGATGCCACCAACATTAACAGTTCACAGTTCCTTCAGTTGATGAGGAAAAGATGCCCACGTGAGGCGAAGGATGGTTGTAAGTCAGCTCTCTTTATTTGTTGTACAGATCAATCCGGGAGCCTCGCTCAGATGCACAAACAGTACATACCGAAGGAAGCTCAGCTCTCTGTTGTATGTGTCTAGCTTTTATACCCCGTTTAGGGCGTCTACTGTTCTTGTTGGTATCTTTCCACTCTCGTGACATACAACTCTTGTTTTGACAGTGCTGTGCGTTAGTACCCACCCCCTTTTCCTTGTATCTTATCCTGTTATGTTGCAAAGTGGCAGCGTCAGTGACCCTCAGCGAATCCCCTCCATTATTAGGCCCCACAGCCAAGCCAGTCAAGCGTACGCATAATGTCACCATGACTCTGATAATGCACCTTCTGCTTTTCTAATTTTACTTACATTATGAGAAGGGCCGAAGCCCCCCTTTTCTTCCTGTCTGTGTTCCAGTTTGTTCCCATTGTTAAGGATCTGGGAGGGTTTGGAGCTGGAATGAGATATAATGCCGGTCAGAACAGAAATGGACGACCCACTGGCAGCTTACGGGACGAGTGGGGATTTATTAAAGAAAACAGAAAACACTAAGAACACTACAAGAAAAGGGTCAAAAACAGAAGGGGATAAACAAAGACTAAGTTTAGAAAAGGGTCAAGGCAGGCAGGCTACAAACAGAATGTTCAAAACTTTACTGACAATACAACTATCACAAATCCATCACAAACAATAACAAGCAGGAGTAAAACAGACAATTAACCAATAGTGGAAGGTGCAGGACAACAATGAGCAATCAGGAAAACAAACAAGGGAAGGCACAAGAATGGGCAAAAGAATGGGCAACAGGTGAAACTAATTAACTCGGGGAACTGAACAGGGAAACTAAGAACTAACCAAGGAAACAGGGAAACAGAAACTAACACTGGGGAATAACAGACAGGCAGAAACACAAGCATGGGCACAAAGGATTTAAGCAAAACCAAATACAAATCAGAAGACACAGGAACTAGAAAAACTCTGTAGGGAATCCACTTGCAGAGTCTTCGCAGTTTCAGCAAAATGGTGGTTTATTGAACAGTAAAAATAATATAATGTAATACAGTGTAGAGACACACTGGGTACTGAAAGGCAGTTCAGATACAAATTGAAGACAGTTCTTCACCCCCCTTTATACCCCAAAAAGCCCTCCCCACCAAGGTGTTGTGTGTAGGTGTTGTGAGTGAATTTACGTATAAAGAGTGACCCCCTGGAGTGTGAGGATCCTGAGACAGGGACGGGACAGGACAGGGTGGAGACATTTATGATCATTGTAATTAAATTCTTATCACCTTATCTTATCCTTATCACCCTAGTGCTGCCAAATGGAAGCCCCATTCTCTCCCTAGCTTCCCCCATGATCATAGATTCCTAACATTGTCTGCATTCAAATGATCAACCAAGAACCTTGGGGCATTTTTACCACTTTTCCTCACAAACTCATACAATGAAACACTAGGGAATAAAATCTATAAAAACAGAGGAGGTGGGATTCAATCGTAAGACAGAGGGAATTACAAGCAGCTGCATGTTCAATGCTTTGAGCTATACAGCTGACAGAGGAGAGGAAAAGACACAAAGACTGACAACACAAGGGACAGGATGACCAGCAACACCTACTGGCCAAATGGGGAAGGGACACACAGTGGAACAGGAGCTGACCCTGACAGGTACATATTTGCTTATTCCTTTTCAACCATTTGTCCTAAGTTTGAGATCTTGTTTACTTGATTTGTTGGGTCTCTCTGATTCGAATGCATCCTTTGGTTTTAATGTCCACCATACTGGACTTTGTACAATTTTAATTTTTCAAAAAGCCTACTTTTACACATTCGTTTGAGGGTGTTGATTGTATCACCACCAAATTTCGTATGTATCACCTACAGATGGTTTGGACCAAAAGTTGTTCAAATCATTATGCTAAGGAAAATTAATTTTAATTTGTTCAGTAACTTTGATGACAATGCCACCAAACAGGAAGTGAGTTTGCAACTCGGCAATGCTTTGATATATCAAAACCAAATGTGGAAGATTCTAAAGGACTTGGGACTCAGAAACATCATTCCACCAGTAGGGGGCACTGCAATAAGCAAAAATGTGTTTTGGCTAATAACTGTTGACCGGTTTGCCTTAGAAAAATACATTTTATGTCTCCATGGGAATTTTCATGTCCACCTAATTAATATGGCTGCCATATTGGATTTTATTGAAAAAATCTTCTCCAAATATGTCAAAGATGCCTCATAAAAGGTATCAGAGGGACTTTTGATTCTCATAGCTGTTTGCCTATCATCGCCAAACAAATTTGGCAGCAATGCCACACTGCCTTTGTTATGGATGAAATCAGCGTCCTAAAACTATACGCTGGCAATGTTAAAGTGCAAAAAATTCATTCCAATGCTCTGTCTATCAAAAACATTGTGACATATCATTTTACATTATTGGTTTTCTGGTTAATCCTACTAAATATGTCTGCAACTTTATGACTTCTGACTCCTGGTTTGGCTCTAAGGGAATCTCCATGACATATACAGTACAAACTCCCTCTGATGACTTTCAGGCCGTACATGGTCATGCTCCCCAGGACCCCACAGAGCTCCTCCTCCCTTGTGCACCCGGCCATTCCCTCAGGTCTGCAGCTACTGCTCTCCTAATGCTGTCTCGGCTTTGCTTGTCTTCGGTTTGGGGGAGGGTCTTTAATGTTTTAGCTCCAAAACGTAGCAACTCGCCACCATAAAGTATCCTTCATCTCCCATTTAAGGCAGAATTTAAAAACATATCTTTTTACTCAGCGATGTGCTTCCTGTACTTGTAGTGTTGCAGTTTTTCTTGAATGCATCATTCAGTGTGTTAGCTTATGTTCCTGTGTTCACGTATTTCCGCTTTCTCACTGTTTTGGGACTGTTACAGTGGTGCAGTGGTTAGCACTGTCACTTCACACCTCTTCACCCTGGGTTTGAGTCCCTACCATGGCTCCCTATCTGTGGAGTTTGCATGGGAACACCAAAAAGGACAAGCTCCACCCTGTCAGGTGGGCCAATGCAGGGGAGCCTACTATCCATTATGAAAAAGCCCGTCTACAATGCCCTTCTGGGTCTATGCTAATACATCTTAAACCAAGACCTCAGGGGCGAGGAACATCTTGTAGAAGCTCATCCCTATTGAGCATGAGGTCTTGTCTAAGAAATGGATCATCAGAGAGTTGAGGTACTACCTCCCCTGCTGGTTTGTTACTCTGGTCATAGACCACACTCCCCTGAAATGGATCACCCAGGTTATGAATACCAACATCTAAGTGACCCACCGGTTCCTCACCATCACAGCCTCCCATTTCGATGTCCATCACTGCACTGGGGTCTCCCATAGAACTACAGATGGCCTGCCCCACTAGCACAGCCGCTAGCCTGCCCCCAAAGTGTTCTCTGCCTCTGAAATGGTCCTTTAAGAATCTCTTTGCTGCACTCTCACATTTCCAGAGTTTTTGGTTCAGGTATATTCATCTAGTATGGAAGCATAGGCGCATGACAAAGCATCTCCTCTCCTAAACATCTAAGGTCATCTAGCTGATGCAACCTCTCATCAGTTGACTCCCTCTACACCAGCCTACATCACGAGGATGGCTAAAATCATTTCAAGACCGAGAAAAGTTATCGGCCTCCAACCTCCACACCTCAAGCATTAAGAGTGTTTTTCCTTCTATGGCCACCGTTTTTTAACCCATTTCTTTTTTACATTTCCGCTCATGAACACTACTGCAAAAATAAACACTCAGCATTGCAATTTGAATAATTGGTGACCTCTTTGGTGACCTCATTGATGTTTGTTTTGTTTATATACTTGCATCAGGTCCACCTTTAGTCACCATTGCTCAGCACCCAGAGACTCTTTGGCAACCTTTCACAACCCATCTCTGTTGGACATCCACCTTAAAAGTGACACGGCCAAAACTGTGCACCAATTCACACTATATGAAGTAATCAATCTGTTGAGAGACATTTAATCTACTTCAGAATAACCTTTACATTTTGCAAAATGAGTTTTGAGGAAAGCATGTAGTTGCATTTTACATAATGAGACAAAGTAAAAGGCTTAGAGCTGCACCCTGCCGAGTACCATGACGTCTTGTGCTCTGTATGTCTGTGGTGAGCCCAGCTCCACCCACCCGCACTTCCTAATTCACACCCTACATGCTGCGTAACCAGAATCACACACATGCAGCTCCCTCTTTGTTCGCTCAGACTTCATTGTATCCGATTCAGAAATGAAGTTGTGCTTCTCCTCCAGTGCGTCTCTCTTTCTTGTCATCATCATCAGTAGTGAGTTATCCTTTCATTAGTTGTGTTTGTCTTGTTTGGCTTTGTCATTTTTCATTACTTTACCTTTGTGTTTAAAATGTGCCATTTCTTGTTACATTTCTTTCCTTTTTTCAGTAATTTTAATTCTCTTTTTGTTTTTAGATTTCATTCAGTTCAGTGAAGCACAAGGTTAGTATATAAGCAAACTAGAACGTGTTCTTATATTATACAAAGATAATTGTCTGTGTCTGCTGTGTATTTGACCTTTAGTGGGGGCTCAGGTGTAACACAGGGCAGGATAATTACTCGTTACTAGACACAGTACAGTAACACAAAGGCAGAGGTGGAGAGTTCAGTTCAAAGAATATAAATACAGACCAAAATTTTGTTTAAACCAAACCATATAAAGAGTCACAGACTAAGTCAAAGACTACTCAACTGGTTGGTTGAAACAAAATCTTGGTCTGGATTTATACTCTCTGGACCTGAAATCTCCACCTCTGCACAAGAGGCAAACACAATAGCTACGTGATAGGCTAACACTTCAAATCCCTCTTTTTCAATGGGTTCCCCAGCATAACAGAGCCACTTTTCAGATGTTTTTCATATATCTGTGTACAGTATTGTTTTACTCTGACTCTTACAGTTTGTGGATGTTATTGCTTGATTCAGCTCCACATTAAAACTAAACTAAGGTGTTATTTATTAAACATGTGAAATTTAGATTTTTATTATCCAAGTGATCTAGGTCAGTAGTTCTCAAATTTCTTTGCACCACAACCCAATTCTTAAAATGCCAGCTCAGTCACGACCCGTTATGAAGTACAGGTCTAAATGAACAATATGATCACGCATGTAATGTACTGTGCAATTTATGCCATTCAACACCTATCGCACAAATTGTGATTGGTTGTGCCCATGAATTTTAAATTAGGCGTCTGTGATTTGGCATCTTGGATTGGATGAGTGTTCACAATTTTTATGCTAAGCATTTACAACCCCAAGACCTGTTTATATAGGTTAATTCCAGGATTGGGGCTCTTAAATCTGATCGTGGATCAGTATAGGAGCTTGCTGGTTTTAAAATGCTTACATTTCCATCTCTTCCTCAAACCAAATTTTAGTTGTGACCCATGGGTTGAGATTTGCTGATATTGGATGGTATGGAGAGCAAAGTTTTCCTGTATGGAACTGCTGTGCTCTTATGAAAACTGGAGATGGTCTTGTATGATGTTCTTAATGCATCACCAACAGACACAAAGCAGTACCAATAAATCGCTTTCATTAGCTCAGTGTAAATATTTCTATACAGTGGAAGACGAATGTCCTTGTGTAGCCAGTAATTGTTTGCATTTCTCCATTTCACTAATTGCTGTTTAAAAGCGCACTACATGGTCTATGTGTTGCACCGTAAGGACGAGAATGATTATGATTGTCTATTACAGTGCCTGCAGATTTCATGTAAAAGAAGTGGCAGTAAACTGTTAGACTAATTTTTTTCAAACTTTATTTAGTATATGTTGAAAAGGGACCGTTATTAAAATTGCAAAGCTTGCTAAATTCAGTTTTCTTTGACAGAGTAAAAAGGTTATAGGGCAAGTATGGTCTCAGCACAGCAGAATACCGCAGTCCTTGTGATGTGACAATTGCATGTGTATAAAATACAACATGCCGACACGCCTTCCAATATGTAAGGGCAGTTCAGTCCCTGTATGACCGGTGCCAGAGCCTGGTCCGCATGGGCGGCAATAAGTCGGACTCGTTTCTGGTGAGGGTTGGACTCCGTCAGGGCTGCGCTTTGTCACCGATTCTGTTCATGGTTTTTATAGACAGAATTTCTAGGTGCAGCCAGGGCGTTGAGGGTGTCCGGTTTGGTGACCTCAGGATTAGGTCTCTGCTTTTTGCAGATGATGTGGTTCTGTTGGCTTCTTCGGACCATGACCTTCGGCTCTCACTGGGACAGTTCGCAGCCGAGTGTGAAACGGCTGGGAAGAGAATCAGCACCTCCAATGGTCCTTAGCCGGAAAAGGGTAGAATGCTCTCTCCGTGGAGGAGTTTAAGTATCTCAGGGTCTTGTTCAAGAGTAAGGGAAGGATGGAGCAGGAGATCGACAGGCGGATCGGTGCGGCGTCAGCAGTGATGCGGGCGCTGCATCGGTCTGTCATGGTGAAGAAGGAGCTGAGCCAAAAGGCAAAGCTCTCGATTTACCAGTCGATCTACGTTCCTACCCTCACCTATGGTCATGAGCTATGGGTAGTGACCGAAAGAACAAGATCGCGGGTGCAAGTGGCCGAAATGAGTTTCCTCTGCAGGGTGGCTGGGCTCCCCCTTAGAGATAGAGTGAGTAGCTCAGTCATTCGGGAGGGACTCAGAGTAGAGCCGCTGCACCTCCGCATTGAGAGGAGCCAGATGAGGTGGCTTGAGCATCTAATTAGGATGCCTCCAGGACGCCTCCCTGGTGAGGTGTTCTGGGCATGTCCCACTGGGAGGAGGCCCTGGGGAAGACCCAGGACACACTGGAGGGACTGTGTCTCTCAGCTGGCCTGGAAACGCCTCGGGATCCCCTCTAAGGAGCTGGAAGAAGTAGCTGGGGAGAGGAAAGTCTGGGCCTCCCTGCTGAGACTGCTGTCCCCGCGACCCGACCTCGGATTAAGCGGGAGATGATGGATGGAAGGATGGATGGATGGATTATGCCAGCTGGGGGCAGAACGGTGACACACTGGGAATCGACGTGGCTGTGCACGACTGGTTCGTGTGTGTGGAGTTTGTATGTCCCCCCAGTGTGTGCATAGCTTTTCAGCAGATCCTCTGGTTTCCTTCTACTGTCCAAAAGCATGCAGCAAAAACATGCACCCTGCAATGTGTACTTCATTCCTGCCTCGCACCATTTGCGATGATTATAATATAATATAATATAATAATATAATACGGAGCGGCATGGTGGTGCAGTGGTTAGCACTGTTGCCTCACACCTCTGGGACCCGGGTTCGAGTCTCCGCCTGGGTTACATGTGTGTGGAGTTTGCATGTTCTCCCCATGTCGTCGTGGGGTTTCCTCTGGGTACTCCAGTTTCCCCCCACAGTCCAAAGACATGCTGAGGCTAATTCCACTTGCTACATTGCCCGTAGGAATGCATGTGTGTGTGAATGGTGTGTGAGTGTGCCCTGCAATGGGCTGGCCCCCCATTCTGGGTTGTTCCCTGCCTCATGCCCATTGCTTCTGGGATAGGCTCCGGACCTCCTGCGACCCAGTAGGATAAGCGGTTTGGAAAATTGATGGATTGGAGTTATTATAGGCTGCAGTCACAGGTTTTCTTTCTTTAACTCCTCATGAATTAACGTGGCCAATGACGTACGAGATTTTATGTCCATTTTGCAATTTGCAAGTTAATGGCGTGAGCGAGCTGTATTTATGCTTGTGTTTGGTTATTTTTAGGAAAATGCCTGTTTTTATTGATTCATTTTATGATTTATCTGCTTTATTTTATCTAGTTCTCATGGCATTCTCGATTGATATGCAAATAAATCGCCGCGGTGGCCTCGTAGGAAAGTTATGTATTATTATTACTACTATTACTTAATAAGCTTTGCTAAGCAGGTAAATTCATGTGGGCTTGTTCTTTTCATATTAAGACTCATTAATACCAACCAGCTTTAAGAATAGTGGAATGTTACACTTTTTTTCTTCCTCCGTTGGTGGCGCCCCCTGGATGTATGTCGCCCTTAGCATTTGCCTATATTGCCTATGCCACAGGCTGGCCCTGCTCCTGATTCCTATATCCTGCATTAATGTGCCTGGGGTCTGGGCTGGACTGGCCATCTGGCATCATTCCAGGCATTTTCCTGATGGGCTGATGGGTATGGGGGCCGGCAAAAGTCAATAGAGGCCTCCTGGTGGCCAGCTCACCCATGTAACCCTGCAGGGATCAGTGCAAAAGGCCTATGTTCAGTGATCCTGTGACCCATTACCCATACGGGGAATCTCATTTTAGCAAAGGACACTGGCTTTGGGAGAGTGGAAGGTGTCCTCTGTCGTGGAAGAGAAGCCTGAGGTCGTGCAGGAAAGTGAAAAATTGAGATATAGTTAAGCGGTAAAAAGAAATTTCTGAAGGACTCCCTAACCAGTGCTGGAAACTTCAGGAGAATCATAAACTATGCTGACGGTAAAAGTTGTAAAAATTTGCATTAAAGTGCCTAATTTAGGGTTGGATAAATCTTGCCTCCACTCCAGTTTGTGATTCTTACGGAAAGGATGTGAACACACAGCCATGGCCATAAAGGTGTCCTGTAGGGGACGCTAGAGCTGACATCCCTCTTATTTGCAGCTGATGGTTTTAAATACAGGGCCTCTGCAGGGTTGTGATTTATGCCCAATCATCTTCTCTGTTTACACACCCAATTTTACTGGTGAGAGAGAAGGAGTGACTCTTAAAATATGCAGATGACACAGTGCTGGTGGCTCATCTGACCGATAGAAGCTCAGTGAGAGAATCATGGGTGTGTGAAGGACCTGGCCAGATGGCTGCCTGTGGCTTAACATCTCCAAGACTAAGGAGCTGTGTTGGGGGGGCAGGAGGGGGACTAATTCCCCCACTTTCTCTGTGCTCCCCGCAGTCTGGACAGCCAGCTGGTAGAGCAGGTTGAGCCATTTAAGTACCTTGGCACAGCAAAAGACACCTCAATGTCCTTCTAACATCATCTGGGCTTTATGTTTACCTTCTAAGAAAGCTCAAGATTTTAATGTTAGTAAAAGTGTTTGAGTCTATAGATCACTTATTGCTGTAAGCTGTTCTCACCTTTAATATCATATCTTGGTGTAACTCTTTTACTGTTAAACTGAAACCAAAACTTTCTCAGGTTGATAATCAGGCAGTAAGATAACAGGGTCAGCTCGGCTTTCACTGTCTGAGTTGTACTCTTGGTCAGGCTGTAGGACATCCACTCTTATAACAGAGGACCCGGTGGTACTTAAATCATCATAATAAAGATCTCTGAGAGGATAGTGCTTCAGAGTCTCTGACCACAGGTGAAGCAGTTTCTCAGTCCCCTTCAGTTTGCATATCAGACTCACATCCAAGTGGATAATGTCATGGTTCATTTGCTGCACAGAGCTCACTCACTTCAGGACGACACAAGAAGAAGAGTGAGAATGCTGTTTGTTGACTTTTCAAGTGCATTCTACACTCTAGCCACACCTACTTGCTGGGAAACTCAGTGGGATGTTAGTGGACAGATCCCTGATCACCTGGTTGACTGACTGTCTCACCTGCAGACAGCAGTTTGTCCACCTCAGCACCTGCTCTTCTGACGTTTTGTGGAGTAGAACAGGAGCCCCCAGGGTACAGGACTGTCAGCATTTATATTCACACTCTGCACCACAGACTTCCAGCATAATTCCAGCTCATGCAATCTTCAGATGACTCTGCGATGGCTGGATGCATCAGTGAGGGGAAGGAAGAGGATTACAGGAGTCAGGTGGAGAGATTCACTGCATAGTGCAAGCAGAACCACCTACAGCTAAATGTTGGCCAAACAAAGGACCTGGTGGTGGACATCAGGCGAACCAAGTGGCCAATGAACCCTGTGACCTTTCAGGGTGAAAGTGTGGAAATGGTGCAGAACAAGCTGGACTGGAAGGACAATACAGTACGAATAGACTCTAAAAGAAAGGGCAGAGGAGAATGTTCTTTCTTATAAGACTGAAGTCCTTCGGTCTCTGTAGCAAACTACTGCACATGTTCTACCAGTTTGTGGTGGCCAGCATCCTGACATGTGCTGTCTTGCTGGGGGGGCGACAGGAAAAAGGAGGAGGAAGCTCAGCTGAACAGAACCTTTAAGGGGCAGCGCCATCACTGTCTGAGGTCATGTTATGTATGAGCCATGTTCTGTTACTTTGTAATAGACAATAAAGTTGTCTTAAATCTAAAATCTTTTTCTTTTGACCTCTCCTGTCAAAATGTAAGACTGTGGTGCTCTCTCAGAATAGAGAGGATTTCATGTGAGGGGGAGAATCTGCCTTTAGTGAAGGGGTTTAACCTCTGGATGTTGCCCATGAGTGATGGTGAGAGGGAACCTGAGACTGACACTGGGATTGGTTTGGCGGCTGCAGTTTATGTGAAAAAGTTAAGCATTCAAAGATGTATATTTTTATTTTAGTTTTAGTGTTTTACTTCATTTCTCATTGTATTTGAGTTTCTTGTTTGCTTGGAACAAAAATAGTAATAAACATTGACAAGCAACAAATGTAAAAGAATTGGATTTTATTTTTGTTGCAAATATTTTAAATATAAACCTTTATTTACAGACAATGTACTGAAACTTCCTAGTGCTACAAGAAGTCCAACAAATGGTAAGTTTCAGTCATTACAGTATATAGCATCTTTCTAACCCAAAATCCTTTCATAAATTGGGAAAATGACAGTAAATACTTAATATCATTCTTTTCTAATCATTCTTTTCTAATTCTTTTTAATATCTAGTCATTTTCTAAAACAAACAAATATTTTTCTCTATTAGCTTCAAAGCAACTAAAACCAACCTGGAACAGCGAGGGAATCACCCACAGGACAAGAACCGCACCAACTACTATGAAGCCAGAAACCACAGGTAAAGAAAAAATAATCATCGGTTGTCCATAAATACATTGTTTCTCTATTTTTATTATAAATTATTACTTACTACAGAAAATACAAGTAAGACATGAAAACAATCATGGCCTCATCAAAGTCTGAAAGTCTGAAAGTACTTCCTAATAGACAATAAAGTCTTCTTAAATATTTTTCTGTTGGCCGCCCTTGTCAAAATGTAAGACCATAGTGCTCTTTCAGAAAGGAGTGGATTTTATGTAAGGGGGAGAACATGCCAGGGGCGACCTGGTGGTGCAGTGGTTAGCACTGTTACCTCACATATCTGCGACCAGGATTCAGGATTCCACCATGGCTCTGTCAGTTTGTCTGTCCTCCCTGTATCATCATGGGGTTTCATAAAAATTTTTCAGTCACCACCACAGTCTAAAAACATACTGAGGTGAATTGGAGTTACCAAATTGCCATTGGTGTGCTATGTGATGTGTTGGTGCTCCATCCTGGGTTGTTCCCTGCCTTGCACCTGTAGCCCCTTGGATAGGCTCCAGACCTCCTGCAGCTCTGAATAGGACAAGCAGTTAGAGATGGACAGGAGGATATGCCTTTAGTGAAAGGGATTAAGTACCTCAGGATGTTTTCTGTGAGTTTTTAATGTATTTTGATGTATTTGAAGTTTCAGTCATTATAAATCATCATTCTAATCTAAAGTCCTTTAATAGGGAAAATGATAATAAATATTTAATTCCATTCTTTTTGTTTAGTCAATTTCTAAAAAAAACAAATATTTTTCGATGTCTTAGCTTCAAACCAACCAAAACCAACCAGGAACAGCGAGGGATTCACCCCCAGGACAACAACCACACCAACTACTATGATGCCAGAGACCACAGGTAAAGAAAAAGATAATCATTTGTTGTCCATAAATACATTGTTTCTCTATTTTTATTATAAATTATTACTTACTACAGGGAATACAAGTACGACATGTAAAAAAAATCATGGTTCATCTAAGTCTGAAAGTGCAGATTGACTTCCTTTTTTCATGTTTATACAGATGTTTTTAGATGTTTGCCGGAATTGGAGTATAACAGAGTAATGCAATGGCCGTCAGTTACTTTACGTATTACTCATTTAAATCTATTTGTATGCAAACTGATTTAAGAGTCAGTATGTCCAAGGAGGGTTATATGTGTGATTTTAGAATATTTCAGATTTTTTCTTTTAGATATTAGAATATTTTTCTACCCATGTCTATGGGTCTATGGGTATGAGATTAAATTCTGAACAGATACTCCAATTAAATTCCGAAATGTTCCGAAACTCGGGAACCCAGAAATGCTCTATGCTGGACTTTTTTATAATGCACAAGCAGACAGAATTGGAATCCCGAGACTTGAGCGTAGGGGTGGTCACAGTGCAGGGAAGGTCAGAAGTCAGTCAAAGAAGGAGCACATGGGACAGGGGACAGACACATGCGGAGGGTCTGAGGAGAATGGGTTCAGAAGGGGATTGGAGCAACGGAGGCAGGCAAGGTGGGTGAGGGCTAGACAGAGGACAGAAGTCAGAGGACACACATTCTGTAGCCCTCCCAATCATCCAAGTACTGTAGTTGTTCCCACTGACGTCTGGAGTTCAGCAGGGCCTGAACAAGGGAAAGCTTCACCATTCTCCAGGGGGAGAGGCGCAGTGGTCCTGCAGTGTCCATAGAAGGACGCACTGGGCTGTAGTGAATGGCTTTGAGTAAGTGCACAAGGAAGGAAGGTGAGATATGGTATACTTGGGGCAGTTGCAGGTAATAGGTCACTGGGCAAATCTGTTTCACAGTGCAAAATAGGCTGATGCATTTTGGAGACAGGCAGGGAGGCAGAGATTGTGGGTAGAGAGCCAGACCAGTTGACCATGTAATATCCTGGACAGACTCAATAATCAAGCACAGGCAGGTGAACACACGCAGCACTCTTTACTGGTGGCTGAGTATGGTAATATGACTTCATTACGCCAACTGTAAAGTAATGTAGCCACAACAATTTCACATTACAGCCACAAGATGGCATTTCAACCAATCATTACACTCCTCCCCCTTTAGCTTTATACCAGCCTTGTTCAAACTGGTCTTTACAACCTCAAATTTAGCTGCTACACCAGACTGAAATTCTTGAACAGGAAGCAATCTTAATTTGTAGTGCGACTAATATGCCTCTTAACAGTATGACTCACACCAGGAGTGTCCAACTCCGGTACTGGAGAGCTACCGTCCAGTAGGTTTTCTATCCTTCCTGGCTTATGATGAGCCACACCTGTTCTCAGCTAAACACTAGGAGCAGGTATGGCTCATCAGAAGTTAAGTGGGACAGAAAACCTACTGGATAGTAGCTCTCCAGGACTGGAGTTGGAGACCCCTGACTTACACAGTATATTATTACTATACTGCGTTTTATTTAAAGATTCAGTCTTTGTGGTTTCACTCTAGCCCTTTGTGGGTACCTGTGTTTCACAGGTGAGCATACGGTTGGTGTGGGTGTAGCAGGTGCTAGTGGCACTGCCACAGTCTGTTCTGCTTGTTCCTTTGGATTAGCAGGTGATGTCAGGTTCACTTTTACTGGGTGGAAGAGTCTGACCAGCCCTGCCCACTGGTACTGATGGCATGGTTTCTGTAGCTGGCTGGCACAGTCTAACTGGAGGTCTAGCCCCAAATTCTCACCATAGTAACATGTGGTAGACGTGTCCAGTACGCTGTCTCTGGACATCCTGTAACAGATAAGTGACCATTCCCAGTCTTTTCAGAGCCATTGCCTGAAGTCATTTCTCCTCCCCTCCCCTGAAATTACAGACACGGATGGGCTCTCCTTCCAGAAAAACACAAACAGCCGAGCCCCCATGATTATGATGGCGCTCCCGTGTGGCTTGCTTCTCCTCAGCAAACTGAAGCAGATTGTGATGTGCCATTCCAGAAAGAGCTCCACCGGTGTCTGACCAGTCACGGTGTGACCTGTACTGCGGTACCTGGGAAGGAAATTAGCAAGTCAATGGCTGACTGACAAGGGGGCCTTACCACCTGCTTCCAGCACAACTTTCATCAAAGTTTCAGGACTTGCACTGATCTCTCTGCTGCCCCATTTGATGCAGGGTGGTATGCAGGCACAGCAGTGTGTTTGATTTCGTTTCCTCGGAGGGAACTGTGAAAACTCCTTAACAGAATTTGCAGACCTGATACCAGCCCCTCTGGCAGTCTATATGAAGCAAACAGGCCCCGCAGCACCACAATAGTGTTGTAAGAGGTGATGGACCACATTGGAAAAACTAACCATTTTGAATGGCTATCAATGACCACTAAAAAGTACTGACTGTTTTTTTCAGCAAAGTCAATGTGAATTCTTAGCCACGCTCATTCTGGCCAGGTCCAAGGGTGCAGGGGAGCCACCTTTTTGCAGAAAATGGAACAATTCTTGAATTTCTTGAAGTTCTTGAATTTTCCGATCACAGCCCCTCAATCAGTGATAACTGTGGGCAAGAGCCCCCATGCGGCAAATCCCTGGCTGCTTGTGATGAAGGTCCTCCAGTAACATCCATCAATAAGATGAGGGTTTAAATCTCGCAGGCCCCAGACACCGCAGCCAAAAAAAAATCAATTAGACAGCTGCAGCTCATCCAGAATGTAGCTGCCAGAGTCCTCACTAACACCAAGAAAGTCGAGCATATCACACCAGTCTTTAAATCACTGCATTGGCTTCCTCTGCATTATAGGATTGATTTTAAAATGTTACTTGTGTAAAAAACACTACCTGGTCTCGTACCTAAATACATTTCTGATTTATTTGAGCACTATGAAGCATCCAAACCCCTGAGGTAATTTGGGAAAGGTTTACTCAGTGTTCCCAGAATCAAAACCAAGCAGGGTGAAGCAGCTTTTAGTTTCCGTACTCCTTATCCGTGCGACAGGCCTCCTGAAGACCTGAGGTCTGCTAAACTGTCAGCTCGTTTAAATCAGGGCTAAAAACATTACTGTTTGCTGCACATTGTCAATAAATTAAATCAGTTAAGTCATACACTACCACTACAAGACAACTTCTCAGTTTATTGTTTTTATGCTTTTTAAATGTAATTTTATTTATTTATCTATTATTTTGATGTCATATTATAATGTGTTATTCTGCCTTTGTAAAGCACTTCGAGTTGCCTTGTGTCTGAAATGTGCTATATAAATAGACTTGCTTTGCCTTGGCTTCATTCGTTTAGCTGACCTTAGGTACTCCAGATTCTGGTGGTCTGTCGACACTTGAAAGAGTGCGCTTCTCCCTGTGGCCAGTGACTCCGCTCTTCCAAGGCCAGCTTGATATAGCTGTGCAGCTCTCAGTTTGTTGTCATTCCATTCTGCAGGGATGAGCTGCTTCTGGTGCACATGCTTTACTTGGTGTTCAGGGTTAATGGAGTAGATTAGGATTTCAGCAGTGTAGCCAACGTCAAAGTGGCTCAGCATATCGGCCAACACCTCATTCATGAAAGGACTGTTGGCAAGAGTATACAGCATATCTAAATTTTTGTAGCGACAAGTTGAAGTTATGACAATGTCTTCCACTCATTCCCAGCTTTGATGCAGATGAGATTGTAGGCGCTACGAATGTCAAGTTTCACCAATATTCGGGCTTTCCAAAGCTGTTCCAATACCAAGGAGATGAGGGACGGTCGATCACAGTGTTTCTTGGTGACAACATTCAGGAACTGACAGTCGATGAAGGGGAGAAGTCCACCATCCATCTTTGTCACAAAGAATGGGTAGTGTAGCTCTTTCCTCCAGCTTGATTGCACAGTTGTAATTCCGATGTAGGGGTAGCCCAAAAGCCTTTGTCTTACTGAACACATCCTGAAAGTCCCGGTACTCCTCAGGTATCTGGATGTTCTCTTTGGGCTGTGCACTCTCCACAGAGGACACTCTGCAAGGCAGTGTTAGGCGGTTCACAAAATTTCCACCTGACCAGGACCTAATCTCACCAGAAACCCAATCTATATGAGTACTGTGTAGTTGCCACCAGGGATGCACTGTGCAAATTTGGAATCAATAAGACTTCTTGTAGCCCCGCAGTCCAGCAGGTCTTCCTCTTCCATCTGTCCCTCTTCCAAAAACCAAGTTGTCTTAAAATTGGAGGAGAGAGGGATATAGGGCTCTCGAAGGAACAAACAGGCACGCTTAGGTTCACTCAAAAACGCTTTAATACAAGTAATACAAGATAACCTCGCATTAAAATCAATATCAATATATCAATTGTATCAATGCAAATAACCTTGTACCACAACAGATATGGAATAGCATGAATCATACGTATAGATATATATAGAAGCAACAATAAAAATAAGTAAGGCAAATTATTATCACAAGCGGTGATAATTAATCCCCCTTAATCAATCGAACGCAAAAGCAGCTGCTAAACTATTTACACTCGGGCGTGCCATCATCACCCACCTTCACACACGGACTGGGGAGCCCTTTTCAGTCCTGGCAGGAGACCAACACGTGAGTCCCGAGAAATGCCGGGCGATGCGCGCTCTATCCCACGGCTGAGCTCCGGTCAGTACTGAGTTTTCCCCGTCCTTTATACTAAATTGGGTGCTGCCTGTGGGCAGGGGGTGATCTGGCCAGACTCACCCCTTCCCCCCAGGGCAAGGTGTTATCCAATTCTCCCTTTTGTCCGAGTGTTGCTGCTTGTGATAATAAAATACAATAGGCGTCTTGGTGCCGGGTGTTTGCGCAACGCCTCCCCGTCCCCCCTACCGACAACATAGGGTGCTAGATAACGACCCCCCTCTGTCTCCCAAAACCAAGATAAGCATTCTGCATGCCGATCTAATGGCTCAGATAAGCATCCTGGTTTCTTTCATGAGCCGAAGTTCTTTATGGCAGGACAGGGTTTGCAGGGGATCAGCAAAGAATTACATGTTCAATGACATTCTGGGTGAATCATGGACGATTGATCTTCAGGACGATCAGTCTCCACACGATCAGAATTACTCCACAATTACGACCTCCCAGAATATTACAGTAAAAGGATTAATTCCATATACGTGGGTGACGTAATCGTCCGTGAATTCATTCTAATACACAAGTTACTGTCACCACGACTTGCTGCTGAGTAACAGTACTTTGGGAGAGTGCTTCTACCTGAGAGGGAGCCGCAAGCTCCAGGTATAATCGAACAGAGCAGCAATGAATATTGTGGCTGTACTCGCTGTAATTAAGGTGGAGCTGAAGCTGAATTTGACACTGACACCTGACATCTGACGATGTTGTCCAGCATGCTGGAAAGCTGAACATAGTCTCCGAATATGCAAGCTTCACCAGGACAGGTGATTTCAGCTTGAAGTTCTGCAATAAGTGCCAGCCAGGTACAGACAGTCCTCAACTTATCAACTTACCCTTCCAAATGGCCGTTCATAACTTGAAATGTTCGTAAGTCATTATTCAACATCAGTTTAAAGGTATATGCAAGTAGAAAGAACTAGGATGCTGTGAGTACGCACGCTACGCTGCTGTACGGTGTGAGTAGCGGCCAGAAGTCGAACTAGATGGAATTGGCACGCAGAAAAAAAAATTGATGTCGCGAACAGGAAACGGGAGCCCAATGAACACAATTTGGACTTACAGTCCTCTTCGTTCGTATGTCTGAAAGTTGAAAGTTCGTAAGTAGAGAAGTGTCTGTATACCGTTGTGAACAGAAACTGGGAAACACAGGACTGCTGTACATGGGGCTTCATTATAAATTTCAGGCAGACAGACCTGGAATCATGAGACTTGATCATAGTTGGAGTCACAGTGCAGGGAAGGTCAGAAGTCAGAAAAAGTCAGTCTTATAAGGAGCACATGGGACAGGGCACAGACACATGAAGAGGATCCGAGGGGAGCAGGTTCAGGAAAGGATCGGAGTAATGGAGACAGACAGGGCTAGACAGTGGACAGAAGGCGGAACGCTCAGTCACATATGGAGTCGGCTACCACACACCGAGTTTGAGGTCGACCGGGGTTAAACAGTGAGTGGAGCAGGTGTTTCCACTTAGGTAAGGCTGATGAGGTGGCATTCTCACAGGAAGGAGGTGACAGTAATTATGCAGGTTGTACACATATTCACACTTAAGCAGTATCTAAGGAAATAATTTTGCAACATCAATCAATTTCTTTTTTTCTTCATGTTTGAATAGTGCTTGGGGAATTAAGTTACTTCCAGTTTTACTATCTATTTCAAAAAACAATTCTTTTTTATACTTTAGCTTCCAAACAACCAGGCACATCTCAGAAAAATAAGAGATTGTCTATTCCTACAACATCTACATCAACTACTGAAGGTCGAGAGACTAGAGGTAAAGAAAAATACACAATTACATTATTTCTGTACATTTCTTCCTAATTAATACTCACTAAAGGAAATACAAGTAACACATATGAACAGTCCTGAGAGGTCTGACAGTTTTGTGGTATAACAAGAAGCACAATTTTAAATGCAATTATATGGGCTGCACAAATACTCACACCTCTGCAATATCAGTCAATGTGATGTGTTTTTCTAAACATGTAAACAGTTATGAGAGGTCTGAAAGTTTTATGCGTATGACAGTAAGCACATTTTCACATGTAATTATGCACTTTTATAGACATTGTATGTTATCCATGCAGACAAAACTGCTTATATGGGTTCTATTATTTATGCACATTAAATTAATTGTAAGTTAATTGTAATAAAACTGGCTGACATTTCTTATTTTATGTACCGACATAAAATTTCTTTGCATGATCAGGTAACAAACATAAAATGACTCCTTAAATTTCTAGTATTGTTAGTGTTAATTTTAATACGAATGTAATGGACTAAGTTTTCTTGTAGGATCTGTATGTTTCAAAATGATTTTCCTTTATAAATATATATAGGTCAGTCCATAATCCCAGTAGTGTTACGGATAGGAATCACAGTTGCTGTGCTGTTGTTGGGGGCCCCGGCTTTCATCCTGTTCTGGAAACACAGTGAGTTGTCTGCAGCTATAATTCATTTGGTGTCACTTAAAGGTTCAGCTCATGCATTGTCTCTGTATGGACTATGGACACCACCCTTAAAGGCTTTTGTTAGCCACACATTATACTTCTATTATCTTTACCATTAACGCTGCTACTACTCGGAAAATAATAACAATAGTCCTACATATGCATACTGTGCATGTGTACTGCTATGGATTGGCACCCTGTCCTGCCTGTTTAATATATCAGATCTCTGTGTGTTTTCCTAAGCGAATGCAGCTTCCCAGCAGAGAGGGACTCAGCCCAAACAGCTCCACGCTCCGAGCGCCCAGAGCGGCTTTGAGCTCACAGCCCGGGTGATAGAAGGTGACGACTGAAGCCAGTGTCTCACTGCTCCGGATTTGTTCTGCTTTCCTCATTCTTCATGCATTTCCTTTATCAGCAGCTAATGTGTTAAAATATAAAATTGCATAAATATAAAAATGTCCTATAAAACTACTACTGAAACTGCTACAAGCCGTCATATGTTGTCCTGTTTTAGTTTTTGTGCAAAACTTGACGTGGCTCTGAGCCCAAGAATGTCATTACTGGTTATGATGATGGTTATGCCCTCTTACTGGTCTGTAGTGCTGGTGGGGTGCCTGTCCCAGCATGCCCTGTGTCCAATTGTAAATAGCCCTTGTTGTACTGTTGTTGTTGGTAATGGTTGCATTTCCCTATTGTCCCGCGTGTGTTTGCCCTTGTCTAGTGTACCCTGTCCGATCCACACGTGTTCTTAGCCTGTATATCTCTCCCACTGTGTTTGCACCTTACAGTTCGGCGTCTGACACCCTTGTGTTTCGGCTCTGTGTATTTGGTTCGGTGCTCTTTGGGTGCCTGTTATAGTCCGGTTAAGGGCTGCTATTAATGAGCGTGTTTTCCCCAGCAAGCAAGTCTCCTTTTCCTTCTCTGCTCTCGCGATACCTCGGTCCTCCCGGCAAGATAGTATATGGCAATAAAGCTTGAAACTTGAACCTTACTTTTGCAGTTCTCAGCTTTATTTCAAGTTATTTATAGGTATTACATTAGCTCAATAGGTTGCACTTTTACCTCACACCTCCGGAGACCAGAATTTGAGTCTTTGCCCCGTCTCTGCATGTGAGAAGTTCATCCAGGTTGTCATAGAGTTTTCTATGGCTTCTCCAGTCCCCCCCCCCCCCCCCCAACCATTACACTCGTCATAATTCAGCTCTGAAGCTGTAACAAATCACTGGGCTACCAAGGAGACATGGCAGAAACTGGAATAAAGTATTTAAATCTATAAAGAACAGAACACAAACTGTAAAATAAAATAATTAAACACAACAAATAAAGAGAGTGAGAAGGCTCATCTGTCCAGCACCAAGTGCTTCTCATCTCCAGCAGGTATAGAGCTTAACTAGGCTCCACCACATACTTGCAGAGCCTGGGCCCAGGGGTGTCAGAGGGGCATGGATACCCTGGCTGATTCAGGGGGCCCAGCACTTGACGGGGGCCATTGAATACGTAACACTATAGGTAAAATTGAAAATACAGAGAATCAAAGATTGGATGTCTGTAGCAGAACATTTGCCGAAGCTGTCCGAGTTCTTCATCACAAACGATGAAACACCTGACGAGGATCCAGCAACTTCACAAACAAGGACAACGAAGTTTAGACCGAGTCCACAAAGTGACTTTTTCAGTGCAGCCGCAGAACCAACAAACGCGCCCCTGCTCAGCGGCACCCATGTTCTGCTGTCTTTCAGGCTGCGCTTTCTTATCCTCAATATATTTACTTATCAAAATGCCCCAGGGTTCGCGGTCCAGCAGAGACCAAAGGGGATCCCAGAGGGGCATGTTAGAAAGGGAGATCGAGAAGATGTGGCAGCTAGGGGTGTCCCTAACAGCTGCTAGATGGTACAGCCCTCAGCTGGGCTGCCAAGGAGAAGACGGCCTTCAGCACACCCCGTGTCCGCTAGCAGTAGCATGTCCTGCCCTTTGGGGTTAACAGAGCACTCACCGCCTTTCAAGGGCTGATGGACATCGTCTAGTAACCTCACTGGGCATATAAAGTCCCTGGTTTATGAATTTCCTGCTTATAGACAACATGTATTTATGAACGGACTACCATAAAGCCTGTTATATTAAAAATGTGAGTTAAATACACTGGTTCATAATAACAAATGTATGGACAGTGTTGAGAAGGTTACTATTAAAATGTAATCCACTACAGATTACAGAATACATGCCCCAAAATGTAGTTTGCATTCCAGTAAGTTACTCAATGCGAATAACGTATTCTGAATACTTTGGATTACTTAATATATTGTCATGCTTTTTACAACTACATGAATGTAGCAATCACATCCTGCAAATTCTTGTTTGTTTTCCTCTACCAATTGGCTGTTAAGCCCAAATCTCCCTGAATAGACAATATACTTACTGTAGAGGAGCAAAGACCAGGGATGTTAAGATAAGATGTTTTGTCTGCTTAAAGATAATAAAAATTCCTGTCTTTCCTTAACCATTTCTTTATTTACTTACGAGTGGCGGCCTTTTACAGTAGCTCCAGCTCCTTGTTGAGCTTTTTCTTTTCTCAATTCTTAATTGTATTGTATATATTGTATTTTATATTTCTTATTTTCTATTGTTTGACACTACTGTTATTGCTTAAGGACTTTCTGCATTCTGCTTATTTCTGCTGCACTGTCCACTTTGCTGCTGTATATTTATACTTTGCACATTTCCCACCCGTGGGACTAATAAAGGCTCTTATCTTATCTTATCTTATATGCAAAGCTGCAAAAGTGGAAGAGTATTAGACAAACATAAAATATGCCATTGAAAAGTATTTACTGTTATGGTCACCAACATATTCCATCACTTAGTTAAAATAAAAAGTAGCCTTGCACAAAGGAAAAAAATCTGCATTTTCAATGACCCTTTTCCTGATTAGGACAAAAAAAGCAATATATTAAAACAATTCTCAAAAATGAAAAATATATTATTTTGGAATTTACTGTCAATATTAATCTTCCACCAATAATTTCAAATTACTAAAGATCCTTCAATACAATTCAGATATTCAAACTTGATGTGACAATGACAAAATGCACTTTAAACCTCACCACCAGATCTAATTTTAAACACAAGACAATATAGGTTTTAAGACATTGGCCTCATTAAAGGCATATCCAGTGATCAGAGCCCGCTTCTTAAGATACAATACGACTCTGCCATCAAGTGCTCCTGTCGAACGTCTCTTTAGCCACAGAGGACTTGTTATAATTTTCTGGAAACTGCCTGCTGTGAAGCAGCTTTATCAAGGTCAGTTGTGGCTATGATATTTAACGTGTGCGCAGCACATCGATGGTGATGGTGGAAAAAAGAAGTTTAGCTCCTCTTGCTCCTCCTCAAGTACTGTAGTGACATGAGCAAACTGTACACCGTCTGTATCTTCCAGATCATCTTCTGTTTCCGAATCTCCATATTCATGGAAAGCTTTTACAAAATTGCTCCCATTGTCTGTGACTATAGCACTAACCTTGCCTTGGATTTGGAATTCAGCATGAACCTGACTGGCAGCAATAACATCATAGGTGTGACAGCCCCTTATTCTCTCACATGCCAGTGCATCAGACTTGCGAAACAATATGTGTCTGACTCCATCCAGTGACATGTGATGCCAATGAAACTTCTGTGATGTAGGGGTTTGCTGGTCATGATGCTGTCCATATATCTGCTCTTGTACACTCATTTTAAGTATGTTGAAGAATTTCAGTTCCTTCTTCCTTCATTTTTTGAAAGGTTTTCTCAGTGTGCATCATCAATGCTTTTTGCAAGAGTCCTGCCCCCACTTAGTCCTTCAACCATCTTACGGGATGAGGTTTTCTCGACAGTAGAAAAGGGCTGCACTTCGTTGACTATGAAGTCAAATATCATGGAATTTACTCTCCTTTGGGTGATGGCTGGAGTACTAAGGATGGTTTGTTTGAGAGGAGGAGGGGTTGTGTCTTTGCCACTTTGTTCATCACCATGATCCGATGTGTTTGCTTTGGGTAAACTGTGCATGACCCTGGGATGCATCCTCTGAAAAAAAGAAAGACAGACAAAGAAAACAGAAATAGTTTTCTATATGAGATCACTGCAAAAAGTGCAGCCTTACCTAATGTCCACCCTACTGTTACTCATTTTATATTAAGATTTAAAAATCTAGTTGGTATTACTTTCAAAACTACACATGATTATTTGCAGCTAGCTGGTTGTTAATGCTATACATCAAGTCTAACAGTCTGCAGTCTATGAACTAACCTCAGCTAACGCCAGCTAACAATGTTAGGCTACCAAGTACCCTTCAGTAAAAGTAATAAATCATACAGCAATAGTACATCAAAGATACTGAAGTGGCACATAATCCATGTAGCTACCACAACTAAAACAAGGTAGTTGCAGTAGTCTAATGTTTTTAAAAAAGAACTTACTTCCAGATGTTTCTTTAGGTTGTAGGTGGAGTCTTTTGATAGCCTAATATATGAAACAGGAAAAGACTACCATGTAATACATTTATTTCAACAAAGTAACTATATTCTAATTATTACCTATTTAAACGGTAACTGTAGCGGAATACAGTTACTCATATTTTCTACTCTAAATACATAATGCCGGTACATGTATTCTGTTACTCCCCAACACTATGTATGGAGGACTTTGTGATGCTCATGAAAACATTGCGAGGCCTCAAGCCTTCCTGTTTAGAGCAATAGAGCTGAGAGAGAAACTGCTCTGCAAATCTGGAGAGGAAGACGAGGGGGAACAGTTCAGCTCAAATCTGGACCAACGTAAATTCCTGCGGTCACTCGAGACTGGTTTGTTAAATGAAGCAGTGAAGTTCCAGTTGAGCAACTTAAATGTACCGGATGAGGTGTTAATTGAAAAAATAAACAAGGCTGCTAGCCTTGAAATAGAGCGACAAAACAAACTTAAGAGACATGTATCAGCCAAACCACCCAGAGTAAACGAGATACAAGCAGAGGTGCAGTTCATTCACAATCATCAACCACAAGACATCGACAACGACACACTGGATGAAAGACGAAGTAAAGAAGGTGACAAAAGCAGTAAGAAGAAACCAGTGCAACATAGAGGACCAGATTCAGAGACTATAAGGTTGATTGAGGGCCTAAGAGCAGATGTGCAAGAGATTAAGAAACTGTATACGGAGTCTGGGGCTGTGACACCAAAGCGCACATCCACTAGGGCAAAAGGATGCCAAACATGCAGAGAAGCGGGGACGGGCAACACCTGTCGACACTGCTTCAGGTGTGGACAAGAAGGTCATCTCTCCCGTGGCTGCAGACAGAGGAACTTGAAGGGAAACGGAAAGGGGTTGCTGGAGGGGGACCAGCAGTAGCTCAGTCACGTTTCAGGTCCCACATTGACATTGCATCCCTACAGGCCAACTCTGGAGGCTCATTAAAGCCGTCAGGCGAGCCCGAAGAGAGAAAGACTCCCCCACATTCTGACGGTTACATGCCCTCTCAGCGCCAAACCAAGCTCATCAGCCTCATCGGAAGAAGATGTGTTGTCCAGTGCCGACTTGATAAAGTACCAGTGGACACTCTATGGGACACCGGGGCCCAGGCAAGCTTAATAAACAATGACTGGAGGAAGAAACACCTCCCTCGCAGCACACTAAGGTCCCTTTCAGAACTCCTATCCGAACCACTGGTAGCCTTAGCAGCAAATGGTACTGAAATACCCTACCTGGGCTGGATAGAGGTGGAATTTCACTTGGATTGTGACACTTCCCCCACTAGGGCATTACTCGTTCCCATTTTAGTCTCTGGTGATCCTAATGTTGCAGAACAGACTATTATAGGGTTCAATGTAATAGAAGAAATAGTGGGCAAGTGGGACAAAGGACACGGGGAAAGAAAGCGCATATAGAAGATCAGTCAGACATTCTCAGTGTCTGTCAGAACAGCCAAGTCCATGCTGAAGATTATGCAGACTCGCAAAGACAATCAAAATGTTGGGACAGTCCACACAGGAAAGAAGGAGATTCTCCTGCCTACAGCCCAAATAAGCACCACATACATCCGTGCACACGTGGGGGCCCAGTATGCAGGCCGAAGTCTACTGTTCATCCCAGATGAGCTGTCACGGCTACCTGGGGGCCTGGTGATCCAAGAAGGACTGGTTTCTGTCCTGCAGGAAAGGCCAGTATATTTTCCGATCTCCATTGTAAATACGGACAAGCAAGACTTCACATTGTCCTATAGAGGAGATAAAAGCGGTGTCTCCAGTCACAACCCAAACCCCTGGGAACACAGTCAAGAGACGGGATAACAACTGTGGTGTCCGGGTCCAGGTAACTGAGGTCACCAGCAACTCCCAACCCCACAGTAAGCCGCCTCAGTGGTATCCCCCAGTTGAACTGGACCATCTCAGTCCTGACCATCGTGAAATCGTGAAGCAGCTGCTACGAGAGGAGTGTCACGCGTTTGCGTATGACGACAAAGATGTAGGCTGTATCCCCTCTTTAAATATGCACATCACACTCCATGACACCACTCCTGTGAAAAAGACATATATTTCAACCCCAAAGCCCATGCACCAGGAAGTTAAAGACTACCTCCAAGACTTGTTAAATAGGGGTTGGATTTCCGAGTCAAGGTCATCCTACTCATCTCTGATCGTTTGTGTCAGGAAAAAGTCAGGTGAACTGAGGCTGTGCTGCGATTACAGAGAACTCAACAGGAAATCGGTACCAGACAGGTACCCTATCCCGAGAATTCAGGACATGTTGGACTCTCTGCATGGCAGCTCCTGGTTCTCAGTGCTTGATCAGGACAAAGCATACCATCAGGGCTTCTTGGATCCGGGGAGCCGCCCCCTGACAGCTTTCATTACTCCATGGGGTCTATACCAATGGAATCGCATACCTTTTGGTCTCAGTTCAGCCCCAGCAGAGTTCCAACGGAGTATGGAGGACTGTTTGAAGGGATTGCGTGATGTTGTCTGTCAGCCCTACCTGGACGACAACTTAGTGCATTCACCATCATTCGAAACTCCATCCATCCATCCATCATCTTCCGCTTATCCAGGGTCAGGTCGCGGGGGCAGCAGTCTCAGCAGGGAAGCCCAGACTTCCCTCTCCCCGGCCACTTCATCTAGCTCCTCTGGGGGGATCCCGAGACGTTCCCAGGCCAGCCGGGAGACATAGTCTCTCCAGCGTTTCCTGGGTCTTCTCCAGGGTCTCCTCCCAGTGGTACATGCCTGGAACACCTCCCCAGGGAGGCATCCCGGAGGCATCCTAATCAGATGCCCGAGCCACCTCATCTGGCTCCTCTCGATGCGGAGGAGCAGCGGCTCTACTCTGAGTCCCTCCCGAATGACTGAACTCCTCACCCTATCTCTAAGGGAGAGCCCAGCCACCCTGCAGAGGAAACTCATTTCGGCCGCTTGCACCCGCGATCTCGTTCTTTCGGTCACTACCCATAGCTCATGACCATAGGTGAGGGTAGGAACGTAGATCGACCGTTAAATCGAGAGCTTCGCCTTTTGGCTCAGCTCTCTCTTCACCATGACAGACCGATGCAGCGCCCGCATGACTGCTGACGCTGCACCGATCCACCTGTCGACCTCCCGTTCCATCATTCCCCCACTCGTGAACAAGATCCCGAGATACTTAAACTCCTCCACTTGGGGGAGGCCCCCATCCCCAACACAGAGAGAGCATTCTACCCTTTTCCGGCTGAGAACCATGGTCTCGGATTTGGAGGTGCTGATTCTCATCCCAGCCGCTTCACACTCGGCTGTGAACTGCTTCAGTGAGAGCTGAAGGTCATGGTCCGATGAAGCCAACAGAACCACATCATCTGCAAAAAGCAGAGACCTAATCCTGAGGTCACCGAACCGGACACCCTCAATGCCCTGGCTGTGCCTAGAAATTCTGTCCATCAAAGCTATGAACAGAATCGGTGACAAAGGGCAGCCCTGATGGAGTCCAACCCTCACCGGAAACAAGTCCGACATATTGCCGCCCATGCAGACCAGGCTCTGGCACCAGTCATACATGGACCGAACCGCCCTTAACCGCTTCGAAACTCATGTCCAACATATCCGTGATGTGCTACAGAGGTACCAAACACATGGCTCACTCCTCATAAATGTAGTGTTTTTAAGAGGCAGGTCCGGTTCCTGGGATGGATGGTGTCAGGGCAGGGGTACACGATGGATCCAGCGGATATAGCCCCTTTTCAGGCACTGAAAGACAAGCCCCCAGCCACTGTAGGTGAGCTGAGACGAGTCCTGGGTTTCCTGTCATACTACCGGTCATATATCCCAAACTTTTCCAAGCTGGCCAAACCACTGTACCAGCTCCTGACGCTGCCCGCAGACAAGCCGCCACCACTGAAGACAAAAAAAAGAGGGGTCAATAAAAAATACAGAGGACGGCCACCTCCTAGCACACCCGTAACATGGACAGGATGTCACCAAGAGACTCTGAACAAGCTCACAGACTGTTTAACAGAGCCACCCATTTTAGGGTATCCTGATTTCACGCAGTCCTTCATACTGCACTGTGACGCCTCCCAAGAGGGTCTAGGGGTAGTACTGTATCAGCATCAAGCAGGCAAACTGAGGGTAATAGCCTATGGTTCGCGCACAGTGACACCCCCAGAAAAGAACTATCATATGCATTCTGGGAAGTTCGAATTCTTAGCCTTAAAGTGGGCGATATGTGAGCGTTTTCGCGACTACCTCTTCTACGTTCCACATTTTGTTGTGTATACAGACAATAACCCCTTAACATACATTCTCACTACGGCAAAACTGAGTGCAACTGGTCACCGCTGGATAGGGGAATTGGCCGATTTCAACTTTACAATCCGATATAGGCCTGGAAAAAGAAACGCTGATGCAGATGGCCTGTCCAGGTTACCTCTGGATATAAATCAGTACATGGCACAATGTACAGCTGAAGTGGAACAGGATGACATCAAAGCAGCCACTGATAGTGTTTACTTGCAGAAAAGGAGCACAGGCCCAGAGAACTACATCATCAGTGAAAACGCCATCGGGTTAGTCCAAGATGCGGCGGCACCACGAGACAAGACCCTCTCAACAGCTGAAATCAGGGCCAGTCAAGAACAGTACTCTGTTATCGGGCCTGTCCTGCACTACAAAAACAGTGAATACCTGCCCAAAGGCCAAGCCCTTAAGAAAGAGTCACCTGATGTTAGACTTCTCCTGAGACAGTGGAACAAACTGTATGTGAATGAGGATGGCGTCCTCTACATGCGAGTTAAGGGTAGAGGCCAGCTCCTACTTCCAAAAGTACACCATAGTCTTGTCTTTAGAGAATTGCACAAGGAGATGGGACACCTGGGGGCGGAAAGAACTTTGGGACTGATAAGGGAAAGATTTTACTGGCCAAGAATGCAAAAAGATGTAGAGCATTTTGTGATGCATGCCTGTGAGTGCATAAAAAGAAAACGACCCCATAGAACTCACAGAGCTCCACTAACCTCTATTACCACAATGTACCCCTTTGAACTGGTGTCAATCGATTTTTTGCATTTAGAGACATGCAAACACGGGTACGAATACATCCTGGTGGTAATGGACCATTTCACGCGCTTCGCTGAAGCATATGCAACAAAGAACAAGTCGGCTAAGACAGTGGTGGACAAAATCTTTAACCATTTCTCTTTGAAGTATGGTTTTCCTGCGAGAATTCACCACGACATGAGCCGAGAATTTGAAAACCAACTGTTTGCCCAGCTCCAGAAAGTCTGTGGTCTTCGTGGCTCCCACACAACGCCGTCTCATCCACAGGGGAACGGGTAGGTGGAACGGTTTAATCGGACCCTGCTCTCCATGCTGAGAACCCTCACAGACAGTGAAAAAGCGGACTGGAAGGAATCGCTGGCAAAGGTAGTGTACGCCTATAATTGCACTAAGAGTGAAGCCACTGGGTTCTTGCCATATTATCTGCTTTTCGGCCGCACTCCCAGACTCCCAGTGGACATCCTGTTCAACTTGTCCAACCGAGAACAACAAGTCAGCTATGAGGAGTATGTGGAAAAATGGCAATCACAAATGAAAGCGGCCTACCAGATTGCGTCAAAAACAGCACAGAAAGAAGCTGCGAGGGGAAAACACTACTATGACCAAAAAACACATAGTGTTCAGCTGTACCCAGGGAATCAAGTCCTCCTTCGCAACCTCAAAGAGAGGGGGGGGGCCTGGTAAGCTCCATTCATATTGGGAAGATATGGTGTATGTAATAGTTGCCCAAAAGAGCCCGGACATGCCTGTTTATGATATAAAGTCGGAACAAGGGGGTAAAAGCCGTACAGTACACCGAAACCTGCTCCTTCCATGTGACAGCTTACCGGTGGAAAGACAGGACATCAAACAGCAAAACCAACAGCAGAAGAAGACACAAACAAAAGTATGGAGACAAAGAGAGACATTACAAGAGACTATAGACACGGACAGTGATGAGGAAGGTGCTCTTGTCTGGAGGTCTCCTCGTCGACAAATTCATAAGGACAGCAGAACTCAGAGGCACATATCTCAGCCAGAGCTGGAGCAGCAGCTGGAGCAAACTCAAGCAGAGAACACTCATCACCTTGATGGCCGGACCCCGGAGGCAGAAGAGGATGGCCTGCCGACAGCAGAGGACGGAGCAGATCCGGAGCAGCCCAGCGACCATCCTTCAGATGAGGATGCGCCCCAGCAGAGAGGCAGAGAAGCACCTTCATCCCACATCCACCCACAGAGGGAGCGGCGGCAGCCCCAGGTCTTCTCCTATGATCAGCTCGGACACCCTACCAGGAGACCAGTGGGTATGGACTGCATCGAGGTGAGTGTCCCACCCCCATGCTCACAGAACCTCTGGAGACTGTGGACATCAAACACCATGCGAGCAGCGTATGGAAGACTGAATTGATATGAACTCTGCTGAACATCTTCTATCACCATCACCATCTTCTATTTCGGCAATTGTGATTTCCACCATCTTCATCAGGGCGCGGCAGGTTTGTCCGTTGAACCCTTCACCTGCCAGTTCACTGCACTTGAGATGCTGGCACACTTTGACGAGCTCTGGTTTCCCCAAAGTCCACAACGTCGCAATGGTCTCATCCAGTACTTGCTCCATGCTTGTTCTTGTGTGACGTCTAGGTTCGGCTCACGGGTAGGTTGTTTCAGGATGATAATTTTTTTTTGTTAACCCTCCTGGCTGGCTCGCCAAAATTATGTTACACATGTTACGACAAAAGCATTGGGCTGGCGTGTAGCAGGTTGGCTTTTATTCTGTAATAACAGAAAATAATAATCAAACATAAAGGCTGCGCCGTGCTGACTGCTGAACGTAGCTCGCGCTCGAACTGAGCTGCTTCTACGGTTCGCAGTCAGTCTCTCTGTCTCCCATGCGCCATTACTGCCCCCTCTGGCACAAAAGGGTATAGCACCAGAGGTTACTGTTAATGCAAGGCAGTGTGAGGGAGTGCCACACAGCAAAAACAATGAAAACACAAAACACAACAAAATAATTAACTGAACCGTTGTTGCGGGGGCTGCCTTTCTATAAACAAATACTCCTGGGTGCCACACTAAGGAAAATAAATTTAAATTTGTTCAGTAACTTTGATGACAACGCCACCAAACAGGAAGTGAGGTTGCAACTCGGCAATGATTTGATATATCAAAACCAAATGTGGAAGATTCCAAAGGACTTGGGGCTCAAAAACATCATTCCACCAGTAGGGGGCACTGCAATAAGCAAAAATGTCTTTTGGCTAATAACTGTTGACCAGTTTGCCTTCGAAAAATACATTTTATGTCTCCATGGGAATTTTCATGTCCACCTAATTAATGTGGCTGCTATATTGGATTTTATTGAAAATTCTTCTCCAAATATGTCAGAGATGGTCTTCGTACCAAGCCTCTTAAGAGGTATCAGAGGGACTTTTGATTCTCAAAGCTGTTTGCCCACCATCGGCAAACAAATTTGGCAGCAATGCCACACTGCCTTTGTTATGGATGAAATTAGCGTCCTAAAACTATATGCTGGCAATGTTAAAGTGCTAAAAATTCACTCCAATGCCCTGTCTATCACAAATTGTGACATATCATTTTACGTTATTGGTATTCTGGTTAATCCTACTAAATATGTCTGCAACTTTTTGACTTCTGACTCCTGGTTTGGCTCTAAGGGAATATTCATAGTCTCCCATGTCAAAGTCTAATAACAGTGAAAAATTCTAACGATTGTAATAAGTGCCTCGTACCTATGGTGCTTAGCCCCTAAATTTAGTTCAGTAATTATAATACAGTAGCAATAAAAGCAACTACATACGGCTGTCGCGTAACAGAAGGACGATGCAAATGTAGGCTTTCTGTAAGTAAACCCCTCGCAGGGGTGTTTATTACAGAAAACTGGCAGGGTAGCACATGCAGAAAGAGAACAATGACGGAACAGGGATCACAGGACTAAGAAACACTAATATGCAAGACTAACAAAGGGCCAAACACAAGGCAGCTGTGGCTGGTTAACAAGAGGGCAAGCACAAGGGGTAAGACTAACAAGCTTCAGGCGTGGCTGATTAGAAGCCACACTTCAGGAAAATGCTCAGAACAGACAAGAAGGGCAGGGCTGGACGTGACAATGGTACTGTACTGTATCTCCAGCTGGCTAACTTCTGAAGCCTCGCAATGTTTTCATGAGCATCACAAAGTCCTCCATACATAGTGTTGGGGAGTAACAGAATACATGTACCGGCATTATGTATTTAGAGTAGAAAATATGAGTAACTGTATTCCGCTACAGTTACCGTTTAAATAGGTAATAATTAGAATATAGTTACTTTGTTGAAATAAATGTATTACATGGCAGTCTTTTCCTGTTTCATATATTAGGCTATCAAAAGACTCCACCTTCAACCTAAAGAAACATCTGGAAGTAAGTTCTTTTTTAAAAACATTAGACTACTGCAACTACCTTGTTTTAGTTGTGGTAGCTACATGGATTATGTGCCACTTCAGTATCTTCGATGTACTATTGCTGTATGATTTATTACTTTTACTGAAGGGTACTTGGTAGCCTAACATTGTTAGCTGGCGTTAGCTGAGGTTAGTTCATAGACTGCAGACTGTTAGACTTGATGTATAGCATTAACAACCAGCTAGCTGCAAATAATCATGTGTAGTTTTGAAAGTAATACCAACTAGATTTTTAAATCTTAATATAAAATGAGTAACAGTAGGGTGGACATTAGGTAAGGCTGCACTTTTTGCAGTGATCTCATATAGAAAACTATTTCTGTTTTCTTTGTCTGTGTTAGGTTGAAGAAGTTATTAATCATTTATTATCATTTCTGTATAATCAGCAATGAGTGTAAATATGTATATACATTATTTTGTTTTCCTTTACCTTCATAATTTAGATTATATTAGTTTACATGTATCCCGAGCACGTGTTTAAATAGTTGTCCACCTGAGGAAAACCAGAACTTCTTCTTACTCTCACAGTCCTTTCTTTGTTCTCATTCCAAGACCCCTGCCCCCACTGACTATAAATAAAGGTGCCAAGGGGAACCACCCTTTGTAACACATTCCTTTGTAGCGCAGCATGCAGAGAGTGTGGTTACCCTTGTGCAAGTAAAACTTTAGAGTGTGTTGTCTCGTAATTAATGGTGTGTGCAGAGTTGGAGTGGAAAGCCTGACTGTCACGGGTCGTGGGCAACAATCGCGAGCCGAGCGGCGATCGTGCGGAAGGAGCAGGCAAGCAAGTGGGATACGGGGAAAACGGGGGTTTATTTCCAGGAACAGGACGGGTAACAGGCATTGACTCACAAACATCAATGACAGACAAAGCAAACTGGGGAGACCAGGACTTAAATACACGGAACAAGGCAGCAGGAAACAAGACACGACTGGGCAGGATCAGGAAATCACACGTGGGTAATTAGGGGGCGTGGCACACAGGAGGAGCGGACGAGCCGGGCATGACAGAACCCCCCCCCAAAGGCGCGCTACACCGGGCGCGCCAAGGAAGGGGGCGACGGACGGGACGAGGCAGAACAGGACCTGGAAAACAAGAACAGAATTAACGCAGGACAGGGAACAGGACCGAGGTACAAAACAGAGCGAGGGACAAGACAAAAGACAAAACCTGACAGAGGGTCGGGAAGGCAGACAGGCAAACCAGGAAGGGAGACACAGAAGGAACGGGCGGAACAAAGGGGCCAGGAGTGCAAGGCGGGTACACCGGGGCACAAGGAACAGAGACGGGAGGAACAAAGGAACGAGGAACGGAGAAAGGAGGAAAGACAGGAGGAGGAGCAAACAAAGGAGGGACCAGGGCAGGAGAGAAGGGAGAGAAGGCGGGGGAACAAAGGGGAGCCCGTGGGAGCCCCAGCGGGCGACGGGCGGCAGCCGGAGGGGCCGCAGGCGGCCGGGAGGCCGGAGCTGGAGGGGACCGAGAAGGGGCAGAGGAGACAGGGCGAGGGACCCGCGGAGGGGCCAGGGAGGGAGCAGGAGGGAGCACCAGGGAAGGGGACGAGGGAGCTGGAAGGGGCCAGGGCGAAGGCACGGAGGAGGGGGGAGCCGCAGCAGGCGGCGATGTCCGGGGGAGGGCCGGAGGTAGGGGCCCCGCAGGCGACCGAGGAGCCGCCGTCGGAGAACCCCCAGGCGACCGACCAGGACCCGGAGAGGGGAGCGAGGCAGGGCGACGAGGCACCGGAGAGGGACCCGCAGGCGACAGCCGACCCGGAGGGCCAGGACCCGCAGGCGCCAACCGAGCCCCAGCGCAGGCGAGGCAGGGCGAGCCAGGGGGCAGGGCGGGCGGGACCCCAGCCCTGCGTCTGTGTCCCCTCCCTTTACGGGACACAGACATGACCCCAGGTTGGGGTCGAGTTCGCCGGGGCGAGGGAGAAACTGTCACAGGGGGCGCCTCGGGAGCTGCTGCAGCGCGGTCAGGAACTGGAGCGCTGACAGGAGCTGCAGGTGACTGCAGTGGGGGCGCCTGCCCGGGAGCTGCAGCAGGTGGCTGCAGTGGGGGCGCCTGCCCGGGAGCTGCAGCAGGTGGCTGCAGTAGGGGCGCCTGCCCGGGAGCTGCAGCAGGCGGCTGCAGAGGGGGCGCCTCTGCAGGAACTGGAGCGCGGTCAGGAACAGGAGCGCTGACGGGAGCTGCAGCAGGCGGCTGCAATGGGGGCGCCTGCCCGGGAGCTGCAGCAGGCGGCTGCAGAGGGGGCGCCTGCCCGGGAGCTGCAGCAGGCGGCTGCAGAGGGGGCGCCTGCCCGGGAGCTGCAGCAGGCGGCTGCAGAGGGGGCGCCTGCCCGGGAACTGCAGCAGGCAGCGAAGGCGGCTGCGCAGGCGGCGGCTGCGCAGGCGGCGGCAGCGGCGAAGGCGGCAATGGCGGCTGCACGGGAGCGGGGTCCGCCGGCAATGGCGGCTGCACGGGCGCGGGGTCCGCCGGCAATGGCGGCTGCACGGGAGCGGAGTCTGCAGCCCTCTGGAGCAGTAGGAGCTGCCGCACGTCCTCTGTCATACTCTCCAGCTGCTCGGGGTCGGAAGCGGGAGTAAACGCTGCAAAGCTCCTCTGGAGTCGCTCCGTTAGCTCCACTACCTCCGGACTTACTGGAGGGACCAGTTCCCCCCAGATCCTCCAGAACAACCCCTGAAGGGCAAAGAACTGGGAGGCGCAGTTCACCGGCTTCCCTGGGTGAGGCGCGGGTAGCGCCTCCGGGGTGGTTACTGCAGGGGGAGAGAGCTGTGTGTCCGTGGGCGTTAACGGAGGAAGCCCCTCTGACCAGGCGGCCGCAGCGAGCAGCGGAGGCGGCTGCTCAAGCTGTTCCGCAGGGAGGAGCTCTGGGTCCGGGAAGACGAAGGGCTCGTCCTCGTCGTCCTCGCTCGGAGCCCAGAGCCTCGCCAGGGAGCAGGGTCCCAGACCGTACGGCCCCAGGTCGGGACCCAGGACGAGCTCCTCCTCCTGTGGGAGCCAGGGGCTGAAGAGCGAGCAGGCGCCCAGACGGATCGGCTCTTCAGGGAGCTTCTTCCGCCTTCTCCGCTTCTTCTTGTGGTCTGTCATTCTGTCACGGGTCGTGGGCAACAATCGCGAGCCGAGCGGCGATCGTGCGGAAGGAGCAGGCAAGCAAGTGGGATACGGGGAAAACGGGGGTTTATTTCCAGGAACAGGACGGGTAACAGGCATTGACTCACAAACATCAATGACAGACAAAGCAAACTGGGGAGACCAGGACTTAAATACACGGAACAAGGCAGCAGGAAACAAGACACGACTGGGCAGGATCAGGAAATCACACGTGGGTAATTAGGGGGCGTGGCACACAGGAGGAGCGGACGAGCCGGGCATGACACTGACACTTTCTCCAACATATAATTTGGTCCTTCGAGCCGGATCCGAGGACACCTGACGACATCGCCAGCACGCCGAGAGGAGCGACACCGAAGTCTGTCGACAGCCACTCGGAGACGGGTGCAAGAAAGACCTGAGACGTGAATTCGTCATCAGGCCGGTGGTTAGAACTGCACTCGACGTCTGGTGATGTCTGACGGACCTCGGTGACGGAAAACACGCACATGGGACAGGTGAGACAGCAAGGTTATTCAGCGAAATAACCGGGTCAATTGACGTGGGTTAGGCTTAGCCGTAATTAAGCGAAGTATGAACATGCATGTATTGTGTGAATGACTGGACTAAGAATATTATAGAGGCTTAGAGTTGCTTCTGTCAGTCCATTTTTTTATTTTGCCTGATGGGAAACAAGTACTGGTGATTGAGGGATCAAGGACGGGTTTCATCCCTGAAAACCAATACCGCTGCACGAACAGAGTGCAGTAGAAGGCCGTATTGGTGTCCTCCCACATATCTCGTACCAGTGAAATTCCACCCAGGACCTGTGTAATGCGCAGAAGGTAATAAAAAAAAAAAAAGGGGTAAAAATGGGAAAGAATCAAAGTAAGCAGATTGAACTAGAGGGAGGTGAGAAGTTAATGGAAGGATATAAACTAGGTTCAGGACAAATAAGTAATCGGAGGTGGAGAAAAAAACATGGGTTTGAAGGGAAACTTCACACTCCTGATATCTTAAAATTACAAGGAAATTTAAAACTAGAAATGTTACGAACCTCAAAGAAAGGGAAGGTGGAGAAAAGGAAAAAAGAATATGAGTATTCAGATAATTGGTTGGAACAAAGTAAGTTAAGAGATGTACGTAGAAAGCAGAAAAAGGATGATAGAAAGGATAAATTGACTGCAGCCGCTCTAGTTACTTTAGATGATGAGACGGTAGCCAAAACAAAAAGTAGAGAAAATAGTCCACAAACACCGCACCCATTGCCTGCCCCCGTGCAACCCGTAGATAGAAGGGAAATTAAACAACCATCAGCTATGGGCACAATACCAAAGAAGCCATCAGCTCCTCCTTCTTCCCCCATTATAACTAGGAGTAGAGATCCTACGTTATACCCTGTGCGAGATCTAGCTACTGCTAAGATTCGATGGCATCCGCGAAATGAAGGTATTGATATTGATAGCGAAGAGGAAGAAATAGAATTACAATGCCCCCTAGTGGAGGTGGCTAACCCTAATAGAGAGCCAGATGGAGGACCTGAAACTATGTTAGTCTATAGACCATGGACAGCTGAAGATAGGACGGCAGCATTAAAGGGAATACCTCCTGTTGATGAGGGGGTACCAGAATTTTGGACAGCAATATTGGAACTACAGAGCAGTTTCCACCTGAATGGTAGAGAAATGTTCCAATGTTTAAGACAGCTGTTCAACCATAAGTGGGGAAGAGTAGCAGGAGACTTTACTGGTCATGGACCAGACAATCAACCACTTGTACATAATTCACAAGCTCTGCAGCAGAGTATACAGCAATTACATGGAAGGATAGAGACAGTGTTTATGAGACGAGCAGATTATGGCAGAATTGCGCAATGTAAGGAAAAAGATGGAGAAGAGCCAGATGATTTTATGGATAGGATGAGAGTGGTGTTTAGAGGGAATTCAGGAATTCCTCATAACGAGGAAAATGGAGGAGTTTATCAACAACAGTTAAAACGTGCGTTCATCACAGGGCTAAAACCTGAACTGAAGAGATACATAGATAAACATTGGGTACATCAGAATACTGGTTCAGTACAGCAAGCCCTAGAATATGCCCAACACGCCCATAAAACACAAAAACAGAAATCAGACGCAGTGTTCGCTGCTAATGACACTGTTGCAATAGTACATATGAATCCTCCGGGGAGGGGAGGGGTCAGAGGAAGGTCATGAGGCCGAGGAAGGGGGAGAGGTGCTTTTAGGAGCAATCAGCGAAATTTATTACAGCAAGATAACACTTGCTGGACATGTGGAAAACTTGGGCACTTAGCTAGACAATGTAGAACCAAGGCTATAAACAACCCAAATTCCACAGAGAATCAATGACAATTAGCCTGTGAACTATCAAAGGAGCCAGATAAGCTGCAAAAACAGGAGACAGAAGAGATAGATTTGCAAGCAGTTTGCCAACTGCTAGCACTAAAACAATTTGAAGAACTACCAAAACGAAGGCTTATTATAAATGGGAAAATATATGAATGCCTATGTGATACCGGAGCCTGTAGAACAGTGTTAACCACTAGCCCTCCAAGGGTTACCTTTTCTTCGTCCTCCATAAATATACGAACTGCAGGAGGCCAAGCCGAAAGTCATCAATTGACAAATCCAGTTAGCATAAACGATGAGGAAACAGAGTTAGAATGTCACGCCCAAGTGCTAATAAGCCCTTCATGTCCAGTCAATCTGTTAGGAAGAGATCTGATGATACAAATGGGTATTAGTGTGATTGTAACACCCACTGGCATGAAGGCAATAGTAGAAAAACAAACTCTCGTGATAAATGGCAAGTCAGCTCCGCAATATTATTGGTCCCTAGATTTGGGAGGGACAGCACAGACACGTGAATTATTGCGGAAGACTAGAGAAAAGCAAGGCAGAGACAAAATTAATTACATGCCAGAGGGAGCCCTCCATGTCACTATGTGGTATAAATCCACCCCTGGCCCAGATTATCAATATGATCAACAGTTCCATGCGTTAGGACCCTTTTGCATAACATTGCAACATTTATATGTGAGTTCTGAGACAGGCTATTCAGCAACTTCTGTGTTGTTAGGTCCCAAGCAAAAGGAATTGTTCCGAGAGAGAGAGCACCCCATGTGTCACTCTCAAAACCTGCACAAGGCAAATGGCAGGATTTAGGGACCTTTATTGAAAATGCATCTTATGGTTCTAGAGTAAACCATTATAAATCAGTGCCAGGGTCAGAGTGGAAATATGATGAAGAAGCAGGGATTTGGAGATTCCCACTAGGGTGGAGAGTTCAAGTCACTCCCACCACACACTTAGAGGATCAGACATGACAAGATCTCTTAGTGACACAAGAGGTAGATGAGCCAGATTTAAGTGATCTCCCAGAAGGATTATGGTCTACCTCCCCAACTGACGTAGGATTAGTAAAGGGATTCCCACCTTACAAGGTAATCCTGAAATCAGAACACCGTCCAGTGGTGAGACAATACCCATTAAAACCAGAAGCAGAAAAAGGCATAGCCCCAGTCGTGCAGGACATGTTAGCATCAGGGATATTGCGAAAGGCCCCTGAGGCCACTTGCAATACCCCTATCTTTCCTGTGCAGAAGGGAAACACTGGAAAATGGAGAATGGTGCAGGACTTAAGGCCAGTAAATGACATAGTACAACATGCTGCACCAGATGTGCCTAATCCACACCTTTTGTTAAATTCCTTGTCCCCAGACAAGAAGTTTTTTTCAGTAGTGGATCTGAGTAATGCCTTTTTCTCAGTACCACTACATCCTGGTTCACAACATTTATTTGGTTTTACTTACAAAGGACATAAACTCTCCCAACAAGGTCGATCGTTATTAGAAACTAGAAAACAGGCAATACAAGAGGCACCAAAGCCAAAAACTAAGCAGCAAATGATGTCCTTCTTAGGACTTTGCAATTATTGCAGGGAATGGTTACCTGATTATGCCGCACTCATACAACCTCTACAAACCCTGATTTATGGGAAGGATATGTCACTGAAAGAAAATTCAGTGGACAAAGGAAGGAGAATTGGCATTCACAAACTTAAAAATGATGTTACAAACTAATGTGACACTTGCTCTGCCAGATTATCAATAACCATTTACCCTATGTGTTGATGCAAATCAAGGGTATATGAAGGCAGTATTAACACAGCCATTCAGAGCAAAAGAGAGACCATTAGCGTTCTATTCTAAACGATTAGATGCAGTGGCAGCTGGTTTTCCGCAGTGTTTACAGGCATGTGCAGCTGCTGCAGAAGCAGTGAAATTATCAGCAGAACTAGTGTTGTGTCACCCACTCACCTTGAAGGTGCCACATTCAGTTTCATTAGTTTTACTGCAGACGCCGCTGCCATTCCTCACACATGCTAGACATCTGACCTTAGTCTCACTTCTGCTTTCACAGTCGAACATTACTATACAGCGCTGTGGTCCTCTCAACCCTAGCACCCTTCTTCCGACAACGGAAGATGGAGAACCACATTCGTGCAAAGCAGTTGTGGAAGAACAAACCAAACCAAGAGCACATATTTTACAGACCCCAATACCAGACTCAACGGTTGTTTTTGTAGACGGATCAGCATCAAAAAATGACATGGGGAAGAACAAGGTCGGATATGCTGTAGTTACATCTACTGAAGTGTTAGAGGCCAATACACTTCTCCCTGCTTGTTCAGCACAAGCGGCTGAACTCTATGCTGTAATTAGGGCATGCGAGCTCTTCAAAAACAAGCCACTTACTATATATACTGATAGTCAATATGTGTTTGGAGCTGTTCATCACCATGCAAGAGTGTGGAAAAATAGAGGATTCAAGACATCGCAAGGAACATCTTTAACTCATACGAACTTATTACTCAGGTTGTTAGATGTTGTGCAATTACCAAATTGCCTTGCGATATGCAAATGTAAGGCACACCAAACTGATGCTTCCGCAATAGCTAAAGGAAATAGTTTCGTGGACGTGACGGCAAAAAGTGCTGCACAAAAACAACCTGCCTTAAATGTTACAGATGTCTTGTTGATAGATAGTGATGTACTATGTGATGCACAGACTCATGCACCTAAAACAGAAATACAGAGCTGGATTAAGAAAGGAGCAATACAACAAGGGAAAGTTTATTATATGAATGACAAGCCCATCCTACCAAAAAATTTATACAAGACAGCTGCCTTAGTGAGCCATGGAAACACCCATGTCTCAACAGGAGGGATGGTACATATTATTCAACAATACTTTTATACTATAAATTTTTCTGATTATGCAAAACAATTTTGTCGAGCGTGCTTAATTTGCTGTAAACATAATGCACAAGGCAACATAAGGCCAAAACGTGGCCAGTTTCCCGCAGCTGAGTATCCATTTCAAATTGTACATATGGATTTCATTGAATTATCTTGGTCACAAGGAAAGAAGTATTGTATAGTTATTATAGACACCTTTTCTAAGTGGGTAGAAATATACCCTGTAAAACACTGTGATGCAATGACCGTTGCAAAATGTTTAGTAGGCCATTATTTCCCTACCTATGGCATACCTCATATTATAAGGTCGGACAATGGGACTCATTTTGTGAATCAAACCATGTCCCTCTGCTCACAAGCACTCGGGTTTACGATAAAAAATCATTGCGCTTATCACCCTCAGAGCGCAGGCTTGGTAGAAAGAACTAATGGCACCATTAAAACAAGGCTCAGAAAGACGATGGAAGAGACAAAAAGGCCGTGGCCAGAATGTTTGTCTTTAGTAAAATTATGGATGAGAATAACTCCCACTCCTGCAGGATTGACACCATTTGAAGTAGTGTATGGTAGACCGTTTCCCTTAGCAACCAAAATGAGTGATATAGGAAAAGCAGACAGAGAAAATATGTTAGCCGATTGGATGCGTAAGCTATTATCATCACAACAAAAACATAACCCCAGTAGTCTGCCAGTAAGTTCTGTTTCTGTTCAACAGGATAACTTGCAGCCAGGGGATTGGATCCTGGTCAAGATCCTGTTGCGAAAGGATTGGAGCACGCCTCGGTGGGACGGACCTTATCAAGTCCTCCTCACAACACCAACAGCGGTGAAAATAGCAGAGCGACCTTCCTGGATACATAAGAGTCACTGTAAGCCCATCAAGCCCGTATCAGAGACCTCTGTACCTTCGGAGTAGCAGTGGAAGTCCACTACAAAGGCGCAGCAATCAATAGGATACTGACGTCTCAACCCGGTGAAGAAAACAGCTGATCTGCACTCCATTTAGAATGACTCTGATTGGGTGGGGATGTGGTAAGGTGACTCTCGGTGTAATTCTCTTTATGGGAATTGTTGGTCTGCTTCTGCACTCAGCAGAGCAGAATCAGAATCAGAATGGACTTTATTGCCAAATGTTGAGCAGGTTTACAACATCAGGAAATTGCTGCGGTGTTCAGTGCGATATTATGCAATACTTAAATAGAGGGAGACAGTCAGTTAGATAAATAAATAAACTCAAGTGCAATATTATGGGCAGTACTTAAATAAACATAGAGTAAAAAAGTTCCTTTGCTGAGCAGATTGATATATTTACAAGAGTGCAGGTGAAGTGGAACCGGAGCGACGAACACGAAACAGGGTCATGTGTTTGGCTTAGAGAGAGTGGTGGCAACAGACTTGTGCATATTGTTCATGAGACCAACAGCAGAGGGGAAGAAACTGTTCCTATGGCGAGAGGTTCTGGTCCGAATGGACCGGAGCCTCCTGCCTGAGGGGAGCAGGTCAAACAGCTTGTGTCCAGGGTGAGAAGGGTCGGCTGTGATGCGAGCTGCACGCCCCAGTGTCCTGGAGGTGTACAGGTCCTGCAGAGATGTGAGTTTGCAGCCAATCACCTTCTCAGCAGAGCGCACAACACGCTGCAGTCTCTGTTTGTCCTTGGTGGTGGCCCCAGCGTACCACACAGTGATGGAGGAGGTGAGGATGGACTCAATGATTGCAGTGTAGAACTGCACCATCGTCCGTGTTGGCAGGTTGAATTTCTTCAGCTGCCTCAGGAAGTACATCCTCTGCTGGGCCTTCTTCATGACGGAGGTGATGGTGGGCTCCCACTTGAGGTCCTGGGTGATGGTGGTCCCCAGGAAGCGGAATGAGTCCACAGTGGTGATGGGGGTGTCAGACAGGATGATGGGGGGGGGAGAGGGGCTGTGTGCTTCCTAAAGTCCGCAATAATCTCCACTGTCATCTGGGCGTTCAGCACCAGGTTGTTGCGGCTGCACCAGGACACCAGACGTTCAACCTCCGTCCTGTAGGCAGACTCATCACCGTCCGAGATGAGACCGATTACAGTGGTGTCGTCTGCAAACTTAATTAGCTTGACAGACTGGTGGTTGGAGGTGCAGCAGTTCGTGTACAGGGAGAAGAGCAGAGGAGAAAGAACATAGCCCTGAGGGGTGCCAGTGCTGAAGGCCCTGGAAGGATGGTATTGAAGGCAGAGCTGAAGTCCACAAACAGGATCCTGGCGTAGGTTCCCGGGGAGTCCAGGTGCTGCAGGATGAGGTGTAGGGCCATGTTGATTGCATCATCTACAGACCTGTTGGCTCTGTAAGCAAACTGCAGGGGGTCCAGGAGGGGGGCCGGGATTTGAGGTAGGAGAGGACAAGACGCTCAAAAGACTTCATGACCACAGATGTCAGAGCCATAGGTCTGTAGTCATTTAGTCCAGTGATCCTTGGCTTCTTGGGGACAGGGACTATGGTGGAGGACTTGAAGCAGGCAGGCACGTGACATGCCTGCAGTGAGGAGTTGAAAATGTCAGAAAACACTGGGGCCAGCTCGTTTGCACAGTGTCTGAGAGTGGCAGGAGACACACCGTCTGGGCCAGGAGCTTTCTGAGCATTCAGTCTCTTAAACTGCCTCCTCACATCTGCTTCATGAATATGAAGGGTTGTGGTGGGAGAAGGTGGTGTGAGGTCCTCACAGGTGTGGGGTGAGGAGGGAGGTGCTGTGGGTGATGTCTTTGATGGAGGTGATAGCTCTGTGGTGGGGGGAGCGGGGAAGGTGGGGTGATGGGTGACCATAGTGTCTCTATTGTTGGGGCTGGTGGAGGTGTGAAGGCTGCTTGATGGCTCATCAAAACGACAGTAGAAGTCGTTGAGTGTGTTGGCCAAGAGCAAGTCGTCAGTGGAGTGGGGGGTTCTAGGTTTGTTTAAAATTTTTCTAAACCCTTTCCACACAGAGGCCGAGTCGTTCTCTGATATCTGCTGCTGCATCTTCTCAGAGTGCTGATGTTTAGCTAGGTCCACTTCTTTTTTAAACCTGTACTTGGCCTCTCTGTATAAGTCCCTGTCTTCGCTACTGAACACCTTTCTCTTTTGTAGCCACAGCTGTTTGAGTTTAGGAGTGAACCAGGGTTTGTCATTGTTGTAACTCACCCTGGTGCGTGATGGCACAATGCTGTCCTCACAGAAGTGGATGTACGAGGTGACAGTGTCCGTAAACTCATCCAAGCTGTTAGAAGCAGCCCTCAATGTGTCCCAGTTTGTGGAATCCAAACACGCCCGAAGCTCCTCCACAGCCTCGTTGCTCCACAGTTTTTTGGTTCTCGCCACAGGTTTAGAGAGCTTCAGCCTCTGCCTGTACGCGGGGATCAGATGGAGCATGACGTGATCGGAAAGTCCGAGTGCAGCGCGGGGTATCGCGCGATAGGCCCCGCTAATCGTGCTGTAACAATGGTCCAATGTTCTCTCCTCTCTGGTCGGGCATTTGACATATTGTTTGTATTTGGGAAGTTCCTGACTCAGGTTGGCTTTATTAAAGTCCCCAAGAGCAATGATGAGAGTGTCCGGGTATGTCCGCTCCATGTGCAGTATCTGCTCCGCGAGAGCGCACTGAGCTGCGTTCACGTCTGCGTCCGGCGGGATGTAAACAGCGGCCAAGATGTAGGAGGCAAACTCCCGTGGAGAATAAAACGGTTTGCAGTGGATGAAAAAGTATTCCAGAGAGGGAGAACAGTGCTGAGCGATCACTGTCACGTCTGTGCACCAGCCACTGTTGATATAGAAACAGACACCTCCGCCTGTGTTCTTTCCGGAGAGAGCGGCTTACCGGTCCGCGCGGAGCAGCTGAAAACCTTCCAGCTGGAGTGCGCAGTCCGGGATGTCCTCACAGAGCCACGACTCCGTAAAACATAAGACGCAGGAAGATGCAAGGTCTCTGTTCATACTTCTCATCAGGGCCAGCTCGTCCATTTTGTTCCGGAGTGATCGCACGTTGGAGAGAAAAATCCCAGGAAGAGCAGTCCGTAGTCCGCGTCTTCTCAGACGCACGAGTGCGCCGGCTCGTTTTCCCCTTCTCCGGCGTCTCACTTTCTTGACCAGATTGTGTAGTAAATCTGCTGCCGATGCAGAAAAAACTGGAAATAAATCCACCGGTGCTGTAGTCCTGAGCTTTAGAAGCACTTCTCTGGTGTAAGAATACCCAGAAGAGTGCCCAGACACACAAATTATGCACAAAAAAAGGATGAAAGTCACGCACTGAAGTACCAGGGCAGCCATCCGCGGCGCCATCTTGAACATCTTGAGCAGGTGTTTCATCCACCTAGATGGACACATGATGGTTCCTACCTGAGACCTATCTCCACAAATGAGACCCATCCTTTCCTACAAAATTACTGGTATCGTTATGTTTATGATTCAGCAAAGAAAGACAATTTAACTAACTGTTATGTCTGTACACATATGTCCCTGGATCCCCATGCCGGTCCCTCATGGTTGGACTGGTTTCTCACTGGGTCCTGCTGGCAGTTACTGCTAAAGTTCTCACTCCCCATTCTTGTTACATTATTATTTGTATGTTGTTTCATTTGTATTTTACCCTGCCTCCGTTCCATGATACAACATACTTTTAGTTCTGTTTTTCTGCTATACACTGCAGAAGAACGAATGGATTTACTAACCTTGTCTAGCCATCTTAATAATGATGATGATGTGATCTGAATGACAGTTGTGCTGAAAGTGTTTTTGCAATTTGTACAATACTGATGCTTCTGATTATACTGTCATGATAAACAGGAGGGACTGTTAGGTTGAAGAAACTGTTATTAATCATTTGTTATCATTTCTGTATAATCAGCAATGAGTGTAAATATGTATATACATTATTTTGTTTTCCTTTATCTTCATACTTTAGATTATATTAGTGTAATCATAGTTATTGTGCACATGATTTTGGATTATTTCAATTAAGTGTATGTCACTGATTTATATTATATATCATTATTATGCTTTACAGTAATTTTATTTAATGTTAATATTTATTTACAATGTTGTGTTGAATGATTAGATTTAATTATTATCTTCTTATTTATTCTCAGTTACAGTACTGTATTATTTCATGTATTACATTATCGTTCAGTATGTTCCCTTAGTTAATTGTAATATTAGTTCCTACTTGCCCTGGTACACGGGGGACAGTTTAGAGTGTAGCGCGGAGTGGAGACGGAGAGTGGAGCGCGGCTGGAAGGTTGTCAGTACTGTATAGCCGAGTGGTGCTTATTAAAGAGAATTGTAATCAGGAACTGTAGCCTACTCATTACCCCCAGCCCACAGAAGAGACTGGCACACGCTACCCAGTGTCGAGAAATAAGGGTTACATTAGTTTACACGTATCCTGAGCACGTGTTTAAATAGTTGTCCACCTGAGGAAAACCAGAACTTCTTACTCTCACAGTCCTTTCTTTGTTCTCACTCCAAGACCCCTGCCCCCCACTGACTATAAATAAAGGTGCCAAGGGGAACCGCCCTTTGTAACACATTCCTTTGTAGCGCAGAATGCAGAGAGTGTGGTTACCCTTGTGCAAGTAAAACTTTAGAGTGAGTTGTCTCGTAATTAATGGTGTGTACAGAGTTGGAGTGGAAAGCCTGTCGCTTTCTCCAACATATACTGTACTGTAGTTTGGTCCTGTGTGCAGAGTTGGAGTGGAAAGCCTGACACTTTGTCCAACATATACTGTACTGTAGTTTGGTCCTGTGTGCAGAGTTGGAGTGGAAAGCCTGACACTTTCTCCAACAGTCTGTCTTTTTTTCAGAGGATGCACCCCAGGGTCATGCACAGTTTACCCAAAGCAAACACATCGGATCATGGTGATGAACAAAGTGGCAAAAACACAACCCCTCCTCCTCTCAAACAAACCATCCTTAGTACTCCAGCCATCACCCAAAGGAGAGTAAATTCCTTGGTATTTGACTTCATAGTCAACGAAGTGCAGCCCTTTTCTACTGTCGAGAAAGTCCTTCAACCATCTTACGGGATGAGGTTAAGTGGGGGCAGGACTCTTGCAAAAAGCACACTGAGAAAACCTTTCAAAAAATGAAGGAAGCAGGAACTGAAATTCTTCAACATACTTAAAATGTGTGTACAAGAGCAGATATATGGACCACACCTATGATGTTATTGCTGCTAGTCAGTGTGGCGTTACTGAGGGAGGAAGTAGCGAGGGAATACGGAAATGGACAACCCGACTACGCCACTCTGGGAATTGCACCCAGAGAATTAGAATACCGGAGTTCAAAACCCACTCCAATATAGAAGGACACAGATTCGTGATCACCATAGGGGAGACGCAAAGACCATAAACACTCCCTTTATTAGGCTACTGTTAATTAACACTCCAAATAAAACACAAAGAAACCAAACAGCAAATTACTAAACCAAAATCACAGCACAAATAATACAAATCAAATCATGTTTAAAACACTCCAATCACACGACAAAAGAGGAAACCCAAACCAGGCAGCTGTTATTGGGAGGGGAATGGGAGGCGTACAGTCAGACAACACTCTAAGGGGTCCCGCAGTACATGACGCCGGTACATCCACCCAAGGGGTGGGCTAAAAGAACGCCAAGCGACCACGCAGCGCGGTATCGCACGACACGGATCCTCACCGCCCAGCACCAAGCCTTCCCAACGACACCCCCCAATTTACATCCAATCAATAAAACACATTAATACTTAAAACCAATTAAAACATGAAACATAAAACATCCGGGCAAAACAGCAGCAATTGTAGTGACTTAGTATCCTGTTGATGGTCTGGCTCACGTCGGTCCGGGACACTCCAAGTCGCGATCCACTACAAATACAAACACAGTATTAGGTATGCCCCTACTACCCAAACGTTGGTAAAAGGAGACGAGACATACCTGGCAGATTACACGCGGTAAAAAAGTTGGAAAACCTTAAAAGCGGAAGCAACCGCAAGCTGCTAGATTTACCAAGCCCTTGCAACTGTAAGGAAGATACCAAAGCACATTACAACCACCCATACAGCAAGCAAACGACCCCGTCCACTGATGCCCTACCTGCAGCGTTGGATATAGCCACAACTTCCGGAAAAGGAGATACTGGCACACGGAGAGTCACGTCACCACTTACAAATGAGTCACACACGCAACCAAAACCGGGTCCTATATATGTGTGTTGGCTGCAACAATTAAGCAATCAGGTTAATGAAATTACCGTGCCCCAACCAGATTGCACCCTCCAGCTCCACCTCATTACAATCTACCCCAGGATTTTGCATCGTCGTCCCGACGATGGACAGCTAAAACCAAACCCAGAGTTACTGCCAAGGTCTAAACATAGCCCTTACCGCACAAGACACAGGTCCGGAAGAACTCACAGCCCCTAAGGCCACGCCCCCTACCGACCTAGGAAGATGATAAAGATTAGTATGTCGGCCTGCAGTGGTCCTGGCGGTTCTTCGTATCCCTACCCCACTGGTACTTGGCTGTTCCATCACTTGAGTGGTGACTACAGAGGGTCTTGAAGGAGTACCCGTATGCCAAGAGGCATATTCCTCCCCGCCTACCCCAGAGTGAATTGGCATGTCTGGAGGCAACGCTGCAGCTAACGACTGGGGGCACTGGGAAAGACCTGTACAGGCAGCCCCAGGGGCAGATGACGCTGTATTCCCCTCCACTGCAGGGATCCGAACCCAGAGCTCCTGCTCAAACGAGTCCTCGGAGGTAGCCACCTCTTCAGCTGGAAAAGGCTGAGGATCAGCTTCGACTTCACAACCAACACAGGGCTTAAGCATGGTCCGATGAACATGCTTGACCTTCTCTAGAGCATCAACTGGTGCGACAGTATAAACCACACCCCCCAACCTAGGGGTTTTCAATACCTTATGCACCACTGAACTCCAGAGGTCTTGGATTTTATGTCGGCCCCGGACTCCAAGATCACGTACATACACTAACTGGTTCTCCTGTAACGGTGCAGCCTTCACCCGGTAATCATGGCGCTCCTTACGCCGCCCTGCGGCCATAGCAAGACGCTCCCTGGCACCCTCAAAAGCTAACTGAAGTCGGGTTTGATGCTCCACTATCCAGTCGTTCACTGTACCAGGCACTGGTTCTTGAACCCTGCCCAACAAAAAATCCACAGGCAGTTTGGGATCTTGTCCAAACATAAGAAAGTATGGTGTCTCACCAGTAGATTGATGCGGTGTAGTATTGTAACTAAATGTCACCTGGGGTAAATATGCTGACCAATCCCTCTTCTGGGACGCAGGGAGTGTCCGCAAAAGATTGTGCAAAGTACGATTGAAACGCTCACACTGACCGTTACCCGCTGGATGATAAGGGGTAGTACGTGACTTACTAACACCATACAAAATGCAGAGTTGATGCATCAACGCACTCTCAAAATTACGGCCCTGGTCGGAATGAATACGACACGGGACTCCCAATTTGTAAAACCACTCGGTCACCAAAACATGCGCCACTGTTGAGGCGCGTTGGTCCCGTGTTGGTATAGCCAAAGTATACTTACTGAAGACATCAGTCATCACCAACACATTCTCCACCCCATTACGTGCTGGCTCCAAAATGGTGAAATCCAAGGCCACGATTTCATTGGGTCGTGAGGCCAATAAGTGTCCCATGTAGCTGTGGGGAACAGGCTGAGAGTCTTTACTGACCTGGCAACGTTCACACTCCTGGCACCAGCGTGTAATATCAGATGCCATTCCTGGCCAATAACACCGCTGCCGCACTAGCTGACTCGTTCTCTCGATACCTTGATGACCATGATCTTGATGAAGCTGTTTCAACACCACCACCTGCAAAGACCTGGGCAAGACCAGCTGGAACACCTCTTCACCCCCATCAGGACGGAGAATCCTCCGATACAGCACCCCATCCTTTTCCACCAGACGGTCCCACTGACGTAACAACAAGGCTGAAGATGATAGCTGACCCCGTTCCACAGCAGTAGGACGCTCCCTCCTATTCCAAAAGGTCAGGATGCTACAAATATCAGGGTCAGCTTCTTGCTGAACTCGCAAGTCGACCGAAGAACACTGCGGAAAGACCGAAACAACCGCCTGTGACGCAAAGATGCAATTACTGGGTACCGGGGTCTGCTGCACGACAACTGGGACAGCCGTCCCAGGACGATCTGAGGCAGAACTAGGCGGTAGATGTTGCCGAGACAAAGCATCGGCATTTCTATTACTAGTACCCGACCGATACTTCAGTTCATAATCAAACACCGCAAGTTGAGCCGCCCACCGCTGTTCGGTAGCACCCAGCTTGGCGGTAGAAAGATGGGCGAGGGGGTTATTATCAGTAAACACAATGCACTTAGCGCCCAACAGGTACTCACGAAATTTCTCCGTCATGGCCCACTTCAGCGCAAGAAACTCGAGTTTCATGGAGCTGTAGTTCGACATGTTCCGCTCCGCGGGCCTCAAGCCCCGACTAGCATATGCAATAGGCCGAATTAGGCCACCCTGTTCTTGAGAAAGAACAGCACCCAGGCCCCCATGGCTTGCATCTATTTCCAATCGAAAAGGCAAAGAAAAAGCGGCATAGGCCAACACTGGTGACCCCACCAATCTACTCTTTAAGCCCTCAAAGCTAAGCTCACACTGTGCAGTCCATGCAGAAGCCAGAGAACGACCTGAAGCGCCTCGCGACTTTGTCCCGACTAGCTCTGCCACTAACTTATGCAAAGGGGCTGCCAGCTGTGCAAATCCCTCCACAAAACGGCGATAGTAGCTAGTGAACCCCAAAAAGGAGCGGAGCTCAGAAACATTAGAAGGCCTCTTCCACATAGCCACAGCCTCAACCTTTTTAGGGTCTGTCGAGACACCCTGGCTTGAAATCACATGACCCAAGTAACCAACTTCCTTCTGAAAGAAAGCACATTTCTCCAACTTAGCTTTAAGGCCCTCCCGCTGTAGCCGTCCAAGAACCAACTCCAATCGTTCCAGATGCTGTACAACAGAGGAGGAAAAGACCACCACATCATCCAAGTAGAGCAACAATGCTGATCCCCAAAGATTCGCTGCATCAACCGTTGAAAGGTACTAGGCGCGTTACAAAGCCCAAATGGCATTCGGTTCCACTCAAAAAGCCCAAAAGGCGTGCAAAAGGCAGTCTTGGTCCTATCCGATTCCGCAACGGGCACTTGATTATAACCACTGGCTAGATCGAGGGTAGAAAACCAGCATGCACCTGAAAGGGCATCCAAAGATTCCTCGATGCGAGGCAATGGAAAAGCATCCTTATGGGTCTTACTATTTAGCTGCCGATAATCCACACACAACCGAGGGCTACCATCCTTTTTCCTAACCAGAACGATGGGGGATGCATAGGGACTGCAACTCTCCCGAATGACCTGTGCCTCAAGCAGCTGTTGGATATGGGCCTTCACTACCTCATACTCGGAGGGAGGTAATCGCCGATAACGCTGACGAACCGGAATGTCATCCAATAATGGAATCTCGTGTGAGATGAGGTTACTGCAACCCAAATCCCCATCATGTGCAGCAAACACCGAGCTAAACTTCAGCAAGACGGCCCTTACCTGATCCTGCTCTGAACTAGGCAATGCTGACAAATCAAGTTCCTGGATCCGGGTTTCGACGGAAGCATGGGCAACTTGATCTGTAACCGAACCAGCCACCGCCCTTACTTCAGCAACTCCAGGAGGTAAACTGGTTATAAGAACATCACTCAGCCTCCCCAGAATGGTACGGGGATACAACACCACTGCCTCCGTACACACATTAACCACTGGAATATAAGCAGTTCCCCGGTCCACTTGAACCAAAGCTGAAGGGGCCAAAAGCCCTCCGGGCAACCCAGCCGCATGCGGCTCAAACAAGACAGAGCCGTGCGCAACGTGACCAGAACAGGTAGTAGGAACAAATGCAAGGACACCCCCAGGGACACGAGACGCCCTGCCTCCCCATACACGCACAGTCCTACAGGACTCAGTAGGGATCGCATCAACCTGATGACACTGCTGCAAAGCCTGCCGGACTGACCTCGGGGCCTGCACCACAGGCGGATGTTCAACCCAAAGCGGCCCATGCTGACCAAACAGGTCACGATAACACTTACTAATGATGTTCATCCCTAAAACACCAGGTGCTTGGGGAACTACACCCCCGGGTGGATCCTTGACCACTAATACACCACAACCTAGTATCTCCCTACCACAAAGGGTCACATCCATTTCCAGATACCCAACATACGGAATGGCCAGGCCATTGGCAGCACGAAGCTGCAGCCACTGACACAGCTTCAATCGATCAGGCCCCCATGGTTCAAAATGGCTCCTAAAACAGCTTTCCGTAATCGTGGACACCATCGATCCAGTATCCACCAAGCAGGATACCTCCACCCCACCCATATTAACGCTAATGTGAGGACAAGATGACATTAACTGAGACACCATCCCCACATTCTCCACTACAGAGCCAGTAGAAACCCCCTCCGCGCTGTGGCTCAACAACGCGGCGGGTACTCGTTTCCCGGCTGCTGACCAGACTGGGCAAGGCTTGACACTGAGCCGGAAGAGGGTGGGTCCCTAGGACCAGAAACCCTTGGTCCCTCACAATTTCGTGCAGTGACCAGGTTGCTGACACCGGCGACAAATGACAGGGCCGTGAGGGTGGCGAACTTGCTTAGAGGCCTGCAAAAGTGATACAGACCGAGTGAGCAAATTAATCTGCTCTTGTTGCTGTGTCAGAAGGTCCTTTAATTCTAGAAACTCCCTATTTGAGGCTACCACCCTAGGGGCAGAGTATGACTGACCTTGCAACCCATAGGAGATACCATAGGCAGCGGGAACGGACAAGCTGCGACCGCGCCCACCAAAGGGGGTACCCTCACGGTCCCATCTAAGAGCCTCCCTCCGTACATCTAACAACCTCATGGAGGGTTGACACCGAACCAGTCGTTTCAACTCTACGGAGTGCACAATCAGCAACATGCTCCATAAATTGGTCTCTTAACATTACCTCGGCATTAGGTACCGCATGTGGCGCAGCCTGTTGAATCTTACCCATCAAACTCATTAGGGCCAATGAAAACTCAAGCAGACCCTCCCCATCCTGTTGCTTCCTAGAAAAGAAAGCTTCCTGCAACAATACATGAGAATAAGAACACCCATACAGCTCACGCAATATTGCCAGTATCCTTTCCGGGTCACCCCGTTCAACCGCCGAGCGATGTTTAATCTCCTCCTTGGCTCCTGCCTCTAAGTGGTCAAACAGAAAAAATGCTTGATCAGCAGATGACAAATGCCGAGCCCGCATACACGCTTGCACCTCGTCCTCCCATTCCTCGAAGCTCACCCCAGACCTGCCCCCAAACATGGGACACTTCCGGTCCCTAGAAATAAAAGCAAACCGGTCGGTAAAAACACGATGCTCGGCTGAAACAGGTGGCGGTGCAGGGGCGGTTTGGGTGACAGAGGGATCTGGAGCCTCTGCTCGCTCCTGGCGCAAACGATCAATATCAGCCTGGAGCTGCCCCACCAAATCCCGAAGCTGTTGCACTTCGTCATCCATGATAATAAAAAGTAGGTGGACTACGAGACTCAGCAAATTTACGTAAAATACCGGCTCAACGGACACAAATGCTGCCGTTTTGCCTCTCGGTTACATACACATTCAAAACCAAATCATAAAACAAAAAAATAAAAATTCTCACCTATCCTTCCAAGGGAGTGATCAGGAAATCACGGCTCCACCATATGCTGGTGAAGATCCTGCCGACTACGCCAAATCTGTGGCGTTACTGAGGGAGGAAGTAGCGAGGGAATACAGAAATGGACAACCCGACTACGCCACTCTGGGAATTGCACCCAGAGAATTAGAATACCGGAGTTCAAAACCCACTCCAATATAGAAGGACACAGATTCGTGATCACCATAGGGGAGACGCAAAGACCATAAACACTCCCTTTATTAGGCTGCTGTTAATTAACACTCCAAATAAAACACAAAGAAACCAAACAGCAAATTACTAAACCAAAATCACAGCACAAATAATACAAATCAAATCATGTTTAAAACACTCCAATCACACGACAAAAGAGGAAACCCAAACCAGGCAGCTGTTATTGGGAGGGGAATGGGAGGCGTACAGTCAGACAACACTCCCGCAGTACATGACGCCGGTACATCCACCCAAGGGGTGGGCTAAAAGAACGCCAAGCGACCACGCAGCGCGGTATCGCACGACACGGATCCTCACCGCCCAGCACCAAGCCTTCCCAACGACACCCCCCAATTTACATCCAATCAATAAAACACATTAATACTTAAAACCAATTAAAACATGAAACATAAAACATCCGGGCAAAACAGCAGCAATTGTAGTGACTTAGTATCCCGTTGATGGTCTGGCTCACGTCGGTCCGGGACACTCCAAGTCGCGATCCACTACAAATACAAACACAGTATTAGGTATGCCCCTACTACCCAAACGTTGGTAAAAGGAGACGAGACATACCTGGCAGATTACACGCGGTAAAAAAGTTGGAAAACCTTAAAAGCGGAAGCAACCGCAAGCTGCTAGATTTACCAAGCCCTTGCAACTGTAAGGAAGATACCAAAGCACATTACAACCACCCATACAGCAAGCAAACGACCCCGTCCACTGATGCCCTACCTGCAGCGTTGGATATAGCCACAACTTCCGGAAAAGGAGATACTGGCACACGGAGAGTCACGTCACCGCTTACAAATCAGTCACACACGCAACCAAAACCGGGTCCTATATACGTGTGCTGGCTGCAACAATTAAGCAATCAGGTTAATGAAATTACCGTGCCCCAACCAGATCGCACCCTCCAGCTCCACCTCATTACATCAGGTTCATGCTGAATTCCAAATCCAAGGCAAGGTTAGTGCTATAGTCACAGACAATAGCAGCAATTTTGTAAAATCTTTCCATGAATATGGAGATTCGGAAACAGAAGATGATCTGGAAGATACAGATGGTGTACAGTTTACTCATGTCACTACAGTACTTGAGGAGCAAGAGGAGCTAAACTTCTTTTTTCCACCATCACCATCAATGTGCTGCACAAATCACACATTAAATATCATAGCCACAACTGACCTTGATAAAGCTGCTTCACAGCAGGCAGTTTCCAGAAAATTATAACAAGTCCTCTGTGGCTAAAGAGACGTTCGACAGGAGCACTTGATGGCAGAGTCGTATTGTATCTTAAGAAGCGGGCTCTGATCACTGGATATGCCTTTAATGAGGCCAATGTCTTAAAACCTATAATTGTCTTGTTTAAAATTGTTTAAAATTAGATCTGGTGGTGAGGTTTAAAGTGCATTTTGTCATTGTCACATCAAGTTTGAATATCTGAATTGTATTGAAGGATCTTTAGTAATTTGAAATTATTGGTGGAAGATTAATATTGACAGTAAATTCCAAAATAATATATTTTTCATTTTTGAGAATTGTTTTAATATATTGCTTTTTTTGTCCTAATCAGGAAAAGGGTCATTGAAAATGCAGATTTTTTTCCTTTGTGCAAGGTGTCACGGTAGCTCGCGATCGCTCGGTGAGCGTGCAGGCGGGCGAGCGAGCAGGAACAGGCAAGCAGGCTGAAGACGGGGTAAACGGGGTTTTAATAAAGAAATCCGGGGCAGGGAACACAGGACGGCAACAGACGACAATGACAGACAAGGGGTTAATGCAAAACAGGGACTTAAATACACGGAACAAGGCAGCAGAAAACCAGACTCGACTGGGCACGATCAGGAAATCACACGTGGGTAATTAGGGGGCGTGGCACACACGAGGAGCGGACGGGCCGGGCGTCACACAAGGCTACTTTTTATTTTAACTAAGTGATGGAATATGTTGGTGACCATAACAGTAAATACTTTTCAATGGCATATTTTATGTTTGTCTAATACTCTTCCACTTTTGCAGCTTTGCACATAAGATAAGATAACATAAGATAAGATAAGATAAGATAAGATAAGAGCCTTTATTAGTCCCACGGGTGGGAAATGTGCAAAGTATAAATAAACAGCAGCAAAGTGGACAGTGCAGCAGAAATAAGCAGAATGCAGAAAGTCCTTAAGCAGTAACAGTAGTGTCAAACAATAGAAAATAAGAAATATAAAATACAATATATACAATACAATTAAGAACTGAGAAAAGAAAAAGCTCAACAAGGAGCTGGAGCTACTGTAAAAGGCCGCCACTCGTAAGTAAATAAAGAAATGGTTAAGGAAAGACAGGACTTTTTATTATCTTTAAGCAGATAAAACATCTTATCTTAACATCCCTGGTCTTTGCTCCTCTACAGTAAGTATATTGTCTATTCAGGGAGATTTGGGCTTAACAGCCAATTGGTAGAGGAAAACAAACAAGAATTTGCAGGATGTGATTGCTACATTCATGTAGTTGTAAAAAGCATGACAATATATTAAGTAATCCAAAGTATTCAGAATACGTTATTCGCATTGAGTAACTTAATGGAATACAAACTACATTTGGGGCATGTATTCTGTAATCTGTAGTGGAATACATTTTTAAAGTAACCTTCCCAACACTGTCCATACATTTGTTATTATGAACCAGTGTATTTAACTCACATTTTTTATATAACAGGCTTTATGGTAGTCCATTCATAAATACATGTTGTCTATAAGCAGGAAATTCGTAAACCAGAGACTATATAAGCCCAGTGAGGTTACTAGACGATGTCCATCAGCCCTTGAAAGGCGGTGAGTGCTCTGTCAGAGATGGTCTTCGTACCAAGCCTCATAAGAGGTATCAGAGGGACTTTTGATTCTCAAAGCTTTTTGCCCACCATCCGCAAACAAATTTGGCAGCAATGCCACACTGCCTTTGTTATGGATGAAATTAGCGTCCTAAAACTATATGCTGGCAATGTTAAAGTGCTAAAAATTCACTCCAATGCCCTGTCTATCACAAATTGTGACATATCATTTTACGTTATTGGTATTCTGGTTAGGGGGCGGCATGGTGGTGCAGTGGTTAGCACTGTCACTTCACACCTCTGCAACCTGGGTTTGAGTCCCTACCATGGCTCCCTGTGTGTGGAGGTTGCATGGGAACACCAAAAAGGACAAGCTCCACCCTGTCAGGTGGGCCAATGCAGGGGAGCCTACTATCCATTATGAAACGGCCAGTCTACAATGTCCTTCTGGGTCTAATGCTAATACATCTTAAACCAGGACCTCAGGGGCGAGGAACATCTTGTAGATGCTCATCCCTATTGAGCATGAGGTCTTGTCTATGAAATGGATCATCAGAGAGTTGAGGTACTACCTCCCTTGCTGGTTTGTTACTCTGGTTATAGACCACACTCCCCTGAAATGGATCACCCAGGTTATGAATACCAACATCTATGTGACCCACCGGTTCCTCACTATCACAGCCTCCCATTTCGATGTCCATCACTGCACTGGGGGCTCCCATGGAGCTGCAGATGGCCTGCCCCACTAGCACAGTCTGTAGGCCCCCCCAAAGTGTTCTCTGCCTCTGCGATGGTCCTTTAAGAATCTCTTTGCTGCACTCTAACATTTCCAGACTTTTTAGTTCAGGTATATTCATCTACCATGGAAGCATAGGCGCATGACAAAGCATCTCCTCTCCAAAACATATAAGGTCATCTAACTGATGCAACCTCTACACCACCCTATATCACAAGGATGGCTAAAATCATCTCCAGACTGACAAAAGGTATCGGCCTCTAACCTCCAAACCTCAAGCATTAAGAAGAGTGTTTTTCCTTCTATGGCCACAGTTTTTTAATCCCAGTTTTTTTTTTCAACATTTCTACCCATAAACACTACTGCAAAAATAAACACTCAGCATTGCAATTTTAACATTGGTGACCTTTTTGGTGACCTCATTTATGTTTGTTTTGTTTATATACTTACATCAGGTCCAGCTTTAGCCACCATTGCTCAACACTTAAAGACTCTTTGGCAACCTTAGACAGTCCATCTCCGGTGTACTTTCACCTTAAAAGTGACGGCCAAAACTGCACAGCAATTCATACTATATGAAATAAGCAACCTGTTAAATGACATTTAATCTGTCAGAATAACATTTGTGTCACGCTCGGCGTCTGCGGGTGAGGCGCACGGACAGGATGAGCGGGCAGGAAGCAGGCGAAAGCAGGGTGAACGGGGATTTACTAGGATAACGCGGACTGGGGAACATGGCACGCCGAACTAACATCAATGACGGATGAAGGACTCAGGTAAGACACGGACTGAAATACACAGGACTGATTGAAAATAATCAGACACAGCTGGGTACAATCGGGAAAGAACACGTGGGTAATCCGGGGACGTGGCACACACGAGGAGCCGACGAGCAGGGCATGACAATTTGCATTTTGCAAAAATGAGTTTTGAGGAAAGCATTTAGTTGAGTTTCACATAACAAGACAAAGTAAAAGGCTTAGAGCTGCACCCTGCTGAGTACCGTGACGTCTTGTGCTCTGTATGTCTGTGGTGAGCCCAGCTACACCCACCCGCACTTCCTAATTCACATCCTACATGCTGCGTAACCAGAATCACACACATGCAGCTCCCTCTTTGTTCGCTCAGACTTCATTGTATCCGATTCAGAAATGAAGTTGTCCTTCTCCTCCAGTGCTTCTCTCTTCCTTGTCATCCTCATCAGTGGTGAGTTATCCTTTCATTAGTTGTGTTTGTCTTGTTTGGCTTTGTCATTTTTCATTACTTTACCTTTGTGTTTAAAATGTGCCATTTCATGTTACATTTCTTTCCTTTCTTCAGTAATTTTACTTCTCTTTTTGTTTTTAGATTTCATTCAGTTCAGTGAAGCACAAGGTTAGTATCTATGCAAACTAGGCCATGTTCTTATATTATACAAAGATAATTGCCTGCGTCTGCTGTTTATTTGAACTTTACTGTGGGCTTCCTTATGGGTAGAGGTGCCTGAGTGTCTAAATATGTCATGGTGTTAAACAGAACATGTTAGTTATTGGAATGATTGAGTTTCCTCCTGCACTGACAGGCATGTAGCCCAGACTACATGCTACACTCTGGTTAAGCACATGTAAGAATTAAACAGTTTCCAATTCACTTAAATCTTTTTTAAATTTGGAATCACATTTATTTTGATAGTAGCATTAAGGTTTTTTCAGGAGTATGACTCAGATACTGCAACCATCATGTATTTTCTTACATGTAAAGTGTTTCCTTTCCACACAGTGCAGCCAGAAAAACCTCAAATTATGGTCAATAAGGCTGCTGGAGATGGGACAGTCTATATCACCTGCACGTTTAGCCAGGAAACAAATAAAAATATCAGCTGTTATCTCTACACTGGAGACACACCTGAGCCCTTCACTTCAACATGGACTACAGGGGGAAAGGCCTGTAATTTTTACATACGTAATACTGACCTACAGAAGAATTTAGTGTCTGCGTCCAGCAGGGAGCTGAGCTGTGATTACACTGTAAACACAGAGCCACAGACTCGCTCTCCACGAAGTGAAAAATGTCAAGTAGTAGGTGAGTGAGTTTAATTCCATATTCATTTTATATGGAGGCCTGTGCATGAGCAGCTTGTTAAGGTTCCCCACATTTCATTATTTTCATATGAACTTAGTGCCAGTGTTCGGTGGTTAAACCTCTAAACCTACAGGCAGGTTTCTGTCTATGTCACAAGTGGCCTGGAGCAGGTGAGAGGACAGAAGGATGCAAATGAGAGTATAGGAAGTTTATTAAGTGATAGAGCAGGTAGACAACTGAAGAAACATGGAGGACACAGACACTGTCACCAGCAATGACAGCATTAGCGACCAATGACAGCACCTACAGCTACAAACAAACAACTCGCCAGCCAGGTCCTCAGCCCTTACATATAAAGGGGACACACAGGTGCAACACAGGAGGGCAATCATCCATCCATTTTCCAAACCGCTTATCCTACTGGGTCGCGGGGGGTTCGGAGCCTACCCCGGAAGCAATGGGCACAAGGCAGGGAACAACCCAGGATGGGGGGGCAGCCCATCGCAGGGCACACTCACACACCATGCACTCACACATGCACACCTATGGGCAATTTGGCAATCAGGGAAGGATAATTGCTCATTACTACACACAGAACAATAACACAAAGGCATAGATGGAGATTTCAGTCCAAAGAATATAAATCCAGACCAAAATTTTGTTTCGACCAAACCGTATAGACTACTCAACTGGTTGGTTGAAACAAAATCTTGGTCTGGATTTGTACTCTCTGGACCTGAAATCTCCACCTCTGCACAAGGGGCAAACACAATAGCTAAGTGACAGGCTAACACCTCAAATCCCTCTTTTTCAATGGGTTGTCCAGCATAACAGAACCACTTTTCAGATGTTTTTCATATATCTGTGTACAGTATTGTTTTACTCTCACCCTTACAGTTTATAGATGTTATTACTTGATTCAGCTCCACATTAAAACTAAACTAAGGTGAAATTTATTAAACATGTGAAATTTAGATTTTTATTATCCAAGTGATCTAGGATAGTGGTTCTTAATATTTTTTTGCACCACAACCCAATTCTTAAAATGCCAGCTCAGTCACAACCCTATAGGAAGTACTGGTCTAAATTAACATTATGATCATGCATGTAGTGCACCCTACAATTTATGCCATTCACCATCTACCGCACAAATCTGATTGGTTGTGTGAATTTTAAATTAGGCATCTTTGATTTGGCATCTTGGATTGGATGAGTGTTCACAACTTTTATGCTAAGCATTTACAACCCCAAGACCTGTTTATACTGTATAGGTTAATTCCAGGATTGGGGCTCATAAATCTGATCGTGGATCAGTATAGGAGCTTGCTGGTTTTAAAATGCTTACATTTCCATCTCTGCCTTAACGCAAATTTTTGTTGTAACCCATGGGTTGAGATTTGCTGATCTTGGATGGTATGGAGAGCAAAGTTTTCCTGTATGGAACTGCTGTGCTCTTATGAAAACTGAAGATGGTCTTGGATGATGTTCTTAATGTGTCACCAACAGACACAAAGCAGTGCCAATGAATCGCTTTCATTCGCTCAGTGTAAATATTTCCATACAGTGGAAAACGAATGTCCTTGTGTAACCAGAAATTGTTCGCATTTCTCCATTTCACTAATTGTTGTTTAATTTCTCACAAACGCACTACATGGTCTATGTGTTGCACAGTAAGGACGAGAATGATTATGATTGTCTATTATAGTGCCTGCAGATTTCATGTACAACAAGTGGCAGTAAAGTGGTAGACTAATTTTTTTCAAACTTCTACTAAATTATGTTGAAATGGAATCATCATTAAAATTGCAAAGCTTGCTAAATTCAGTTTTCTTTGACTGAGTAAAAAGGTTATAGGGCAACTATGGTCTCAGCACAGCAGAATACTGCAGTCCTTGTGATGTGACAATTGCATGTGTACAAAATGCAATGGCATTATTAACATCACGCATTGTGCCAGTTGAGGGCAGAATGGTGACACACTGGGAATCGACGTGGCTGTACATGACTGGTTCGTGTGTGTGGAGTATGTATGTCCCCCCTGTGTGTACGTAGCTTTTCAGCAGATCCTCTGGTTCCCTTCCACTGTCCAAAAGCATGCAGCAAAAACATGCACCCTGCAATGTGTGGTTCATTCCTGCCTCGTACCATTTGCAATGATTATAATATAATATACTGTAAACAATTACTTTACGAATCATCACATTAATTGGTACATTGCTTGAGTGACAGGCATATTATGGCATACAGTTGTATGTGCAAACTAGGAAGGAAACCCTAATGTGTCGTCACCCCCCAGCAGGTGTCCCAATATTTTTGGCAATATAGGGTATGTTGGCATTTGTAATTTATGATTAAAAAGTGTCTTGATTGCTTAAGAAATTCACATATCTGAGATCGAAATTTTGCAGAGGCACCAGTCAGCAGTATCTACAGCAACAGTGGTTTTTGTGGTAACTGCTGTTCCTGCCTGCCTGTTCAGACCTTTTTCTGCCCCTGTTCTTAGAGACTCACTCAAGCCTCCCACACTGGAACTTAGTACCTGCCACTAATGATTTATCTTTATCTCATTCTACAGCAGCACCAGTGTGGTTTTGGCCTTGTGTACTGTGTCATTTCCTCACGTGTCGCTCTGTCTCTGGTGCAGTATGATGAGCAGTCAGTCGGCGCTGACTCAGTGACTAGTTTGGTTTTTCTTCGTGCTGATTTTCTCCTACATGCACACAACTTTCTCTTAGGGACCAAATGAAAACAGGCCAGAGCTCGGGGTCCCACCCTGAATGTGTGAGTAAATAAGGACCGGGGGGGGGGGGGGGGGGGAGTAGTTCTGATACCTCTTTTTCCAGGGGTGGAGTTCCACCTTGAATATCTTTGGTTATGACCAGGCATTAGTATTTTACTGTTACGTTAATCCGATGGTAAAAACATCACTATACTGAATTCTTCTGTATACCACAATGAAAACTATAACATTTTTAAAATGCAAAAACCGATTTCTCTTTTCTACAAACTTCACACTTTCCCAGTGATTTATCCAAAGCAAATTAAATAAGTAATTAATTCTCCTGATCGGTAACGGTCCGAGCCGATGAGGCTCCCTAATTAAATAATTTTATGATTTATGTGCTTTATTTTATCTAGTTCTCGATTGATATGCGAATAGATGCCTGTGATCAGAGATCAACTTCTGTTCATGTTCGTTGTAACTTTAGGGGAGTTACAAGGGGGGGGCGGCGTGGACGGGGGTGGGGGGGGGGGGTGCCGAAGTGTCCTCATAGGAAAGTTGCGTATTATTACTACTACTACTTAATAGGCTTTGCTAAGCAGGTAAATTCATGTGGGCTTGTTCTTTTCATATTAAGACACATTAATACCAACTAGCTTTAAGAATAGTGGAATGTTACACTTTTTTTCTTCCTCTGTTGGTGGTGCCCCCCGCATGGTGTCTCCCTTAGCATTTGCCTATATTGCCTATGCCACAGGCTGGCCCTGCTCCTGATTCCTATATCCTGCATTAATGTGCCTGGGGTCCAGGCTGGACTGGCCATCCGGCATCATTCCAGGCATTTTCCTGATGGGCTGATGGGTATGGGGGCCGGCAAAAGTCAATAGAGGCCTCCTGGTGGCCAGCTCACCCATGTAACCCTGCAGGGATCAGTGCAAAAGGCCTATGTTCAGTGATCCTGTGACCCATTACCCATACGGGTAATCTCATTTTAGCAAAGGACACTGGCTTTGGGAGAGTGGAAGGTGTCCTCTGTCGTGGAAGAGAAGCCTGAGGTCGTGCAGGAAAGTGAAAAATGGAGATATAGTTAAGCGGTAAAAAGAAATTTCTGAAGGACTCCCTAACCAGTGCTGGAAACTTCAGGAGAATCAGAGACTATGGTGATGGTAAAAGTTGTAAAAACTTGCATTAAAGTGCCTAATTTAAGGTTGGGTAAATCTTGCCTCCACTCCAGTTTGTGATTCTTACTGTATGGGAAGGATGTGAACACACAGCCATGGCCGGAAAGGTGTCCTGTAGGGGACGCTAGAGCTGACATCCCTCTTATTTGCAGCTGATGGTTTTAAATACAGGGCCTCTGCAGGGTTGTGATTTATCCCCAATCATCTTCTCTGTTTACACACCCAATTTTACTGGTGAGAGAGAAGGAGTGACTCTTAAAATATGCAGATGACACAGTACTGGTGGCTCATCTGACCGATAGAAGCTCAGTGAAAGAATCATGGGTGTGTGAAGGACCTGGCCAGATGGCTGCCTGTGGCTTAACATCTCCAAGACTAAGGAGCTGTGTTGGGGGGGCAGGAGGGGGACTAATTCCCCCACTTTCTCTGTGCTCCCCGCAGTCTGGACAGCCAGCTGGTAGAGCAGGTTGAGCCATTTAAGTACCTTGGCACAGCAAAAGACACCTCAATGTCCTTCTAACATCATCTGGGCTTTATGTTTACCTTCTAAGAAAACTCAAGATTTTAATGTTAGTAAAAGTGTTTGAGTCTATAGATCACTTATTGCTGTAAGCTGTTCTCACCTTTAATATCATATCTTGTTGTAACTCTTTTACTGTTAAACTGAAACCAAAACTTTCTCAGGTTGATAATCAGGCAGTAAGATAACAGGGTCAGCTCGGCTTTCACTGTCTGAGTTGTACTCTTGGTCAGGCTGTAGGACATCCACTCTTATAACAGAGGACCCGGTGGTACTTAAATCATCATAATAAAGATCTCTGAGAGGATAGTGCTACGGAGTCTGCGATCACACGTGAAGCAGTTTCTCAGTCCCCTTCAGTTTGCATATCAGACTCACATCCAAGTGGATAATGTCATGGTTCATTTGCTGCACAGAGCTCACTCACTTCTGGATGACACAAGAAGCAGAGTGAGAATGCTATTTGTTGACTTTTCAAGTACATTCAACACTATAGCCACACCTAGGATGTTAGTGGACAGATCCCTGATCACCTGGCTGACTGACTATCTCACCTGCAGACAGCAGTTTGTCCACCTCAGCACCTGCTCTTCTGACGTTTTGTGGAGTAGAACAGGAGCCCCAAGGGTACAGGACAGTCAGCATTTATATTCACACTCTGCACCACAGACTTCCAGCATAATTCCAGCTCATGCCATCTCCAGATGTTCTCTGATGACTCTGCGATGGCTGGATGCATCAGTGAAGGGAAGGAAGAGGATTACAGGTGTCTTAAAATGGATGAGAGAGGGATATAGGGCTCTCGAAGGAACAAACAGGCACGCTTAGGTTCACTCAAAAACACTTTAATACAAGTGATACAAGATAACGTCGCATTAAAATCAATATCAATTAAAAACAATGCAAGACAACCTTATACCACCAGAGATATAGAATAGTATAAATCATACGAATATATATATATATATATATATATATATAGGAAGCAACAATAAAAATATAGGTAAGGCGAACTATTATCAGAAGCGGTGATAATTAATCCCCTTAATCAATCGAACGCAAAAGCAGCTGCTAAACTATTTACACTCGGGCGTGCCATCATCACCCACCTTCACACACGGACTGGGGAGCCCTTTTCAGTCCTGGCAGGAGACCAACACGTGAGTCCCGAGAAATTCCGGGCGATGCGCGCTCTATCCCACGGCTGAGCTCCGGTCAGTAATCATGGACGATTGATCTTCAGGACGATCAGTCTTCGCACGATCAGAATCAATCCACAATTACGATCTCCCAGAATATTACCGTAAGAGGATTAATTCCATATTCGTGGGTGACGTAATCGTCCGTGAATTCATTCTAATACAACAGGAGTCAGGTGGAGAGATTCACTGCATGGTGCCAGCAGACCCACCTACAGCTAAATGTTGGCCAAACAAAGGACCTGGTGGTGGACATCAGGCGAACCAAGTGGCCAATGAACCCTGTGACCTTTCAGGGTGAAAGTGTGGAAATGGTGCACAACAAGCTGGACTGGAAGGACAATACGAATAGACTCTAAAAGAAAGGGCAGAGGAGAATATTGACCTTCCCTGTCAAAATGTAAGACTGTGGTGCTCTCTCAGAATAGAGAGGATTTCATGTGAGGGGGAGAATGTGCCTTTAGTGAAGGGGTTTAACCTCTGGATGTTGCCCATGAGTGATGGTGAGAGGGAACCTGAGACTGACGCTGGGATTTGTTTGGCGGCTGCAGTTTATGTGAAAAAGTTAAGCATTCAAAGATGTATATTTTTATTTTAGTTTTAGTGTTTTACTTCATTTCTCATTGTATTTGAGTTTCTTGTTTGCTTGGAACAAAAATAGTAATAAACATTGACAAGCAACAAATGTAAAAGTCTTGGATTTTATTTTTGTTGCAAATATTTTAAATATAAACCTTTATTTACAGACAATGTACTGAAACTTCCTAGTGCTACAAGAAGTCCAACAAATGGTAAGTTTCAGTCATTACAGTATATAGCATCTTTCTAACCCAAAATCCTTTCATAAATTGAGAAAATAACAGTAAATACTTAATATCATTCTTTTCTAATCATTGTTTTCTAATTCTTTTTAATATCTAGTCATTTTCTAAAGCAAACAAATATTTTTCTCTATTAGCTTCAAAGCAACCAAAACCAACCAGGAACAGCGAGGGAATCACCCCCAGGACAAGAACCGCACCAGCTACTATGATGCCAGAAACCACAGGTAAAGAAAAAATAATCATCTGTTGTCCATAAATACATTGTTTCTCTATTTTTATTACAAATTATTACTTACTGCAAAAAATACAAGTAAGACATGAAAACAATCATGGCCTCATCAAAGTCTGAAAGTGCAGATAAACTTCCTAATAGACAATAAAGTCTTCTTAAATATTTTTCTGTTGGCCGCCCTTGTCAAAATGTAAGACCATAGTACTCTTTCAGAAAGGAGTGGATTTTATGTGAGGGGGAGAACATGCCAGGGGCGACCTGGTGGTGCAGTGGTTAGCACTGTTACCTCACACACCTGCGACCAGGGTTCAGGATTCCACCATGGCTCTGTCAGTTTGTCTGTCCTCCCTGTATATTCATGGGGTCTCATCTAAATATTTCAGTCCCCACCCACAGTCTAAAAACATACTGAGGTGAATTGGAGTTACCAAATTGCCATTGGTGTGCTATGTGATGTGTTGGTGCCCCATCCTGGGTTGTTCCCTGCCTTGTACCTGTAGCCCCTTGGATAGGCTCCAGACCTCCTGCAGCTCTGAATAGTACAAGCAGTTAGAGATGATGGACAGGAGGATATGACTTTAGTGAAAGGGATTAAGTACCTCAGGATGTTTTCTGTGAGTTTTTATGTATTTTTGATGTATTTGAAGTTTCAGTCATTATATAGCATCATTCTAATATAAAATCCTTTAATAGGGAAAATGATAGTAAATATTTAATTCCATTCTTTTTGTTTAGTCAATTTCTAAAACAAACAAATACTTTTCAATGTCTTAGCTTCAAACCAACCAAAACCAACCTGGAACAGCGAGGGATTCACCCCCAGGACAACAACCACACCAACTACTATGATGCCAGAGACCACAGGTAAAAAAAAAATAATTATCTGTTGTCCATAAATACATTTTTTCTCAATTTTTATTATAAATTATTACTTACTACAGGGAATACAAGTACGACATGTAAAAAAATCATGGTTCATCTAAGTCTGAAAGTGCAGATTGACTTCCTTTTTTCATGTTTATACAGATGTTTTTAGATGTTTGCCGGAATTGGAGTATAACAGAGTAATGCAATGGTCGTCAGTTACTTTACTTATTACTCATTTAAATCTATTTGTATGCAAACTGATTCAAGAGTCAGTATGTCCAAGGAGGGTTATATGTGTGATTTTAGAATATTTCAGATTTTTTCTTTTAGATATTAGAATATTTTTCTACCCATGTCTATGGGTCTATGGGTATGAGATTAAATTCTGAACAGATACTCCAATTAAATTCCGAATTGTTCCGAACAGATACTCGGGAACCCAGAAATGCTCTATGCTGGACTTTATTATAATGCACAAGCAGACAGAATTGGAATCCAAGACTTGAGCGTAGGGGTGGTCACAGTGCAGGGAAGGTCAGAAGTCAGTCAAAGAAGGAGCACATGGGACAGGGGACAGACACATGCGGAGGGTCTGAGGAGAATGGGTTCAGGAAGGTATTGGAGCAACGGAGGCAGGCAAGGTGGGTGAGGGCTAGACAGAGGACAGAAGTCAGAGGACAAACATTCTGTAGCCCTCCCAATCAACCAAGTACTGTAGTTGTTCCCACTGACGTCTGGAGTTCAGCAGGGCCTGAACAAGGGAAAGCTTCACCAATCTCCAGGGGGAGAGGCGCAGTGGTCCTCCAGTGTCCATAAAAGGACGCACTGGGCTGTAGTGGATGGCTTTGAGCAAGTGCACAAGGAAGGAAGGTGAGATATGGTATACTTGGGGCAGTTGCAGGTGATAGGTCACTGGGCAAATCTGTTTCACAGTGCAAAATAGGCTGATGCATTTGGGAGACAAGCAGGGAGGCAGAGATTGTGGGTAGAGAGCCAGACCCGTTGACCATGTAATATCCTGGACAGAATCAATAATCAAACACAGGCAGGTGAACACACGCAGCACTCTTTACTGGTGGCTGAGTATGGTAATATGACTTCATTACGCCAACTGTAAAGTAATGTAGCCACAACAATTTCACATTACAGCCACAAGATGGCATTTCAACCAATCATTATACTCTTCCCCCTTTAGCTTTAGGCCAACCTTGTTCAAACTGGTCTTTACAACCTCAAATTTAGCTACTACACCAGACTGAAATTCTTGAACAGGAAGCAATCTTAATTTGTAGTGCGACTAATATGCCTCTTAACAGTATGACTCACACCAGGAGTGTCTAACTCCGGTCCTGGAGAGCTACCGTCCAGTAGGTTTTCTATCCTTCCTGGCTTATGATGAGCCACACCTGTTCTCAGCTAAACACTAGGAGCAGGTATGGCTCATCAGAAGTTAAGTGGGACAGAAAACCTACTGGATAGTAGCTCTCCAGGACTGGAGTTGGAGACCCCTGACTTACACAGTATATTTTTACTATACTGCGTTTTATTTAAAGATTCAGTCTTTGTGGTTTCACTCTAACCCTTTGTTGGTACCTGTGTTTCACAGGTGAGCATACGGTTGGTGTGGGTGTAGCAGGTGCCAGTGGCACTGCCACAGTCTGTTCTGCTTGTTCCTTTGGATTAGCAGGTGATGTCAGGTTCACTTTTACTGGGTGGAAGAGTCTGACCAGCCCTGCCCACTGGTACTGATGGCATGGTTTCTGTAGCTGGCTGGCACAGTCTAACTGGAGGTCTAGCCCCAAATTCTCACCATAGTAACATGTGGTAGGCATGTCCAGTACGCTGTCTCTGGACATCCTGTAACAGATAAGTGACCATTCCCAGTCTTTTCAGAGCCATTGCCTGAAGTCATTTCTCCACCCCTCCCCTGAAATTACGGACATGGATGGGCTCTCCTTCCAGAAAAACACAAACAGCCGAGCCCCCACGATTATCGAATCAATAAGGCTTCTTGTAGCCCCTCAGTCCAGCAGGACTTCCTCTTCCATCTGTCCCTCTTCCAAAAACCAAGTTACTGTCACCACGACTTGCTGCTGAGTAACAGTACTTGGGGAGAGTGCTTCTACCTGAGAGGGAGCTGGAAGCTCCAGGTATAATCGAACAGAGCAGCAATGAACATTGTGGCTGTACTCGCTGTAATTAAGGTGGAGCTGAAGCTGAATTTGACACTGACACCTGACATCTGACGATGTTGTCCAGCATGCTGGAAAGCTGAACATAGTCTCAGAATATGCAAGCTTCACCAGGACAGGTGATTTCAGCTTGAAGTTCTGCATTAAGTGCCAGCCAGGTACAGACAGCCCTCAACTTATGAACGAGTTACCCTTCCAAATGGCCGTTCATAACTTGAAATGTTCGTAAGTCATTATTCAACATAATTTTAAGGGTATATGCAAGTAGAAAGAACTAGGATGCTGTGAGTACGCACGCTACGCTGCTGTACGGTGGGAGTAGCGGCCAGAAGTCGAACTAGACGGAATTGGCGCGCAGAAAAAAAAATTGATGTTGCGAACAGGAAACGGGAGCCCAATGAACACAATTTGGACTTACAGTCCTCTTCGTTCGTATGTCTGAAAGTTTGAAAGTTGAAAGTTCGTAAGTAGAGAAGTGTCTGTATACCGTTGTGAACAGAAACTGGGAAACACAGGACTGCTGAACATGGGGCTTCATTATAAATTTCAGGCAGACAGACCTGGAATCATGAGACTTGATCATAGTTGGAGTCACAGTGCAGGGAAGGTCAGAAGTCAGAAAAAGTCAGTCTTATAAGGAGCACATGGGACAGGGCACAGACACATGAAGAGGATCCGAGGGGAGCAGGTTCAGGAAAGGATCGGAGTAATGGAGACAGACAGGGCTAGACAGTGGACAGAAGGTGGAACGCTCAGTCACATATGGAGTCGGCTACCACACACCGAGTTTGAGGTCGACCGGGGTTAAACAGGGAGTGGAGCAGGTGTTTCCACTTAGGTAAGGCTGATGAGGTGGCATTCTCACAGGAGGGAGGTGACAGTAATTATGCAGGTTGTACAAATATTCACACTTAAGCAGTATCTAAGGAAATAATTTTGCAACATCAGTCAGTTTCTTTTTTTCTTCATGTTTGAATAGTGCTTGGGGAATTAAGTTACTTCCAGTTTTACTATCTATTTCAAAAAACAATTCTTTTTTATACTTTAGCTTCCAAACAACCAGGCACATCTCAGAAAAATAAGAGATTGTCTGTTCCTACAACATCTACATCAACTACTGAAGGTCGAGAGACTAGAGGTAAAGAAAAATACACAATTACATTATTTCTGTACATTTCTTCCTAATTAATACTCACTAAAGGAAATACAAGTAACACATATGAACAGTCCTGAGAGGTCTGACAGTTTTGTGGTATAACAGGAAGCACAATTTTAAATGCAATTATATGGGCTGCACAAATACTCACACCTCTGCAATATCAGTCAATGTGATGTGTTTTTCTAAACATGTAAACAGTTATGAGAGGTCTGAAAGTTTTATGCGTATGACAGTAAGCACATTTTCACATGTAATTATGCACTTTTATAGACATTGTATGTTATCCATGCAGACAAAACTCCTTATATCAAATGGTTTCTATTATTTATGCACATTAAATTAATTGCGAGTAAATTGTAAGAAAACTGGCTGACATTTCTTATTTTACTATATGTACTAACATGGATACCCTGGCAGATTCAGGGGGCCCAGCACTTGACGGGGGCCGTTGAATACGTAACATTATAGGTAAAATTGAAAATAAAGAAAATCAAAGACTGGATGTCTGTAGCAGAACATTTGCGGAAGCTGTCCGAGTTCTTCATCACAAACGATGAAACACCTGACGAGGATCCAGCAACTTCACAAACAAGGACAACGAAGTTTAGGCCGAGTCCACAAAGTGACTTTTTCAGTGCAGCCGCAGAACCAACAAACGCGCCCCTGCTCAGCGGCACCCATGTTCTGCTGTCTTTCAGGCTGCGCTTTCTTATCCTCAATATATTTACTTATCAAAATGCCCCAGGGTTCGCGGTCCAGCAGAGACCATAGGGGATCCCAGAGGTACACTGGGGCATGTTAGAAGGGGAGATCGAGAAGATGTGGCAGCTAGGGGTGTCCCTAACAGCTGCTGGATGGTACCCCTCAGCTGGGCTGCCACGGAGAAGACGGCCTTCAGCACACCCCGTGACCGCTACCAGTACCATGTCCTGCCCTTTGGGGTTAACAGAGCAGTCGCTGCCTTTCAAGGGCTGATGGACATCGTCTAGTAACCTCACTGGGCATATAAAGTCCCTGGTTTACGAATTTCCTGCTTATAGACAACATGTATTTATGAACAGACTACCATAAAGCCTGTTATATTAAAAATGTGAGTTAAATACACTGGTTCATAATAACAAATGTATGGACAGTGTTGAGAAGGTTACTTTTAAAATGTAATCCACTACAGATTACAGAATACATGCCCCAAAATGTAGTTTGCAACATATTCCATTAAGTTACTTAATGCGAATAACGTATTCTGAATACTTTGGATTACTTAATATATTGTCATGCTTTTTACAACTACATGAATGTAGCAATCACATCCTGCAAATTCTTGTTTGTTTTCCTCTACCAATTGGCTGTTAAGCCCAAATCTCCCTGAATAGACAATATATTTACTGTAAAGGAGCAAAGACCAGGGATGTTAACATAAGATGTTTTGTCTGCTTAAAGATAATAAAAAAAGTCCTGTCTTTCCTTAACCATTTCTTTATTTACTTCCAGTGCTGCACGAGTGCCTGCCTTTTACAGTAGCTCCACCTCATTGTTGAGCTATTTGTTTTCTCAGTTCTTAAATGTATTGTATATATTGTATTTTATATTTCTTATTTTCTATTGTTTGATACTACTGTTATTGCTTAAGGACTTTCTGCATTCTGCTTATTTCTGCTGCACTGTCCACTTTGCTGCTGTATATTTATACTTTGCAGAGGTGGGTAGTAACGCGTTACATTTACTTAAGTAACTTTTTGGAAAAATTGTACTTGTAAGAGTCGTTTTAATGCATGATACTTTTACTCTTACTTGAGTAAGAAATTTCAAGAAGAAACGGTACTTTTACTCCGTTATTCTAAGACATATGTTGCTCGCTACTCGCTACTTTCATTTTAATAATCTGTTATTCGCTACACAGGTGATTTTTTGTCATACTAGTCCAAGGGTTCTGTCACATGATTCTTTTTCGCCAATCAAATGTAGCTAATAACAACGCGTCACTCAGTTTCACCAATCAAATGGAGCCATACAGTCACATGACCACACAAAATTTATGCGGCGCTGCACAGAGCAGTGACTGAAAGGAGAAAACAATGGCGCAAACAACGGCGTGTGAAGCAGAACACCCCTGACCTCACATTCGATCAATGTTTTCGTTACAGACTATAAAACATAACATGTTTTATAACATAGTAATAAATGTCATGCGCTGTCTTACGTGTCTGCCTAAGCGTGTCGACATTTCAACCTACAAGAACTCGACTTCGAACTTGAGGAAGCACGTTGCGGTATGTTGTAGTATATGTGTTTTGGCTGTGGATTTTATAACGTAATAACGTCATAAATAACTGTCAAATGTACATTGCTTTTGAGTAATTTATCACACTGCAGCCTCACAAACAGACACACATACACACACACACATACTAGTGAATAGCAAAGCACAGTCACCGTGGTGGAGAGAAACTAAAGTGGAGTTCAGTGAATAAAACAATTTATAATAAAGAAAATCTTTTTTCTGTTAGGCACTGAGCATGTTTTTTTCAAATATCTCATTGAATTTCCCACCGTCATGGTGTGGTGTGGTGATGAGTCTGTCTGAATGGATACATTCCCTGTAGCCCAGATATTTTTTCTGTCAACAGAGGGTTCACCCCAACAAACTGAAGAGGTACACAGACTTAAGAGTCCCACAGAAAGCGAAAATCCTCCTCTTCTGACGAACCTCCTAAAAAGAATGTGAAGATCATAAATTCCTTCGCTGTCCCTCCACAGCAGGTAACACAAGCAAAGCTTGACAAGCTTGTGCTAAGTTTTGTACGTGAAGCCAACCAACCATTTCCTGTGGTTGAGACACCATCCTTCAAGTCAATGTTAGAAACCTTGCAACCTCAGTGTACAGTAATGACAAGGAAAACGTTATGCTGTAGAATACAGGAATCTGCAAAGGACATGAAGAACATAATCATCAAAAATTTGAGCACTGTTAACCATGTTGCTACTACAACGGACTGCTGGACTGCCAGACAACGTAGTTACTTAGGTGTCACCTGTCACTGGATAGACCACAACTCTCTAGAGAGGCACTCCGCTGCACTGGCTTGTAGACGTGTCAAAGGCTCACACACGTTTGATGTCCTTGCAGCAGCATTAGAAGAAATCCATTCTGAATACCACATCAGGGAGAAAGTAACCAGGACAACAACAGACAGTGGCTCAAACTTCCTGAAGGCCTTTCGAATATATAGTGTGGAGGAGAAAGAGGACAAGGTTACTGATGGACAGGAGGAGCGAGACTCCACGGTTGATGATGTGTCAGAAGATGAAAGTGAGTTAGAGGTGGAGTATCAGGATGTGTCCGCTATTTTGGATGATGACACTGGCCTGGAGTACCAACTTCCAAAGCACCAAAAGTGTGCATGCCATCTCCTCAATCTCATATCAACAGTTGACACCACTACTGCAGGAGCTGCAAGCGAAACATACAAGAGGCTGTCTCGGTCAGAACACGAATTTTCAGCAACACACACACACACACACACACAATGCACAGCCTGTTCCTCCGTATATTCTCTGCCTGCTGAGCCTATTGTTATTGTTACGATGTTATTAGCATTTCCTGTGGTTGAAGTAAGGAATAATTGACGACGGGCCGTTGAATTATTAGAAAATAATGCACACCCGAGGTGGTGATGTGGCCACGACGCATTATTATTATTTTCTAATAATTCAACGGTCCGGAGTCAATTATTCCGCTTATACTACAGTTGCCACACCTCAAGACATCGATCAGATGATATATTTCAAGGGATTCGTCCGGTTTTTCTACTTAAATCGCTATTGTGAGTGGGATTATTTCTTCCGCATCTCATCCAACGACTCTTTTGCTAGTTCCAAAACGTCATTTTAAAGCTGGCAATGGAGGCTTGAGCCGTTGATAGCAGACTAATACAGTTAATAATGAAGTTATTAGAAAGAGAGCGAGACAGAGAAACAGAGAGAGCTTGTATGAATTACAAGCTGTGTGTCCCTCAACAGTGTTCTGAAGCACCGTCTCTAAACTGTAAGTCTGCTTTAAGATGCAGCGCTGTTATTACCTCGCTAGTGAGAAATGTCATGTGTAGCCTTTAAGTTGGTACACTAGGCTAACTAATACTGCTGCAGCCCAGTTGTTGAAAGTTTCATATTCACCGTAAATATTAAAATTTACTTTCGGAAAATCGTCTGTCATGTTGTTGTTTTTGTTAGTCCTGTGTGCTGTATAGGTACTGTATGCTAATTTCCGTTATTACAGTTAAATATGCGAAGTGATATGGAACTGTAATGCGGTCAAGAGAGCTACCTGGAACTACGTTCGCCGTGCGTTTATCTGAAAATAATTGCACACCTCAGAACGTTCGTCAGCCAATCAGATTCAAGCATTCAACGGTCCCGTAGTATAATTTGCCTTAATTTATGTTCGTTAATATTTTGTCATTTTGTGAAAATGTTATTTATTATTGTTTTAGTTAAAGAATTTGCATTGCTATTTTGTTTTTTGTCTATTTGGCTACATTCATACTCTGAAACAATAAATCAAAAGTTACTCAATAAGTTACTCAATACTTGAGTAGTTTTTTCACTAAGGACTTTCTTATTCTTACTCAAGTAATTATTTGGATGAGTACTTTTACTTGAGTCAAATTATTCTAAAGTAACTATACTCTTACTTGAGTACAATTTTTGGCTACTCTACCCACCTCTGATACTTTGCACATTTCCCACCCGTGGGACTAATAAAGGCTCTTATCTTTTATCTTATCTTTTATGTGCAAAGCTGCAAAAGTGGAAGAATATTAGACAAACATAAAATATGCCATTGAAAAGTATTTCATCACTTAGTTAAAATAAAAAGTAGCCTTGCAAAAGGGAAAAAAATCTGCATTTTCAATTACCCTTTTCCTGATTAGGACAAAAAAAGCAATATATTAAACAGTTCTCAAAAATGAAAAATATATATTTTTGGAATTTACCGTCAATATTATTCTTCCACAAATAATTTCAAATTACTAAAGATCCTTCAATGCAATTCAGATATTCAAACTTGATGTGACAATGACAAAATGCACTTTAAACCTTGCCACCAGATGTAATTTTAAACACAAGACAATAGATGTTTTAAGAAATTGGCCTCATTAAAGGCATATCCAGTGATCAGAGCCCTCTTCTTAAGATACAATACGACTCTGCCGTCAAGTGCTCCTGTCGAACGTCTCTTTAGCCACGGAGGACTTGTTATATTTTTCTGGAAACACCCTGCTGTCAGGGTCAGTCGTGGCTATGATATTTAATGTGTGTGCAGCACATCGATGGTGTTGGGGGCAAAAAGAGGTTTAGCTCCTCGTGCTCTTGCTCCTCAACTACTGTAGTGACATCAGCAAACTGTACACCATCTGTGTCTCCCAGATCATCTTCTGTTTCCAAATCTCCATATTCATTGAAAGCATTTACTAAATTGCTCCCACTGTCTGTGACTGTAGCACTAACCTTGCCTTGGATTTGGAATTCAGCATGAACCTGACTGGCAGCGATAACATCATAGGTGTGACGGCCCCTTATCCTCTCACATGCCAGTGCAGCAGACGATACAATGTGTCTGACTCCATCCAGTGACACGTGATGCAAATGAAACTTCTGTGATGCGCTGTCCATATATCTGCTGTTGTACACGCATTTTAAGTATGTTCGAAATTCCTTCATTTTTGGAAAGGTTTTCTCAATGTGCGTCATCAATGTTTTTCTGCATACAAGAGTCCTGCCCCCACTTAGTCCTTCAACCATCTTACGGAATGAGATTTTCTCAACAGTAGAAAAGGGCTGCACTTCGTTGACTATGAAGTCAAATATCAAGGAATTTACTCTCCTTTGGGTGATGGCTGGAGTACTAAGGATGGCTTGTTTGAGAGGAGGAGGGGTTGTGTCTTTGCCACTTTGTTCATCACCATGATCCGATGTGTTTGCTTTGGGTAAACTGTGCATGACCCTGGACAGAAAAAGAAAGACAGACAAAGAAAACAGAAAAAGTTTTCTATATGAGATCACTGGCAGAAGTGCAGCCTTACCTAATGTCCACCCTACTGTTACTCATTTTATATTAAGATTTAAAAATCTAGTTGGTATTGCTTTCAGAACTGCACATGATTATTTGCAGCTAGCTGGTTGTTAATGCTATCCATCAAGTCTAACCGTTTGCAGACTATGAACTAACCTCAGCTAACGCCAGCAAACAATGTTAGGCTACCAAGTACCCTTCAGTAAAAGTAATAAATCATACAGCAATAGTACATCGAAGATACTGAAGTGGCATATAACCCATGTAACTATGACAAGGTAGTTGCAGTAGGCTAACGTTTTTAAAAAATAACTTACTTCCAGATGTTTCTTTAGTTTGAAGGTGGAGTCTTTTGACACTGAGAGCAGCTTGGTTGCTGGCAAACAGAGTTTGCATTGCACTGTCAGATTTCACCGATCCCTTTCTTCTTTAAATGTGAAGTGATACTGGAATTTCCAAGTAAGAAATGCATTCCTGCCCAGGCACTGTTGGCTGATATAATGCCGAACAGAAATGGACGACCCACTGACAGCTTACGGGACGAGTGGGGATTTATCAAACAAAACAGAAAACACTAAGAACACTACAAGAAAAGGGTCAAAAACAGAAGGGGATAAACAAAGACTAAGTTTAGAAAAGGGTCAAGGCAGGCAGGCTACAAACAGAATGTTCAAAACTTTACTGACAATACAACTATCACAAATCCATCACAAACAATGACAAGCAGGAGTAAAACAGACAATTAACTAATAGTGGAAGGTGCAGGACAACAATGAGCAATCAGGAAAACAAACAAGGGAAGGCACAAGAATGGGCAAAAGAATGGGCAACAGGTGAAACTAATTAACTCAGGGAACTGAACAGGGAAGCTAAGAACTAACCAAGGAAACAGGGAAACAGAAACTAACACTGGGGAATAACAGACAGGCAGAAACACAAGCATGGGCGCAAAGGATTTAAGCAAAACCAAATACAAATCAGAAGACACAGGAACTAGAAAAACTCATACAATGAAACACTAGGGAATAAAATCTATAAAGAGTGAGGAGGTGGGATTCAAACGTAAGACAGAGGGAATTACAAGCAGTTGCATGTTCAATGCGTTGAGCTATACAGCTGACAGAGGAGAAGAAAAGACACAAAGACTGACAACACAAGGGACAGGATGACCAGCAACACCTACTGGCCAAATGGGGAAGGGACACACAGTGGAACAGGAGCTGACCCTGACAGGTACATATTTGCTTATTCCTTTTCAACCATTTGTCCTAAGTTTGAGATCTTGTTTACTTGATTTGTTGGGTCTCTCTGATTCGAATGCATCCTTTGGTTTTAATGTCCACCATACTGGACTTTCTACAATTTAAATTTTTCAAAAAGCCTACTTTTACACATTCGTTTGAGGGTGTTGATTGTATCACCACCAAATTTCGTATGTATCACCTACAGACGGTTTGGACCAAAATTTGTTCAAATCATTATGCTAAGGAAAATAAATTTTAATTTGTTCAGTAACTTTGATGACAATGCCACCAAACAGGAAGTGAGTTTGCAACTCGGCAATGCTTTGATATATCAAAACCAAATGTGGAAGATTCTAAAGGACTTGGGACTCAGCAACATCATTCCACCAGTAGGGGGCACTGCAATAAGCAAAAATGTGTTTTGGCTAATAACTGTTGACCGGTTTGCCTTAGAAAAATACATTTTATGTCTCCATGGGAATTTTCATGTCCACCTAATTAATGTGGCTGCCATATTGGATTTTATTGAAAAAATCTTCTCCAAATATGTCAGAGATGGTCTTCATACCAAGCCTCATAAAAGGTATCAGAGGGACTTTTGATTCTCAAAGCTGTTTGCCTATCATCACCAAACAAATTTGGCAGCAATGCCACACTGCCTTTGTTATGGATGAAATTAGCGTCCTAAAACTATATGCTGGCAGTGTTAAAGTGCTAAAAATTCACTCCAATGCTCTGTCTATCACAAATTGTGACATATCATTTTACATTATTGGTGTTCTGGTTAATCCTACTAAATATGTCTGCAACTTTATGACTTCTGACTCCTGGTTTGGCTCTAAGGGAATCTCCATGACATATACAGTACAAACTCCCTCTGATGACTTTCAGGCCGTACATGGTCATGCTCCCCAGGACCCCACAGAGCTCCTCCTCCCTTGTGCACCCGGCCATTCCCTCAGGTCTGCAGCTACTGCTCTCCTAATGCTGTCTCGGCTTTGCTTGTCTTCGGTTTGGGGGAGGGTCTTTAATGTTTTAGCTCCAAAACGTAGCAACTTGCCACCATAAAGTATCCTTCATCTCCCATTTACGGCAGAATTTAAAAACATATCTTTTTACTCAGCGATGTGCTTCCCATATAGTGTTGCAGTTTTTCTTGAATGCATCATTCAGTGTGTTAGCTTATGTTCCTGTGTTCATGTATTTCCACTTTCTGACTGTTCTCGGAGTGTCACAGTGGTGCAGTGGTTAGCACTGTCACTTCACACCTCTGCACCCTGGGTTTGAGTCCCTACCATGGCTCCATGTGTGCGGAAGTTGCATGGGAACACCAAAAAGGAGAAGCTCCACCCTGTCAGGTGGGCCAATGCAAGGGAGCCCACTATCCATTATGAAAAAGCCAGTCTACAATGTCCTTCTGGGTCTATGATAATACATCTTAAACCAGGACCTCAGGGGCGAGGAACATCTTGTAGATGCTCATCCCTATTGAGCGTGAGGTCTTGTCTATGAAATGGATCATCAGAAAGTTGAGGTACTACCTCCCCTGCTGGTTTGTTACTCTAGTTATAGATCATACTCCCCTGAAATGGATCGCGTAGGTTATGAATACCAACATCTAAGTGACCCACCGGTTCCTCACCCTCAAAGCCTCCCATTTCGATGTCCATCACTGCACTCCCATAGAACTACAGATGGCCTGCCCCACTAGCACAGCCTCTAGCCTGCCCCCAAAGTGTTCTCTGCCTCTGTAAAAGGTTCTTTAAGAATCTCTTTTCCGCACTCTCACATTTCCGGAGTTTTTAGTTCAGGTATATTCATCTACTATGGAAGCATAGGCGCATGACAAAGCATCTCCTCTTCAAAACATCTAAGATCATCTAACTGATGCAACCTCTCACCAGTTGACTCCCTCTACACCAGCCTACATCACGAGGATGGCTAAAATCATCTCAAGACCAAGAAAAGATATCGGTTTCTAACCTCCACACCTCAAGCATGAAGAGTGTTTTTCCTTCTATGGCTACGGTTTTTTAACCCAGTTTTTTTTTTAACATTTCCACCCATGCACACTACTGCAAAAATAAACACTCAGCATTGCAATTTTAACATTGGTGACCTCTTTGGTGACCTTGTTTATGTTTATTTTGTTTATATACTTGCATCAGGTCCCACTTTAGCCACCATTGCTCAACACTGAAAGACTCTTTGGCAAACTTCAGTCCATCTCTGGTGCACTTTCACCTTGTGAAACCAGCCACGCACCAATATGCACTATATGAAATAAGCAACCTTTTAAATGACATTTAATCTATGTTAGAATAACATTTGCATTTTGCAAAATGAGTTTTGAGGAAAGCATTTAGTTGAGTTTCACATAACACGACAAAGTAAAAGGCTTAGAGCTGCACCCTGCCGAGTACCGTGACGTCTCGTGCTCTGTATGTCTGTGGTGAGCCCAGCTACACCCACCCGCACTTCCTAATTCACATCCTACATGCTGCGTAACCAGAATCACACACATGCAGCTCCCTCTTTGTTCGCTCAGACTTCATTGTATCTGATTCAGAAATGAAGTTGTGCTTCTCCTCCAGTGCGTCTCTCTTTCTTGTCATCATCATCAGTGGTGAGTTATCCTTTCATTAGTTGTGTTTGTCTTGTTTGGCTTTGTCATTTTTCATTACTTTACCTTTGTGTTTAAAATGTGCCATTCCGTGTTACATTTCTTTCCTTTCTTCAGTAATTTTACTTCTCTTTGTTTTTAGATTTCATTCAGTTCAGTGAAGCACAAGGTTAGTATCTATGCAAACTAGACCATGTTCTCATATTATACAAAGATAATTGTCTGTGTCTGCTGTACATTTGACCTTTACTGTGGGCTTTCTTATGGGTAGAGGTGCCTGAGTGTCTAAATAAGTCATGGTGTTAAACAGAACATGTTAGTTATTGGAATGATTGAGTTTCCTCCTGCACTGACAGGCATGTAGCCCAGACTCTGTGAGTGTGTGAGGGACGTCTGTATCCCTACATGCTACACTCTGGTTAAGCACATGTTAGAATTTAACAGTTTCTAATTCACTTAAATCTTTTTTAAATCTGGAATCACATATATTTTGATAGTAGCATTAAGGTTTTTTCAGGAGTATGACTCAGATACTGCAATGATCATGTATTTTCTTACATGTAAAGTGTTTCCTTTCCACACAGGGCAGCCAGGGAAACCTCACATTAGCGTCAATCCTGCTGCTGGAGATGGGACAGTCGATATCGCCTGCACGTTTAGCCAGGAAACTAACAAAAATATCAACTGTTATCTGTACACTGGAGACACACCTGAGCCCTTCACTTCAACATGGACTACAGGGGGAAAGGTCTGTAATTTTCAGATACGTAATACTGACCTACAGAAGCATTTAGTGTCTGCGTCCAGCAGGGAGCTGAGCTGTGATTACACTGTGAATACAGAGCCACAGACTCGCTCTCCACGAAGTGAAACACGTCAAGTAGGAGGTGAGTGAGTTTAATTCCATATTCATTTTATATGGAGGCCTGTGCATGAGCAGCTTGTTAAGGTTCCCCACATTTCATTATTTTCATATGTGCGTAGTACCTGTGTTGGGTGTGTGACCTTGAGCGAGTACCCCCCTAATCAAGCGGTATCCAAAACGAGCACACAGGAGGGATTAGGGCTGGATCGTAAAAGTATTTATTGGTTTTATTAACAATCACAACAAAGAGGGGCGGGTTCAATAACTCCCGATGACCTGGTTGATGTTTCCACTGGTGAAGTATATCCGTCAGTAGGTAGTTCAAAACCCCGGCCCGCGCCACTGGGCGGCCAGAGATATCCTTACAGCAGGCTGGGACCCTATTGTTCGATTAGCACCCCTGGTTTAAACAAATCAAAATACCATATACTCAAAACAACAAAATAGTCCTCACTACAAAACAAAATAAAAACCAAAAAACATACCAACAGCGCACAGCAAATCCACTCCAATACGCACACTGGGGTCGTCAGAGCACTGGTCCCAGGCCCCACCTGGTAAGCCTAGGGACAGCCTGCTAGAGGGTATGGACAGTCACCCGAGCACAGTATCAGCGGAGTCATACATGTGTAACGTTCGCAGATAATTTTACAAAGGCAGTATATACATTGCGCCCTAAAAGAGGGGAAGAGAAACAGTGGCTACAACTTTCCCCAAAAGTTGCGGTTTCCTTGTCTTTGCAAACAATCTTATTCTGGATACACGACTTCGCCCCCTTGTGCCTTTGGGCAAATGCGTTCGTCCCTCACCATCAATGCCCCAAAACTTCACAAAGAGCGGTCCACCTTATCCAGAGGAATACTACTTGCCGCACTCTCTCTTCCCAAGAAACCTTCGAGACCAAACAGTACTTCGATTCGAATCGCGAGATTACGCAGGTATAAATCTGCTGGAATACCGCGCCCCCATATCAGCATAAAAGTCCCCTCTTGGTATCAAAATAAAGGTCCCCTTTTCAGCTATAGGGTCGCTACTCGTACCGGTTACAGGTGGTTAAACCTCTATACCTACAGGTAGGTTTCTGTCTATGTCACATGTGGCCCGGAGCAGGTGAAGAGAAAGAAGGATGCAAATGGGAGTATAGAAGCTTCATTAAGTGATAGAGCAGGTAGACAACTGAGTAGACATGGAGGACACAGACACTGTCACCAGCAATGACAGCACTAGCGACCAATGACAGCACCTACAGCAACAAACGCTCAACTCGCCAGCCAGGCCCTGAGCCCATACATATAAAGGGAACACACAGGTGCAACACAGGAGGGCAATCAGGACAGGATAAATGCTCATTACTACACACAGTACAGTAACACAAAGGCAGAGGTGGAGATTTCAGTCCAAAGAATATAAATCCAGATCAAAATTTTGTTTCAACCAAACCACATAAAGACTCACAGTCAAAGACTACTCAACTGGTTGGTTGAAACAAAATCTTGGTCTGGATTTATACTCTCTGGACCTGAAATCTCCACCTCTGCACAAGGGGCAAACACAATGGCTAAGTGATAGGCTGACACTTCAAATCCCTCTTTTTCAATGGGTCCTCCAGCATAACAGAACCGCTTTTCAGATGTTTTTCATATATATGTGTACAGTATTGTTTTACTCTCACTCTTACAGTTAATAGATGTTATTGCTTGATTCAGCTCCACATTAAAACTAAACTAAGGTGTTATTTATTAAACATGTGAAATTTAGATTTTTATTATCCAAGTGATCTAGGACAGTGGTTCTCAATAATTTTTTTGCACCCCAACCCAATTGTTAAAATGCCAGCTCAGTCACGACCCAGTATGAAGTACAGGTCTAAATTAACATTATGATCATGCATGTAGTGCACTATGCAATTTATGCCATTCAACACCTATCGCACAAATCTGATTGGTTGTGCCCGTGAATTTTAAATTAGGCATCTGTGATTTGGCATCTTGGATTGGATTGAGCGTTCACAACTTTTATGCTAAGCATTTACAACCCCAAGACCTGTTTATATAAGTTAATTCCAGGATTGGGGTTCATAAATCTGATCGTGGATCAGCATAAGAACTTGCTGGTTTTAAAATGCTTACATTTCCATCTCTGCTTTAACGCAAATTTTTGTCGTGACCCATGGGTAGAGAATTGCTGATCTTGGATGGTATGGAGAGCAAAGTTTTCCTGTATGGAACTGCTGTGCTCTTATGAAAACTGGAGATGGTCTTGGATGATGTTCTTAATGTATCACCGACAGACACAAAGCAGTGCCGATAAATCGCTTTCATTCGCTCAATGTAAATATTTCCATACAGTGGAAGACGAATGTTCTTGTGTAACCAGTAATTGTTTGCATTTCTCCATTTCATTAATTGCTGTTTAATTTCTCACAAACACACTACATGGTCTATGTGTTGCGCAGTAAGGAGGAGAATGATTATGATTGTCTGTTATAGTGCCTGCAGATTTCATGTAGAACAAGTGGCAGTAAAGTGGTAGACTAATTTTTTTCAAACTTTTAGTAAATTATGTTGAAATGGAACCATCAAAATTGCAAAGCTTGCTAAATTCAGTTTTCTTTGAGTAAAAATGTTATAGGGCAACTATGGTCTCAGCACATCAGAATACTGCAGTCCTTGTGATGTGACAATTGCATATGTACAAAATGCAATGGCATTATTAACATCGCGCATTGTGCCAGTTGAGGGCAGAACGGTGACACACTGGGAATCGATGTGGCTGTACATGACTGGTTCGTGTGTGTGGAGTTTGTATGTCCCCCCTGTGTGTACGTAGCTTTTCAGCAGATCCTCTGGTTTCTTTCCACTGTCCAAAAGCATGCAGCAAAAACATGCACCCTGCAGTGTGTGCTTCATTCCTGCCTCGTACCATTTGCGATGATTATAATATAATATAATATAATGTAGGGGGGGGCATGGTGGTGCAGTGGTTAGCACTGTTGCCTCACACCTCTGGGACCTGGGTTCGAGTCTCCGCCTGGGTTACATGTGTGTGGAGTTTGCATGTTCTCCCCATGTCGTCGTGGGGTTTCCTCCGGGTACTCCGGTTTCCCCCCACAGTCCAAAAACATGCCGAGGCTAATTGGACTTGCTAAATTGCCCGTAGGTGTGAATGTGTGCGTGAATGGTGTGTGAGTGTGCCCTGCGATGGGCTGGCCCCCCATCCTGCGTTGTTCCCTGCCTCATGCCCATTGATTCCGGGATAGGCTCCGGACCCCCCGCGACCCAGTAGGATAAGCGGTTTGGAAAATGGATGGATGGATGGATAATATAATGCAAACAATTACTTCACAAATCATCGCATTAATTGATACATTACTTGAGTGACAGGCCTATTATGGCATACAGTTGCAAACTAGGAAGGAAACCCTAATGTGTCGTCACCCCCCAGCAGGTGTCCCAATACTTTTGGCAATATAGGGTATGTTGGCATTTGTCATTTATGATTATGTCTTGATTGCTTAAGAAATTCACATATCTGAGATCGAAATTTTTCAGAGGCACCAGTCAGCAGTATCTACAGCAACAGTGGTTTTTGTGGTAACTGCTGTTCCTGCCTGCCTCTTCAGACCTTTTTCTGCCCCTATTCTTAGAGACTCACTCAAGCCTCCCACACTGGAACTTAGTACCTGCCAGTAATGATTTATCTTTATCTCATTCTACAGCAGCACCAGTGTGGTTTTGGTCTTGTGCACTGTGTCATTTCCTCACGTGTCACTCTGTCTCTGGTGCAGTATGATGAGCAGTCAGTGGGTGCTGATTCTGAGTGACTAGTTTGGTTTTTCTTTGTGCTGATTTTCTCCTACATGCACACAACTTTCTCTCAGGGACCAAATGAAAACAGTCCAGAGCTCGGGGTCCCACCATGAATGTGTGAGTAAATAAGGACCGGGGGTAGTTCTGATACCTCTTTTTCCAGGGGTGGAGTTCCACCTTGAATATCTTTGGTTATGACCAGGCATTAGTATTTTACTGTTATGTTAATCTGACGGTAAAAACATTTTCATCATTTTACCAAATTCTTCTGTGCACCACAATGAAAACTGTAATATTTTTAAAATGCATGAAGTTCTACAAACTTCACATGTTCCCAGTGATTTATCCAAAGCAAATTAAATAAGTAATTCTTTCTCCTGATCAGTAACGGTCCGAGCCGATGAGGCGCCCTAGGCGAGCATCAGCGCTGGCACCCTCCGTCCCAGGCAAAGGGAAATTGGCTGGCAAGTCAGTGTCCCCTAAGACGTTGGGGCCCTAGGCAGCCACCTATGTCTCTTGTAAGATTGACCGGCCCTGAGTTTATTTAATTAATTTAAATATAAGAATAATTTAAACATAATTATAACAAAAGGCATATGTCTGTAAGGATCTTTCTAGTATTTCTATAGTGGAACTAATCTTGCATTTGGGTTCCTGTCTGGTAAGGTTTATTGGTAACATCGTTTTGCTTCTTCTTCTCAGTTAAGTGCAGCACTTGTTATGCGGCTGAGAAAGTGTTTTAAGTTATAATGTCAATATTCATGGACATTGCAGTTATTATAAGCTGCAGTCATAAGTTTTCTTTCTTTTACTCCTCATGAACTAACGTGGCCAATGAGGTACGAGATTTTATGTCCATTTTGAAATTTGCAAGTTAATGGCATGAGCGAGCTGTATTTATGTTTGGGTTTGGTTATTTTTAGGAAAATGCCTGTTTTTATTGATTCATTTTATGATTTATGTGCTTTATTTTATCTAGTTCTCATGGCATTCTCGATTGATATGCGAATAAATCGCCACGGTGGCCTCATAGGAAAGTTATGTATTATTATTAATACTACTACTTAATAGGCTTTGCTAAGCAGGTAAATTCATGTGGGCTTGTTCTTTTCATATTAAGACACATTAATACCAACTAGCTTTAAGAATAGTGGAATGTTACACTTTTTTTCTTCCTCCGTTGGTGGCGCCCCCTGGATGTATGTCGCCCTTAGCATTTGCCTATATTGCCTATGCCACAGGCTGGCCCTGCTCCTGATTCCTATATCCTGCATTAATGTGCCTGGGGTCTGGGCTGGACTGGCCATCTGGCATCATTCCAGGCATTTTCCTGATGGGCTGATGGGTATGGGGGCCGGCAAAAGTCAATAGAGGCCTCCTGGTGGCCGGCTCACCCGTGTAACCCAGCAGGGATCAGTGCAAAAAGCCTATGTTCAGTGATCCTGTGACCCATTACCCATACGGGGAATCTCATTTTAGCAAAGGACACTGGCTTTGGGAGAGTGGAAGGTGTCCTCTGTGGTGGAAGAGAAGTCTGAGGTCGTGCAGGAAAGTGAAAAATGGAAATATAGTTAAGCGGTAAAAAGAAATTTCTGAAGGACTCCCTAACCATTGCTGGAAACTTCAGGAGAATCAGAGACTATGGTGATGGTAAAAGTTGTAAAAACTTGCATTAAAGTGCCTAATTTAAGGTTGGGTAAATCTTGCCTCCACTCCAGTTTGTGATTCTTACTGTATGGGAAGGATGTGAACACACAGCCATGGCTGTAAAGGTGTCCTGTAGGGGACGCTAGAGCTGACATCCCTCTTATTTGCAGCTGATGGTTTTAAATACAGGGCCTCTGCAGGGTTGTGATTTATCCCCAATCATCTTGCGTGTGAAGGTCCTGGCCAGATGGCTGCCTGTGGCTTAACATCTCCAAGACTAAGGAGCTGTGTTGGGGGGGACAGGAGGGGGACTAATTCCCCCACTTTCTCTGTGCTCCCCGCAGTCTGGACAGCTAGCTGGTAGAGCCATTTATGTACCTTGGCACAACAAAAGACACCTCCATGTCCTTCTCCCTGAATCTGGGCTTTATGTTTACCTTCTAAGAAAGCTCAAGATTTTAATGTTAGTAAAAGTGTTTGAGTCTATAGATCACTTATTGCTGTAAGCTGTTCTCACCTTTAATATCATATCTTGGTGTAACTCTGTTAAACTGAAACCAAAACTTTCTCAGGTTGACAATCAGGCAGTAAGATAACAGGGTCAGCTCGGCTTTCATTGTCTTAGTTGTACTCTTGGTCAGGCTGTAGGACATCCACTCTTATAACAGAGGACCCGGTGGTACTTGAATTATCATAATAAAGACGTCTGAGAGGATAGTGCTACAGGGTCTCCGACCACAGGTGAAGGAATTTCTCAATCTTCTTCAGTTTGCATATCAGACGCACATCCAAGTGGATGATGTCATGGTTCATTTGCTGCACAGAGCTCACTCACTTCTGGACGACACAAGAAGCAGAGTGAGAATGCTGTTTGTTGACTTTTCAAGTGAATTCAACACTCTAGCCACACCAACTTGCTAGGAAACTCAGTAGGATGTTAGTGGACAGATCCCTGATCACCTGGCTGACTGACTATCTCACCTGCAGACGTCAGTTTGTCCACCTCAGCACCTGCTCTTCTGACGTTTTGTGGAGTAGAACAGGAGCCCCCAGGGTACAGGACTGTCAGCATTTATATTCACACTCTGCACAGCAGACTTCCAGCATAATTCCAGCTCATGCAATCTTCAGATGACTCTGCAATGGCTGGATGCATCAGTGAAGGGAAGGAAGAGGATTACAGGAGTCAGGTGGAGAGATTCACTGCATTTTGCCAGCAGACCCAACTACAGCTAAATGTTGGCCAAACAAAGGACCTGGTGGTGGACATCAGGCGAACCAAGTGGCCAATAAACCCTGTGACCTGTCAGGGTGAAAGTGTGGAAATGGTGCACAACAAGCTGGACTAGAAGGACAATACGAGTAGTCTCTAAAAGAAAGGGCAGCGGAGAATGTTCTTTCTTAGAAGACTGAAGTCCTTTGGTGTCTGTAGCAAACTGTTGCACATGCTCTATCAGTTTGTGGTGGCCAGTATGCTGACATGTGCTGTCTTACTGTGGGGCAACATGAGGAAGGAGGAGGAAGCTCAGCTGAACAGGATCTTTAAGGGGGAGCGCCGTCACTGTCTGAGGTCATGTTATGTATGAGCCATGTTCTGTTACTTTGTAATAGAGAATAAAGTTGTCTTAAATCTAAAATCTTTTTCTTTTGACCTCCCCTGTCAAAATGTAAGACTGTGGTGCTCTCTCAGAATAGAGAGGATTTCATGTGAGGGGGAGAATCTGCCTTTAGTGAAGGGGTTTAACCTCTGGATGTTGCCCATGAGTGATGGTGAGAGGGAACCTGAGACTGACACTGGGATTGGTTTGGCGGCTGCAGCTTATGTGAAAAAGTCAAGCATTCAAAGATGTTTATTTTAATTTTAGTTTTAGTGTTTTACTTCATTTCTGATTGTATTTGAGCTTCTTGTTTGTTTGGAACAAAAATAGTAATAATCAATGACAAGCAACAGATGCAAAAGTCTTGGATTTTATTTTTGTTGCAAATATTTTTAATATAAACCTTTATTTACAGACGATATACTGAACCTGTCTACTGCTACAAGAAGTCCAACAAAAGGTAAGTTTCAGTCATTATATAGCATCTTTCTAACCCAAAATCCTTTCAAAAATAGGGAAAATGACAGTAAATACTTAATATCATTCTGTTTAGTCATTTTCTAAAGCAAACAAATATTTTTCTCTATTAGCTTCAAAGCAACCAAAAACAACCAGGAACAGTGAGGGGTACACCGACAGGACAACAACCACACCAACTACTAAGAAACCAGAGACCAGAGGTAAAGAAAAAAATAATCATCTGTTGTCCATAAATACATTGTTTCTCTATTTTTTATAAAAAATTCTTACTTACTACAGAAAATAGAAGTAAGACATGAAAACAGTCATGGCCTCATCAAAGTCTGAAAGTGCAGATAAACTTCCTAATAGACAATAAAGTCTTCTTAAATCTTTTTCTTTTGACCTCCTGTCATGCCCTGCTCGTCGGCTCCTCATGTGTGCCACGCCCCCGTGCTTGCCAACGTGCGTTTCCCTGATTGTTTCCACCTATGTCCGATTACTGTGATCAGTCCTGTGTATTTAAGTCCGAGTCTTGCCTGTGATCGTTGTCCGTCATTACGTGATCTGTGCACATGGTGTTGGTCGTCCCTAGCCTCCCGTGTTTCCCTACCCCGAATAAACTCCGATTACCCCGATCCTGCTCTTCAGCCTGGTTTTCTGAACCACCGCCCGCACGATCGCCTGTCCACCCGAACCTTCCCGTGACAGAATGACGGACCACAAAAAGAAGAGGAAGCAGGGGAAGCAGAAGACCCCCGAGGAATCCATCTGTCTGGGGTCCTGCTCGCTCTCTGTCTCCAGTCTCCCTTTCGAGAGCGAGAAGGAGGAGCTCGTCCCTAGCCCGGTGTCAGAACCGCTTCATTTTGGAGCCTGTTTCCTGGCCCGACTCTGGGATAACGAGGACGAGAAGCAGAGGCAAGTTCCGTTCCCGGACCTCGAGCCCTTGTCCCCCTGCCAGCCACCACCTCTCGAGCGGTATACTTTCCGGCCCGAGAGGCTGCAGAATTAGGGAGGACGGCGAGCGATTAGAGACCCAATCCCGCGTATGCCCCGCTTTTCGCAGAGGGCAGGGATCGTCTCTCCCTCTCTGGACTTACCAGTCCCGCCGGTGGAGGCCAACGCCCCCAAGACGCTCCCCTCACCTCTGTCGGAAGGCAGAGAGCGGCTGGCACACAAGTTCTTCGCCCTCCAGGGCTTATATTGGAGGGTGTTGGACAGTTTCCCAACTCCTAGGGACTCAGAGGTGGAACAACTCCTGCGTCAGCTTCACAGAGACTTCGAGGCTTTTAACCCCGCCTCTGAACCGGCGGCCCTCGAAGCCCTCGCGGAGGGTTTACAGAGGCTTCTCCAGCTCCGGAAGCCGGAGGATCCCGCACCGGAGCATCCGCCTCTGGAGCCGGAACCTGAACCGGAGCAGCCCCCTCTGCCCGCAGATCCTGCTTTGGAGCAAATGCCGTTACCGGCGGACTCCGCGCCAGGACCACCGCCTAAGCCGGCGGACCCCGCTTCCGGGCGACCGCCGCCGCCTGCACTCTGCGCTGCCGGGGCAGTCTCCACAACTGCCCGTGAGAACAGCGCAGCTTCCTCTGCGAGTGACACCCGCATCGGTGCAGCCGCCTTCGCTGCCTGCGCCGCAGCCGCCTTCGCTGCCTGCGCAGCAGCCGCCTTCGCTGCCTGCGCAGCCCCCACTGCCTGCTGCTATTCCTCCTGCAGATCCTGGGCAGGCGCCCCCACTGCAGCAGCCACCGCCTGCAGCAGCTCCCGGGCAGGCGCCTGAGGCGTGCTCGCCTCCAAGGACTGGGCCCCCCGGGGTCCATGTTTCTGGACTCGTTTCTGATCCTCCTCCTATCCCGTCAGCCTTCGTCCCCGAGGTGGTCCCGGAGGACCCCACCGTTGCTCCTCCCTCTTCGGAGGTAGAGGAGCTAGAATGGGACCCCTCGGGGACCTGTCTTGTGACTCCAGTGCCCTTACCCCGACGAGCTCGACCCCGAATAGGGGCCATCATGTCTGTGTCCCGTAAAGGGAGGGGACACAGACGACGGACGGGGGTCCCGCCCGCCCTGCCCCCTGGCTCGCCCTCCCGCACCTGCGCTAGGGCTTGGTCAGCGCCTGCGGGTCCTGGCCCTCCGGGTCGGCGGTCCCCTGCGGGCCCCACTCCGAAGCCTCGTCCCCCTGCCTTGCTCCCTCCACCGACTCCTCGTCGACGCCTGCGGGTCCGCCCGCTCCGGCGCAGCGGAAGACGTCGCTGCCTGCGGCGGCTCCCCCCCTCTCCTTGCCCTCGCCAGCGTCCCCTTCGACTCCCTCCTCGTCCCCGCTGTCTGTCCCTCGCCCTGTCTCCTCGGCCGCTCCGCGGTCCCCTCCGGCTCCGGCCTCCCGGCCGCCTGCGGCCCCTCCGGCTGCCTCCCGTCGCCCGCTGGGGCTCCCCTTGGTTCCCCCTCCTTCTCTCCCTTCTTTCCTGCCCCTATCCCGCCTGTGTTTGTTCCTCCTTCTGCCTCTGTCCCGCTGTCCTCTGTTCCTGGTCCCTTTGTTCGGCCCCGCTCCGCTCCTGGTTTCCCGTCGTTCCCTCCCGTCACTCCCACTCCTTTTGTTCCGCCTGTTCCCTCTGTTCCGCCCTTTCTAGTCTGTCTCTCTGTGTTCCCTGCCCTTTGTCATGTCCTGTCTTACGTCTTGTCCCTTGCCGTGTTCTGCGTCTCTGTTTTGTTTCCTGTGCTTCGTTGATTGTTCCGTTTTGTTCCAGGTCCGGGTTCCCGTGTTCCGTCTGTCGCCTCCTCCCTGGCGCGCCCGGTGAAGCGCGCCTTTGGGGGGGGGGTTCTGTCATGCCCTGCTCGTCAGCTCCTCATATGTGCCACGCCCCCCTGCTTGCCAACGTGTGTTTCCCTGATTGTTTCCACCTATGTCCGATTACTGTGATCAGTCCTGTGTATTTAAGTCCGAGTCTTGCCTGTGATCGTTGTCCGTCATTACGTGATCTGTGCACATGGTGTTGGTCGTCCCTAGCCTCCCGTGTTTCCCTACCCCGAATAAACTCCGATTACCCCGATCCTGCTCTTCAGCCTGGTTTTCTGAACCACCGCCCGCACGATCGCCTGTCCACCCGAACCTTCCCGTGACACCTCCCCTGTCAAAATGTAAGACTGTGGTGCTCTCTCAGAATGGAGTGGATTTCATGTGAGGGGGAGAATGTGCCTTTAGTGAAGGGGTTTAACCTCTGGATGTTGCCCATGAGTGATGGTGAGAGGGAACCTGAGACTGACGCTGGGATTTGTTTGGCAGCTGCAGTTTATGTGAAAAAGTCAAGCATTCAAAGATGTTTATTTTAATTTTAGTTTTAGTGTTTTACTTCATTTCTCATTGTATTTGAGTTTCTTGTTTGCTTGGAACAAAAATAGTAATAATCAATGACAAGCAACAGATGCAAAAGTCTTGGATTTTATTTTTGTTGCAAATATTTTTAATATAAACCTTTATTTACAGACGATATACTGAACCTGTCTACTGCTACAAGAAGTCCAACAAAAGGTAAGTTTCAGTCATTATATAGCATCTTTCTAACCCAAAATCCTTTCAAAAATAGGGAAAATGACAGTAAGTATTAATATCATTGTTTTTGTTTAGTCATTTTCTAAAACAAACAAATATTTTTCTATATTAGCTTCAGAGCAACCAAAACCAACCAGGAACAGCAAGGGATTCACCCACAGGACAAGAACCACACCAACTACTAAGAAACCAGAGCCCAGAGGTACAGAAAAAAATAAGCATCTGTTGTCCATAAATACATTGTTACTCTATTTTTATTACAAATTATTACTTACTATAGAAAATACAAGTAAGACATGTAAACAATCATGGCTTCATCAAAGTCTGAAAGTGCAGATAAACTTCCTAATAGACAATAAAGTCTTCTTAAATCTTTTTATTTTGGCCGCCCCTGTCAAAATGTAAGACCATAGTGCTCTTTCAGAAAGGAGTGGATTTCATGTGAGGGGGAGAACATGCCAGGGGCGACCTGGTGGTGCAGTGGTTAGCACTGTTACCTCACATATCTGCGACCAGGGTTCAGGTTTCCACCATGGCTCTGTCAGTTTGTCTGTTCTCCCTGTATCATCATGGGGTCTCATCTAAATATTTCAGTCCCCACCCACAGTCTAAAACATACTGAGGTGAATTGGAGTTACCAAATTGCCATTGATGTGCTATGTGATGTGTTGGTGCCCCATCCTGGGTTGTTCCCTGCCTTGTACCTGTAGTCCCTTGGCTACATGACAAGCAGCTAATGTAAAGGTCTTGATGTATTTTTGTTGAAAATATTTTTAATATAAACCTTCATTTACAGACAATAAATTGAACCTGTCTACTTCTACAAGTACAACAAAATGTAAGTTTCAGTCATTATATAGCATCATTATAATCTAAAATCCTTTAATAGGGAAAATGATAGTAAATATTTAATTCCATTCTTTTTTTGTTTAGTCAATTTCTAAAACAAACTATTTTTCTATATTAGCTTCAAAACAACCAAAACCAACCAGGAACAGCAAGGGATTCACCCACAGGATAAGAACTGCACCAGCTACTAAGAAACCAGAGACCAGAGGTAAAGAAAAAAATAATCATCTGTTGTCCATAAATACATTGTTTCTCTATTTTTTATTAAAAATTCTTACTTACTACAGGAAACACAAGTAAGACGTAAACAATCATGGCTGAAAGTGCAGACAGACTTCCTTTGTTAGATTTCATGTCTTTATATAGTCATTTTTAGAGGTTTGCTGGACTTGGGACTCTCAGTCATTGTATACTTGGCTTCAGCCAGCTTCTCCGTTCCGAGAAGGAGGGAGGTAGCCTTTGCAGATGAACGTTTGTCCTTGCATGATGGTCTTTTGCTTGCCTCGAAGCCTTTTTGATTTGTTGGCCTCACTGCATCTTCATGAACCTGCATCTCAATCTCCAGCCAATCTGCAAGATCAACTAGTGTTGGTATTGGCACTTTCAGGGGGTGTACACTTCTTCTAAAGTTGCTTCGCAGGTCGTGTGGGAATTTGCTGAGCAGTCTCGAGATATGTAATCCGCATTGCAGCTCTATGTTCCCCTTTCTACCCGACTGCTCCAGCATGCTGACTAGTGAGCACACCCGAAGTGCAAACATCCAAAAGGTCCTTACATCTCCACTCTCTATATTCTGTCCATCCATGAGCTCTGCTATTCTTGCTAAAGCCAATTGATGAGGCTGTTCAAACCGATTGTCTAAAGCTTCCATTACATCCATAAAAGGACGAGGAGAGTGCGCAAATATGCGCAGGGGAGACATCTGTTAACTGAGTGGACCTGATTGGGGTTTGGTCATCGTCTGGCCATGTGATGGAAATAGCCTGAGGATCGTTACTTCTCCCCGATACATTCCTGTTGATCCTGTCCAAGTCTCCCCCCCCCCATAAAACTGGGTAAGGGCGGTTGTCTATCAGCTATAATTGGTGATGGGACTGAGCTCTGGGGTCTTAGCAACTCTTCAACTTCTGCTGAACGGTCTTGGACCGATTGTTGCATGGGTGACATACTAGTTGAGCTCAAGCGTCTGGTTCTAGGCGTAGGTTTGGGTACAGCAGACACCTGAGCCCTTACACTAGTCCTGGGGTACCCCTGGGTGCTGGCACTGGAATATGAGCAGGGTGTGGATCTCGTCCCCCTGACCTTGGAGCTGGCAACCAGTCTGTGGGCATACTGGCCATAAGCTGTTCCATCATCCGCTCCATCTCTCTAAGGGCTCTAACTAAATCTGGGAGCTGCTCAGCATTATGGCAGATTTCGTCGATCTGGCTCATCAGCTGATGGTGACTACAGTGCAAGTCGTCCCGCCCTTCAGTAAGGTGCTCACTAGTGCCTTGGTGAGGATAATTTGAAGCTTGAAATGCAGTATTATCTCCCGTAGCATCCTCATGAGGGTCATAGTCCTGAAGATAATTTGGCATAAGAATATGCCTTCTTGGACGAACTACTGGCTCTTCAGTTAGACATTCTTCCCTATCTGAAGAATACATGAGCACGGTAGTAATTCCCAATCCGGCTCAAAGGACCAAATTTGTAGATGAGGAACTATATCTGATGCTCTGAGCTAGGTTGCCGGTGTCGATTAGGATGGAACCACTGCCGACATCCGGTTAAGGATGCACGTAATCAAAGATCCTATTAAACACCACACCGGCCACGATTGCTTATGTCCATTCACTTTATCTGATTGAGAGAAGTGCCCTGAAATGAAGTGGTTTTCCTAGAGCAAAACATAGTACAAGTATATAAGAGAGAACAGCAAAGTATGCTACCAAGTCATTAACATACCACATAACATACAATCTTTATAACTTATGCAATGCTAAACGTGCAATCTCTCCTAAGCATAACAACAAATATGAATATTAATACATGTGATACACAAGGAAACAACGGTTACGGCATGGCTATACACAGACTCCAAGGCTAATGAGAATCCACATCCGAACAAACGGCGAGTACCAACTGAAAATAACAAGATTACACCATTAGGATTTACTTACGGTCGATCACGCACTCCTAGGGTTAATCAGAGACACTAATTTAACTAATCTAAACTGCAATTATAAAGGAAGAGTAAATAACTATAAGCTTCACTCGGCTCAGCTCCACTCCGCTGCCGCTTCTGCATGTTACTTAGTGAGCGAGCGGGTTCTCCACTCTCAGCAAGGTGGGCGGGGCTTATGACTGACAACCATTCCGTCCGACAGGGGAGAGATAACCCGGGAAAGTCAGCACGTCAAATGCAAAATAACTAATAAGAAGGGGAACATTTATAAACAATCCAGACTGGACAGGAGTTACTCTAAATATTTAAGACCCTTTTCTACAAATGGATTGATGGTTCCTACAACAACTACATCATCTACTCAAGGTAACAAAAAATACACAATTACATTGTATCTGTACATTTCTTCCAAATTAATACTTACTACCGGAAATACAAGTAACACATATAAACAGTCCTGAGAGGTATGACAGTTTTGTGGTATAACAGGAAGCACAATTTTAAATGCAATTATGTGGGCTGCACAAATATTCACACCATTATATTCACAAATATTCAAACTTCCATTTAAGTCTCTAAAGCTCAGATTCAGTTCAGGCCACCAGCTCATTCACTGCCTCATCGTCAGTTACTGTGGTGTGTTTTTGGTCCCGTTTCATTCGTCTAATTATAATAATATTATTATAATTTCTGTATGTGATACAACCATCACAGTTATGACTGATTCTGAACAAAAGAACATAAAAAAGACAAACTTCTTTTATCTATATTTTTCTTCTACTTAACTACTAATGGTAAGTCACACTAAAATGTAACATTTGTTTCAGTTGAATTAATTTTCTATATTTTAATTTATCCATAACAGATACTATTTATTTTACCATGACTTTTGCAATGTTGCGTAAGAGAACATCAGTGTTGCCTCTGTTGTGTCTCCCAGCTCCGATTGTGTATATATGGGCCCTGGTACTCTCCCTAGCGGCTGTAATCCTGCTGGGAGTGACAGCTGTCTGTCTCTACAGGAGACGTAGTAAGTATCACAGCACCCGTACAACTCTGTGATCAAAGTGTGCAGTCACTCATTTTAATCACTGAGATATCCATTTTAACACTCATGTTTATTCTGTCATTTAGAAAATCGTAGATCTGCAGGGTAAGATCTTTTATTTTTTGGCTTATTTCATTGCTTCAATTGTAGTTTTCTCACTTTTTTTAGCTGGTTTCTTTCAGCTCTTTAGTGTTTGTATCATTCTGGTACATATAACCTCTGTATGATCCAACAGAATCCAGCAAGAGCCAGCAAACAATACTGAATGTAAGTTGTTACACATATATCTACACATAGCAACATATTGTATATTGAAATTCTGCCTTTAACGACAGTTAGCAGTGGGTTCAATATTCGCCAGACATTCACAGATCATTGTTGAATTCACTCTATTAAAACATTACAAAACAAAGTAAATTCCACATTCACAAATTTGTGTATGTTTGTGAAATCACATGCACACCTTGGTTATACAATTATTATATCCAGTAAATTGTGAAAAAGCGAAATAATGCAGCCCCTGTTGTGAATTAACGTGTTCGCTTGGGTTTTGACAAACCGCAACGTTTCAAAATAAATGTCCCAAATTTTAAAAAGGAGTAGCTCAACAAACGATTATTACAAAACACATAAAACACTTTCAAATGTGGCATATACTTACAAGAAATGACAAGCACATACATGACCTATTAACACTCGTGAAACTGTAAATAGTGGTATCCATTATTTTTCTATGCAGGTGGAACATTGACTATGCTAAATTTCAGCCTGTGGTTGAAGTACATGAGTATGTTTTCAGTGCAGGTGGGACATAGAGCATCACAGTTCTCTAAAGACAAAGAACCCAGCAACTGAATTTCAGCCTGTGGTTCAAGGACATGAGGAAAGCTACACATATCATTGCCTTTGACACTTGTGAAACCTGTAGATAATTTGTGAAATTAACTTAAATCCCTTATTTCCTTTGGTTTCTATGGAGGTGAAACATACAGCATCGTATTGCTCCAAAACAAAAGACTCCATCACCCCAATTTCAACTTGGGACATGTCAAGCTATACATATCATGCACTTTGACACTTGTGAAACCAATTGATAATTTATTAAACTTCAATAGCTCATGTTGATTATTTTTTGATTCACTGTTTTGCACCTCATTGGCCCTGTATAGTGGAACTCAACTGTGTGAGACTCCACTATTCATACATTGTCAATGTTAGCCCCTCTCCCCAAAATAGATTGTAATATATTGTAGTAGAAGACTACAGTCGAACCTCGTTACTACGTACAAGATGGGATATCAAAAACATGTACGTTATAAGCATAGAATGTTGTAACCACTTAGTGCAAGATGGATGAAAGAACTCACGAAATATCCATGTAAATGATAAAACTTTAATAGAACAGACCCTTAAATTGACTACAAAACAAACGAACACATTATTACTTGTAAAATAATTCGACAAAGCTCTTTGGATCCTTGAAATTTTCCTTAAATTACTCACGATTACTTAGTGCCGGCCGGCTTCATACGGCAACGAAAATACACAACGGCTGGTCAAAAAAATGGATTTTTAAAATAAACATTCGCATCCAAATTAGCATTTGGCCTGAAAATATTAATGAAATATTGGCCAAATTAAACCATAAAATCCTTTACTTCCATTATTATTCTGAATTCACAATTACCGGCATGACGGGTATTTCACAAGGTTTAATAAACAAAGAATACGCACAAAACACTTAACAAGCCATTACTACGCAATCCAGTAACGATCGGTCAAGGCAACTCATTTAACGCCAAGCAACGCAATAGACAAATGTGCATTGTCGGGCGAAGATCAGGTAGATACAGGTAGATGTAGAGACACAAGTTGTGGTGAGCGGGGAGAGCGTTGTACGTTGTAACGATGGTTAGTTTTCGTATTTTCTCTAGAAATTTGGATGTTGTATCGAAGTTCACGCTATAAGGGTGTACGCTGTAAACAATGGCTGCTATTGGAATAATACATAGGCTAAAAACGGGAATTAGAAACCTGTACGTTGAAAAGGTGAAAACGTTGTATCCGGGGTACGTAGTAACGAGGTTCGACTGTACTTACGGAAGAGAGACAACAGACACGAACTCTGCGAGTTCACTTGTTTCTTTTACTACTACTTCCACACATCCGGTCACACACAATACATAGAAACAAGGAGGCGTGGTTTATACATAAATGTCACTCAGGAATCTATTACACTCCTCCCCTTTTAAATTTGATCATCTTCATTACAACATAAACATCTTAGGAACAACTTTTTTATTTTTATTTTTTCTACAACAACACCTTAGCAAAAAAAACACCAGATACTATAACATATAAATCCAATCTTTTCGGAACAGTACGAATCCTCTTAGGGTATCTGCGAGCAGTTCCCACCGCAGGTATTGCACAACCTGGATCTTGTGCTGTCAAGTCCTCTGTGTTTTCAGGGCTCCTAGGCTCAAGGATTTGCGTGGAACCGTCCCCAACAATAGGAAAGTTCAACGGGTCACTGTTGTCATCAGTTACACTTGAATTCGGAGTTTCTAACACACCATGTGTGGGGGATCCTACTGCCGCATTTCTTGACAACATATGGTCCACGTGCACAGTGCGCCTTCTGTGACCCTCCTGCACAAGATAACCTACAGGACTCTTCCGCTCGATCACCGTTGCACTCAACCACTTCTCCTGCCCTCCTCTGAAATTTCGGACTCGTACTGGTTCTTTCTCTACAAAGGATCTCCGGACTTGTTTTCCTTGGTCATGTTGCCTCTTTTGTTCCTGCTGTTTTTTGTGAACTGACTTGGCTAGATCAGGCTTCAACAATGAAAAACGTGTACGAATTTGACGCTTTAAAAACAGCTCTGCTGGTGGTTTCCCTGTCACGGTATGAGGTGTACTACAATACATTATCAAGAAATTTTCCAATTTGTGCTTAAGTTACAACTTCTGCTTGCTCTGTTTTTCACAAACACTTTTCAGGAGTGACTGTTTAAGTATCTGAACAGATCTTTCTGCAGCACCGTTTGAGGCTGGATGGTAGGCAGGAACTCGTGTATGTCTTATTCTATTTCCTTTTAGGAAATCAGTAAACTCCGCGGACACTAGTTGTGGCCCATTATAGGAGACCACCTCTTCTGGTATCCCATAAGCTGCAAACAAGCCTCGGAGAGCATCAATTGTGAGTGAGGAGGTTATTGATTGCATTGGTACGACCTCTAACTATTTTGAATGGCTGTCGATCACTACTAGGAAAAACTTTGTCCTTTTCTGCCGGAATCAATGTGGATTCTCTGCGCCCCGACAGGTGACTTTTGAACCGCCAGACAGCAGCTACAGCTGCGCACTCTCTCTTCAACGCAGCCATCTAATCCTGGCCACCACAGAATTCCACGAGCAAGGGCCTTCATACGGCAGATTCCGGGGTGCTCATGGTGTAGCTCATCCAGTAGTCTTGATCGATATTTGAGAGGAATAATAACACGCATTCCCCACAAAACACAACCTTGATCCTCCGACAGTTCATGTCTACGTGTGAAGTATGGCTTCAGATTCTCCTCTGACACGTAGTTTGGCCAGCCGTTTACAGTATAATTCCACACTTTGCATAATGCTTGGGCTACTGTATGTCTCTTGTTGACACCGGAAGATCATCTACCTGGGAAAAGTAGAACACACTTCTTCCCCCGTACAGTCTTTAACCACTGTTGGCAGTCTAGACATTGCGTCAGCATTCATGTGGTCAATTGATTTCCGATACTCAATGTCGTAATTATAAGCCATCAGCACTAATGCCCATCGCTGCATTCGAAGAGCTGCCAAAGTTGGTATTCCTGCCTTTGGTCCGAGAATCGCCAATAATGGCTTATGGTCAGTTATTAGTGTAAATTTCCTTCCATAGATAAATTTATGGAACTTCCTTACCCCGTAGATGATTGACAAGGCTTCTCGCTCTATTTGAGCATATTTTTTCTCGGTTTCCGTCAACATGCGAAACGCGAACGCTATTGGGCACTCTTCTCCATTGTCCATAATGTGCGAGATCACCGCGCCCACGCCATAAGGTGAGGCATCACACGCTAATTTCAAAGGTCGGCTGCCATCATAATGCACTAACACTGTGCTACCTAGCAACAGCTGTTTTGCCTCCTCAAGCCATATCACAAGCAGCAGTCCAGCTCCAAGGTTGCTTTTCTTTAAGCAGATTATGTAAAGACTGAAGTCTACTGGAGAGATTTTTTAAGAAACGACCATAATAATTAAGAAGGCCCAAAAAGGATCGTAACTCAGTGATATTGTTTGGTTTCGGGGCTTTTACAATTTCTGCTACCTTATTGTCCGTAGGGTGTAGTCCCTCTTTGTCTACACGGTGCCCCAAGTACTCAACGCTGCTTTGCATGAACTGACACTTGGAAAGTTTTGCTCTGAGGCCATACCTCTCCAGCCTCGTCAGCACTTCGTCCAGTTTCCTGATATGCTCCTCTTTTGTGCTGGCAGTGACAAGGATGTCATCCAGGAAACAAGTAACCTGATCTAAACCTTGAAGGATTTGATCCATTACAGCCTGGAAAATAGAAGGAGCACTGGCCACTCCATAACTCAGACGATGGTACTTGTACAAACCCTGATGAGTATTAATGGTGAGGTACTTATCTGAGTTCTGGTCCAGTTTTAATTGCTGAAAAGCATGCGCCAAGTCTAGTTTGCTAAACAATGTTCCGCCTGCTAGTTTCGCGAACAAATCCTCTGTGTTGGGTAACGGATACGTTTCCTCCTCCAGGTTCTGGTTAATAGTGACTTTATAGTCACCACAAATGCGGATGGACTTGTCACTCTTAGGCACGACTACAATTGGCGCTGCCCAATCACTTCTGTCAATTTTGGATACTATGCCTGCCTTTTCCAGCCTATCCAGTTCCTTTTCCACTGCTTCTCGTAACGCATAAGGAACAGGCCTAGCTTTCTGAAAGATCGGTGTTGCATCAGGACGGACTCGGATAATTGCTTTAAAATCTTCAATTTCACTGGGTTTGTCAGAAAAAACCTCTGGGTGCCGCCTCAGCACGGCTTTTACTGCTGGGTCCGAGGCCACTTCAGCTTTCTCCACAATAAAAATGTTTGGCCAATCTAAGTGAATTTTCTCTAGCCAGTTCCGGCCCAGCAGGGCTGGTCTTTACCCTTTGACAATGACCAATGGCAGTGTCATATTCTGCCTTTCATACTGTACTGGCACATCAACGGATCCCAGCAATGGAATTCTCTCACCTAAATATGTAATTAGCTGCATGTTGGTTTTGCTTAACGGAAAGTGAGACAGAAACTCCTTGTATGACAATTCTGACATCAGTGACACAGCTGCTCCTGTGTCAAGCTGCATGTCCATGCACTTGCCATCCAATTTCACATTCACGACAATTCCTTTCTTTCCATCTGAGGTTGTATATATTGTATATACACCAAATAAGTCTGATTCATCATCTTTCCCTTCATTACAGATATCTGCTTCCACGTACTGTGTCTGTCTGGCTGCTCTTTTATTTCTATAGGCCCTAGCAATATGTCAGATTTTGTTACACACATGACATTTCTCATTCTTGAACCTGCAGTCGCTAGCAGAATGTTTCCCAGTACATCTGTAACATTTATTACTTTCTTCTTGTCTCTGTTTCTGGTATTTTCTGTTTCCAGAATCATCTCTCCCCTTAAACTTCCCTTGTCCTCTCCTATGAAAAAGTTTTGCTCCATCCACAACATTCACTGACTGTAAATCCTTTGTTTTACCCGCAATTTCCAGCGTGTTTCTGGATGCGAGCTCCATGGAAGATTCAATTTCGCAAGCCTGGTTAAACGTCAGATCCTTTTGACTCAGCAGTTTCCATTGCATCGACTCTGAATTGAGTCCCCTCACAAATCTGTGTCTGAGTGCATCACTCAAATACTGTCCAAATTCACAGCTCACTGATAGCTGCCTCAAAGCCACGATATAATCCGCCATATATCCGGTCACACACAATACGTAGAAACAAGGAGGCGTGGTTTAAACGTAAATGTCACTCAGGAATCTATTACATAGATAGATAGTCCACTCCTCCATCTCATCTCCCTGAAGTCCACTGGGCACTATAGATTAGCATTTACAGTAGGTCTTTTTTATTGTTCCTCACTGTTTTGACCCCTCATGGTCTTTTTGTTCATGTTTGTTTGTTTTTTTGGCATTCCAATGACCTCTTCTCCCCTCCTTCTTGTTAGACAAAGGCACTTTACATAATTCATTTATATAACATATTTATATTTATAATAATCAAAACTATATACATGTAGAATATACAGACATAAAAATGAAAACATAAAACATTTCTGAAATATCTGCTGAAGGGCTTTGTTAGTTCTGTTAGTTCTCTTAACAGGAACTGTTCTAATCTTACTGGTTTGGGTTGCAGTGAAGACACACCCAGTCATGTGTCTTCTGTGAGAAGTACTTCCAGTCTTCCTCAGACAGTGACAGGCATTTTCCATTAAATCAGTGATTGCACTGGCTATGATGAGAATATCATTCTGCATACAGTGTCTTTCTGTTCTGCAATACACTGAAAGTGAGAAATTATTTGCTACATTCTCTGGCTATGGAGCAATACGATGCTGTATGTTTCACCTCCATAGAAACCAAAGGAAATAAGGGATTTAAGTTAATTTCACAAATTATCTACAAGTTTCACAAGTGTCAAAGGCAATGATATGTGTAGCTTTCCTCATGTCCTTGAACCACAGGCTGAAATTCAGTTGTTGGGTTCTTTGCCTTTAGAGCACTGGGATGCTCTATGTCCCACCTGCACCGAAAACAATGGATATGAGGCATATCAGTTGATTTCACAAATTTCACAAACCTGCAGTTTGAAAACCATTGTCCTAACCTATCCGTGGAAAAACTTTTTAATAATTCAGTTGCTGAGGGGGTTTTAACTAGAGAATGTCACAAAACAAAATATCAGTGACCAGACAAGGGAACCAATAAGGCGTGGAAGTGATCTTTAGATAGTTTGTCTGTATTTTTTGCATAGAGTAGACCAGCCATGAAGCCAGACCTGAACATATTTTACTCTTTATTTCAGACAGCCTCTTAGGCTTGGCCGGTAATTTGAACGCCGATAACACAGTGAGTATTACGGGCAAGTAAAGTGAGGTCTTGATGCCCTTTAACCACAATGTTAAATACAACATTCTAGGTTGTTATCTGTATTTCAGATGTTACTCTGGTCCAAGATAACCATGCCTTCCGAATGTAACAGACGGTTTGCTCACTAATGCTTATCTGTAGCCTGTACCAAAAACTGAAAAGAGATCATTTCCTTGTGGTGTGTCTGTTTGACTCTTCTGCATTTGACTTCCGTATGTCGATCTGTATTCTCAGCCTGGTCAGACAGACGTATTAGAACAACAAACTACAAACACATTCACATTACAACTAGCTTCTAACAAGTGCTTGAAAAAACTGCATTATGATGACTGACATAAAAATATATACAGTGGTAGTTGCAGTATACTTGCTAGAAACTAGTTTTACATTCGATTTTTGGGAAATATGTGAGAATAAAAAAAGCACAAGTTACAATATGCATAACAAAGCATATGGAGTATAAAAGCAATGTTCAGGAAAACAAAAATATTTCTAATTTAGAGTTACAAGTTAGAAAAAAAATACTCAAAGAAACTCAAAGAAAGAAAAAGAGTTACAGGTCTGTACATCTGACTTGCTGTACAATACTACTAATAGGCAGGTATATCCAGTTTATAGGTGTTCAGATTCTGTGGCTAGTTCGGATCCTTAACCCCATCTCTCTAGGGTTGCTCTGTGACCCTGAGCTTTCTTCTCCTGTAAGTCAGTTTGGATAACAGCACCAGCTAAAAAATAAGAACATAAGAACTATACAAACGAGAGGAGGCCATTCGGCCCATCAAGCTCGCTTGGGGAGAACTAAACTAATAGCTCAGAGTCATTAAAATCTTATCTAGCTCTGATTTAAAGGAACCCAAGGATTCAGCTTGCACTACATTATCAGGAAGGCTATTCTATACTCTGACTACACGCTATGTAAAGAAGTGCTTCCTTAAATCCATCTTGAAATGTTCTCCCGCTAATTTCCACCTATGGCCACGAGTTCGTGTATTTAAACTAATGCTGAAGTAACTATTTGGTTGAACAGCATCCAAACCTGTTAGAATCTTATATACCTGGATCATGTCCCCCCTCAGTCTCCTTTGCTTGAGACTGAACAGATTTAGCTCAAGTAACCGTCAAGTAACCATAAATACAGTATGGTAGATACAAGGCTAAAAGGTTTTTCAGACAGCTGTGTGAATTTCTATTATGATTCTTTTGGGTGGTGTGGTGGTACAGTGGTGCAGTGGTTAGTACTGCTGCCTCACAGCAAGAAGGTCCGGGGTTCAGCTGCGGGTCCTTTCTATGTGGAGTTTGCACGCTTTGCCTGTGTGTGTGTGTGTGTGTGTGTGTGTGTGTGTGTGTGTGTGTGTGTGTGTGTGTGTGGGTTTTCACCGGGGGCTCTGGTTTCTTCCCACAGTCCAAAAGTGTGCTGGATTGGTTGATTGGTGTGTCTAAATTGCCCTGTAGTTGTGTGATTGTGTGTGTGCACCCTGACTGCCCAGGTTGGTTCTTGCCTGTGCCCATTGTTCCCAGGATAGGTTCCAATCCCCCCCCCCCAGTAACCCCAGTTGAGATTCAGTGGTTTCAGAAAATGGATGGATGGACGGACTCTTTTGGCTTTATTTATGTAGTCTAGCTTCACACTCCCTTATGGAATTACAGTGCTGACGTTTCAGGGACTCCCCATGCCTGCGTTCCTACTTGCCTCTCCCTCCTACTTATGCTGCCATAGCCTTACATACTGCACTCACCTGACTGTTTGCACTGCCTTTCATTTTCATTTTCTAATGCACTTTTTTATCCCCCCCTACCCCTTCTGGGGTGTGCTGCCTGGAGCCTGAAAAAATTCAAGATATCCTGCCTGCTCTGCTGCTTGTGAGGCCTCTGCTACCTGTGACGTCCTTCCGGCCTGCTCGCCCTTCTGCCTGTCACGGTTCTCCTGCCTGCCCTGTTGCTGTACCACTGTTCGTCCTGCCATCATGAGCAGCACCAGCACCTGCCTGTCAACAGCTGCCTGCCCTCTGCATTTAGACTTTTCCCCCTTTGAGTCTGGTTCCTCCCAAGGTTTCTTCCTAATAGGGAGTTTTTCTTGCCCCAGTTGCCTCTGGCCTGTTCACTGGGAACTTTGGGCAGGAATAATGTAAAGTGTTTTCAGATAATGTAATGTTGTGATAATGTGCTTTTAAACAAATAAAATTGAATTGGCTTGTGTCTTACCTCTTCTACATTCTAGGCTGGGAAAGAGCAAATCATCTACTCCATTGCAGACCATCCTTCAAGTGGTAAACCACCAACTTACGGTATCTAAAAAGTCACATCATTATCATTACTATCTCTTACAAAACTGAGTGTTAATTCTCAGAATGCCAGTACAGGAAAGGCAGTTGTAACACGTATGATCATTTTTGTTTATTTTGGTTTCTTATTGTGTCATATTAAAACTTAATAACTATATACTTTGTATTATATATAAACTTTAAAGTGAATATTTTAACTTTTTTTTTTACAATGTTTCACATCTGATAGATTTTCCAAACATATGGATCATACATGTTGGTAACCAAACTGTGCCAGTAAGTCAGCCGGCCTATGCTTTACATTGATCATTGTATTTTTTGATATTACAGAACTTGTAGGAAGTGGGGGCAATACAGCACAGGTAGGCATCGCCGATGGCTGATTTCAAGACCCAGAACTTACCGGAATGTTTACCGATTTCAATAATGTTTCAGTCTGAGTTTAAACACTATAAACTTGAGGTATTTTCTTTCCCCTCTGTCCAGCAGGAAGATCACCAGTATGCCAGCATCGGTGACCTGTCCTCTGCTGCCGTCACGGAACAGAACCCAGTCTACAGCCTTTTGCAGAACCACTGAGAAAACTGCTTTCTCACTGCAGTCTTAAAGCAAGCATGTTAGAATTTCTGTACCTTTTACCAGCTACATATTCACAGCAGATATTTACTGTGCTGAGAGCTTTGTGTGATTTAGTCTTCAACTTTCAAGCAATTTAAAAATATGCAGGCATACAGTGAAACAAAACAGCTTTATACCAAATACAAGTTAGGCACACATACTGTAACAATAATGAGTAAATGAATTTGCTGTACATGGTGCAACTTTCGACTAACGCTGTGCAGTGAGTTTGTACATTATCTTAGTCTATAGATCTACTGTAAACAGCTTGCAGTGAAGAATGAGTGGTGACAAGTGTAAGGCAGTCCTTCCATTGTTATGTGTAAATGATGTCAAAAGTGACCAGAGCAGATGGCTGAAATCTGTTATCACTCTAAGTGGTTCAGTGGAATTCCAGACCGGAGTGCCGAGGTACAAATGTAATGAAGAGTCTGATGACATGAGGACGTAAGCATGAGGAATGATAGCAGAATCTTAGGGGGTTGAAGAGGCCATGGGAGGAGTGAGGAGGACTGCGGAGAATATGAAGATTCCTTGGATGACTGGCAGAGGATCCCAATGATCTCCTTCACTGTCCTCACTGCGCAGTGCGGGGTACTGCGTTCTGGGGCTTTACAGCTCCCATGCAATAGGAAAGAATTCTTTATATGTGTATTACAGCTATGTATATATTTATATACATTCTGTTCTGGTTATAGCTTGTGATTCTCAGAATGAAAATTTGAAACCAAGGCAGGAAAAACATTCTGAGACTGAATATTTCAGAAGTTCCCTCTAAGCCAGGGGTAGGGAACCTGGTCCATGGAGAGCTGGTGTGGGTGCGGGTTTTTGGGATGACCTCTCTGTCAGCCAATAATAAAGCAGCGATTCTCAACTCCAGTCCTTGGAATCCACTGTTATTGGCTGATTGAGAGGCCATCCAAAAAACCCGCACCCACACCGGCCTTCTATGGATCAGGTTCCCTACCCCTGCTCTATGCTATCGCCACGCACCTTCCTGTAGAGGTCCATGTGATGGGAGAAGATGTACCTCGAAAAAAATAGCCCAGATTAAAAATAAGTTTATTGACTCATTCGTAGCAGGATGCCCTGCGCTTCGCTGTTTCACGGCCTTGCATGTCATTCCCAGTACAATGTGGAAATAAAGTGAATGAACCCCATATGGTATGGATGACAAAAAATCGGCATTACTGCATCACTAACATGACATTGGAAAGGGTGCAACGCAGGGCTACAAGAATGATTCCTGGTTTTAGAGGAATGTCTTATGAGGAGAGGTTAGCTGAGCTGAATCTGTTCAGCGTCGCACTAAGGAGATTAAGGGGGGACATGATCCACGTATAAAAGATTCTAACAGGTCTGGATGCTGTTCAGCAAAATGGCTACTTTTATATTAGTTTAAATACTAGAACTCATGGCAATAGGTGGAAATTAGCGGGAGAACCTTTTAAACTGAATTTGAAAAAACACTTCTTTACGCAGCGTGTAGTTAGAGTATGGAATAGTCTTCCTGTACACGGAACTGTATTGTATCGACACTGTAACTTTACTTTGCTTGCAAGATGAATCGTCTGTCTGTCAGTACCTACAATAATACTATCTTATATGATACAATAGCGCCATTTATGATCTGTAAGTATTTGGGTAAATTTTGATAAATTTTTACTTTTTATAATACGATTGTGTATAGCATATAGCATCTTCATATATTTTAGGCATTTGTGACATACCTTTTTCTTAATTTTTTTCAATATAAAATTATCGAACTCCATAAAAAAAAATCCAATAAAAAAAAAGTGTTGTTCAAGGGTCATAATTCATATTTTTAATTTTTTTTATGGATTGGTTGTATTACACTCTGGAGCAAACACCTTATCATGGTGGAGGGGTTTGCATGTTCCAATGATCTCAGGAGCTATGTTGTCTGGGGCTTTATGCCCCTGGTAGGGTCACCCAAGGCAAAGAGGTCCTGGGTGAGGAACCAGACGAAGTGCGGCTCAGAAGACCCCCAATGAAGAGAAAGATTTTGGATGCGGGTCACCGGGGCCCCCCCCTGGAGCCAGTCCTGGGGGTGGGGCTCGATGGCGAGTGCCTGGCGGCCAGGCCTACACCCATGGGGCCTGGTCGGGCACAGCCCGAACAAGGCACGTAGGTCCCCCCTCCAATGGGCTCACCACCTATAGGAGGGGCCATAGGGGTCGGGTGCGATGTGAGTTGAGCGCCGGCCAAAGGCAGGGACCTTGGCGATCTGATCCTCAGCTGCAGAAGCTAGCTCTAGGGACATGGAATGTCACCTCTCTGATGGGGAAGGAGCCTGAGCTGGTGCGCGAGGTTGTGAAGTTCCGGCTAGATATAGTTGTACTCACCTCGACGCACGGCTTGGGCTCTGGAACCAGTCTCCTTGAGGGGGGTTGGACCCTTTTCCACTCTGGAGCTGCCCACGGGGAGAGGCGCCGAGCGGGGTTTGGCATACTTATTGCCCCCTGGCTGGGTGCCTGTACATTGGGGTTTACTGCAATGGACGAGAGGGTAGCCTCCCTTCGCCTTCAGGTGGGGGCATGGGTCCTGACTGTTGTTTGCGCTTACGCGCCAAACGGCAGTTCAGAATACCCACCCTTTGTCCTTGGTAGGGGTGTTGGAGAGCACTCCTCCTGGGGACTCTCTTGTTCTGCTGGGGGACTTCAATGCTCACGTGGGCAATGACAGTGAGACCTGGAGGGGAATGATTGGGAGGAACGGCCCCCCCGATCTGAACGGTGCAGTGCTTTGTTATTGGACTTCTGTGCTCGTCACGGATTGTCCATAATGAACACCATGTTCAAACATAAGGGTGTCCATATGTGCATTTGGCACCAGGACACCCTAGGCCGCAGTTCGATGATTGACTTTGTAGTCGTGTTATCGGACTTGCGGCCGCATGTCTTGGACACTTGGGTGAAGAGAGGGGCGGAGCTGTCAACTGATCACTACCTGGTGGTGGGTTGGCTTCGCTGGTGGGGGAGGAAGCCAGCCAGGCCTGGCAAGCCCAAGCGTATAGTGAGGGTCTGCTGGGAATGTCTGGCCGAATCCCCTGTCAGGAGGAGTTTCAACTCCTACCTCCGGCAGAACTTCTCCCATATCCCGGAGGAGTCGGGGGACATTTAGTCCGAATGGGCCATGTTCCGCGCCTCCATTGTGGAGGCAGCTGATCGGAGCTGTTGCCGTAAGGTGGTCGGTGCCTGTCGCGGCGGCAATCCCCAAACCTGCTGGTGGACACTGGTGGTGAGGGATTCCGTCAAGCTGAAGAAGAGTCCTATCGGGCCTTTTTGGCCTGTGGGACTCCAGACGCAGCTGACGGCTACCGGCAGGCTAAGCGGGATGCGGCTTTGGCGGTTACTGAGGAAAAAACTCGGGTGTGGGAGGAGTTTGGTGAGGCCATGGAAAACGACTTCCGGACGGCTTCGAGGAGATTCTGGTCCACCATCCGGCGGCTCAGGGCGGAAAAGCGGGGCAACATCAACACTGTTTATAAGAACATAAGAACTATACAAACGAGAGGAGGCCATTCGGCCCATCAAGCTCGCTTGGGGAGAACTAAACTAATAGCTCAGAGTCGTTAAAATCTTATCTAGCTCTGATTTAAAGGAACCCAAGGATTCAGCTTGCACTACATTATCAGGAAGGCTATTCCATACTCTGACTACATGCTGTGTAAAGAAGTGCTTCCTTAAATCCAGATTGAAATGTTCTCCCGCTAATTTCCACCTATGGCCACGAGTTCGTGTATTTAAACTAATGCTGAAGTAACTATTTGATTGAACAGCATCCAAACCTGTTAGAATCTTATATACCTGGATCATGTCCCCCCTCAGTCTCCTTTGCTTGAGACTGAACTATGGTGGGGATGGTGCGCCGCTGACCTCAACTCGGAGCAGAGCAGAGCACTGACAGAGACTTAGCTGTTGTCAGACAGAAAGGTTGCCAAAGAAGCTAAGGGCCAGTTTTGTGCACTTGTGGGAGAGGAGGGCCCAGTCACAGCCCCTGGGTGAAGGGAGCTGAATTCCAAAGCAAATACCTCACAGATGGACAAGAGAGCCAGGCTTGTGCAGGACACGGGAGTGTTAAAGGCCAGAGGCTTTTAACTTTAGATGTAAAAGAGCTCATTACAAAACTCACATCAATCTCCCTCATGAACAAAACAAACCAACCTACAATTTTTATAAGAAACAAAATGCTTTATTTGCATTTCTAAATTATCGTAATTAGCATAATCAACAAAATGCATTTTTTTTAGTAGGACAAATACCTCTTGCTTTGTAGAATATATTAATATACTCTGATTTATATACTCAAATAAAGCATTCTGATTTAAAACAGCTGCGAACGAGATTAAGAGACCATCAGAGTCATCACATAGGTTGTATATCACATAACGATAGATTCCTGAGGCAGAACTGAAGACTCTCTCTGACCCGTATTGAGCACTACTGCACACAGCTTGAGTTTCAGAGGGTTTGGCGCACTAAACTAAAATCGAGAAGTGGTGACAGACGTGAACATTCACAGGAGTTAAATGTCGTAGGCATTCTCATTTTCACATAGTGCTTAAGCTATTACAGTGAGTTGGGGGGGGGGGGTTGTCAATTTCTGTATTTAATTGTACATAATACACACACTACTTAGATATACTAAAGCTAATAACACAGTTGATTACACCAGAATATTTTGTGAAATGAGACACTGAAATTGACAGCTGTCAACATTGGAACTTGCCTAACCTTGAATCGTCTTTAAAATTTCACAATTGCTATATTTCAAATCAGAAGAAAATGCAACTTCATCCAATACAAGCGGGAGCAGAGAACCACATTTTCTTTTCCCAATCAAAAAAAAACTTTCCAAATTCACAGACAATTGCAACTATTACCAGAGCACATTTTCCAAATTATTGCATTTTATATCATAAAGCATGCAATGACAGTAGTACAAGACTACAGCTTGAACACAAATCAGAAGCACAACCGCATAACTGTTCAATTTACCAAAGGATAGCAGAGTAAAATGATCAATAGATTAAATAATATACTACTTCAATATGTCAGCCTACAATGCAAAAATAACGGTGTATTACATTATACAATTTTTTTTATCAGATCATTGAAGTACAGGACAAATATAGCCTACAGTAAAAGGATGTAACACTGATTACAGCAAGCAGACATATTGTGCAAATAGCATTAACTGAGAAAAAGGAATGAGGGTCAGAGAAAGGAAGTGGCCATGAAGAGTGTTTGCGTGTGCATGTATGTGCATGAACCCAAGTCAATGGGTACAACAGCGCTTGTTTTTACAGTGAGTCTGTCTATGGATACTGCTGAATTGCATACATTACTCTGGTTAGTTTTAATCACACCAACTCTGAGATACCACAACAGTCACATTACAATACCATCCATTTCAATTCATCGTACCTATTAATGCCGTTTCCAAAGAGCCCCAAGCGCGAGTCAGACGAGCAGTAGTGACCTTTTACCAGCTCTGTCCAAAATAGACATTCTAACCAACTATCAGAAACCATATCTCGCCAGGTGTTTCCCAGCTACGCTCAGCGGAGCGATTACTGCCATTCAGCGTGCAAAAATAGCCCACCTATGCTCACCCACACTTTTGTAGCATTAAATTCTCAAACCTTTTTAAGATACGAAGATGGTATTAGAAAATTAAACAATCAACAATCCACCAAAACATTGAGCCCTAACTGCCCAGCATGGCCACATAAAGCCAGTACAGCTCATTTCTGGAGCCACATCTACCAGAAGGTCTTCCTTCTATGATCCCACATCCCACTGCCTTTCTGTCCACTTAGTGTCTGAACCTGTAGGAGATGGGCAGCAGCAGATGGTTCTTCTTTAACTCCTGGACCTTCATGCGCGTCTTCTCATCTAGGGAGACGTAGCAGCGTCGAGCATAATCCAAAAGCTTTTCCTTAGAGGGGTCAAACTCCCCAACCTCCGCCACTTTCTCAGGGGCCACCAACAGCAACTCTGCGATGGGTGTTGTCGAAGCAACCGTGTTGCGGTCCACTCCATGGATTTGGAACGCCTTAGACATGTTCTTTAACCGCTGGTATGTCATCAGGATCTTTTTGTACCGGAAGAGCACCCCGGCCGCATCTTTAACTGCAACATGGTGGAAGGCAAGTAGAAAACACCAGGATTCATTGGGTTCTCTGACAAACAAGCTTTCTAGCTAACACTGAGGAAATTGCTACTATAGCAAATTCACACTCTGGGGTTACTGCATGAGATTCTTTAGTTCTCAGACTTAAAAACAAGGATTTACTTTAGCAAATGCCCTACCTAGGTACATCCTGCAGATTACACTAAAATGGGTTTGACACCCAGTCAGCCTGTCACTCATACAACTTAAGAGTACCGCAGCTACCAACCCATAAACTCTGGTAGAGGAGACAGAGAAGGAGTGGCAAAGAATGAGAGTGAGAATTATTAAGGGTGCAGTCCAAGTCACTGACATCACACAGTCAAACTCTCACCTCTCTGCCTCTCCTTCGCTCGGGCAATTCTGCAGTTTCGCCGCCTCATCACGCCCGGAGGTCCACTGCTGGATCCCGATCCCAGGCTGTTCAAAGTCACAGCCCCTGTCATTACATCACTCCCAGCCATCGCACTCTCTTCCTCAAAGTAACCACCTTGGTCAAAGAGCTCTTCCTCTCCAACTACTGTCAGGGAACATAAAAGCACAAAAACAAACAGAATATACGCTCCATAACACAAACACCTTGACGCTCTAAAACACAGACTAGCTTCCCACCACCTCACCAGGTGTCCTGTCCATCTTTTCATTGTTGCTCCCCGGTTGTCCTTGAATCAGCACGTTTGGGGGTGCAGGAGAAAACACGCATCCCATTTGATTGCCGGTCTGGCTGGAATTAACGTGAGCACTGCCGGATGGGCCCAAAGATGCTGACTTTCGGGAATATAGACGACGGGGTGCAAAGTGGTGCTCTATGGGACAGACACAAGAACGTTCATTCTCAAAATGAAAACCGATTACAAATTAACAGTGACAGTCTGAAAATGTACACTTACCCCTTTCATTTGTTCTCCTCTTTCCCCATGAAAACATTCTCGATTCATAGCCTTAGTGGAAATAAAAAAAGGCCCTTTATTTAAAAAAATTTCATGCATCTCTTTTTTAAAAAGAGCACAAGCACACTTTAGGCAACACTGAGCAACCACCTTAAAAACACGCACATACACTTCCTGGCCAAAAAGTCGCATGGTGTAACATTTTGTTGGGTCGCCTTTAACTTTGATTGTAGTGCACATTCGTTAATGTACTGTTTCCATGTGCTTATGCAGCATCTCAACACTTTTTTTCATCCAGATTTGCACTAATTTCTCGTCGAGACCTTGTACTGATGACACGCGAGTTGGTGTGAAGTCTTCTTAACCCCATTGAAAGTCTGAGATGTGGTGAAGGTCAAAACTCTGTGCTGCCCGATTCACATGTGAAAATGATTCCTAAACCAATCTAACAGTTCAAGCCCTATAAATCTTGGCAAAATAAATAAATCACAGGGCCCTGATGGCATCTTACCTATAGTGTTAAAAGAGATGAGGGATATTATTTGCCGACCCTTAACTTTACTGTTTCAAAAATCCTTATCTGAAGGTGTGGTACCTTCTGATTGGAAGCACGCCTTCATAACGCCCATTTTCAAAAAAGTAATTTGTCTAACTATAGGCCAATCAGTCTACCTTGTATAACTGGTAAAGTTATGGAGGCTATAATCAAAGAGAAAATGGTAGATTACCTGGACTCCAATAACATTTTGCGGGATAGCCAGCATGGATTTAGGAGAGGTAGATCCTGTTTAACAAATCTGTTGGAGTTTTTTGAGGAAGCTACTCAGGAAGTTGATGATAAGAAGGCCTATGATGTCATCTACTTAGATTTCCAAAAGGCTTTTGATGCTGTCCCCCACAAAAGGCTCCTACTTAAACTCAAAGCGACAGGTATTTTAGGTACCGTAGCGACCTGGATTGATAACTGGTTAACAGATAGGAAACAGCGAGTAGTTATAAGAGGCACAATGTCACAGTGGGCCTGCGTTCATAGTGGGGTACCGCAGGGTTCGATTTTAGGACCACTATTGTTCCTAATTTACATTTAATTTACATTAACTAATTTAAATGATATGGATACCAATATATACAGTAAACTGGTGAAATTTGCAGATGACACCAAGGTGGGTGGTGTAGCAGATACTGAATTAGCGGCTCAGCAGCTACAGCGGGATCTTGATTTAATTAGTGACTGGGCCGATACCTGGCAGATGAAATTTAACGTCGATAAATGTAAGGTACTCCATCTAGGGAGCAGAAATATAAAGTACAGGTATTTCATGGGTGTCACTGAAATAAAGGTAGCTGATCATGAGAAAGACCTTGGTGTGTATGTTGATGCTTCCATGTCCCACTCTCGCCAGTGTGAGGAAGCAATAAAAAAGGCCAATAGGATGTTGAGGTATATCTCCAGGTGTGTGGAGTTTAAGTCAAGGGAGGTAATGCTAAGATTATACAATTCCTTGGTGAGACCTCACCTTGAATATTGTGTGCAGGTTTGGTCACCATATCTTAAAAAGGACATTGTGGCCTTAGAAAAGGTGCAGCGTAGGGCCACAAAAATGATTCCTAGTCTTAGAGGAATGTCATACGAGGAACAGTTACTTGAGCTAAATCTGTTCAGTCTCAAGCAAAGGAGACTGAGGGGGGACATGATCCAGGTATATAAGATTCTAACAGGTTTGGATGCTGTTCAACCAAATAGTTACTTCAGCATTAGTTTAAATACACGAACTCGTGGCCATAGGTGGAAATTAGCGGGAGAACATTTTAAGCTGGATTTAAGGAAGCACTTCTTTACACAGCGTGTAGTCAGAGTATGGAATAGCCTTCCTGATAATGTAGTGCAAGCTGAATCCTTGGGTTCCTTTAAATCAGAGCTAGATAAGATTTTAATGACTCTGAGCGATTAGTTTAGTTCTCCCCAAGCGAGCTTGATGGGCCGAATGGCCTCCTCTCGTTTGTATAGTTCTTATGTTCTTATATCATCCCAGAAGAGGTCCATGCCTTTAGGTGAAAAAAATGCATTGATGATATAAGCTGGCCATTCAGTAGATTCAGGTATTCAGCTGACTTACTGCTGCATAACGATGCTAAGCTTTAATAAAGATCCTATCATTGGCTTTTAAGTACCTGCTGATTTAAATTCAAGCGATGACTTTTTTTTGCACTGGCAGTATATAAAACTCTGTTGCAGAATAGTATACAAAAGTAATAACCTACACTGTAAGGTGCGAAATGTCAGGGACCTCCTAGTTAGTGGGTATTGTGGTTTCAATCACAGAAAAGCTCTTTACCACAGTTTAAAGAATTTAAAATTACATCCACATGTGTTTCCACAGGGGGTGGTGAGGTGACACAGTGGTTAGCACCGTTGCCTCCCACCTGTGGGATCTGGGTTTGAGTCTCCGCCATAGCTCTGTGTACGGAGTTTGTGTGTTCTCCCCATGTCGTCATTGTGGGGTTGCCCCCATCGCAGTCCAAAAACATGCTAAGGTGAGCTGAAGTTACCAAATTGCCCATAGGCGTGCATGTGTGAGTGAACGATGAGCGAGTATGCCTCTATGAATGCTATGATGGGTTGGCACCCCATCCTGGGTGATTCCCTGCCTGTTGCTCATAGCTGCCAAGATAGGTTCCTGACCCCCATGACCCTGAATTGGATTCTATATTCTACCAGTTAAAGATAGGCACACACAAACAGATATGATCAATACTAAACTGGGAAAAGAACAGGAATCCGTATGAGTTTTCATCATAAATGTAATTTCTTCTTGTGTCATGGGGCTCCCACGGTACCGTTTCTCTCCTGGCTCTTTGTGGAGAAGATGAAACGGTCCAGCTGGCAGCGGAGGAAGTCGCGCTCCTCTTCCAGGTCCTCGATGCGTTTCTGCAGCCATGAGTTCTTCTCCAGGGAGATCTGCAGCTGAGTGCGCAAGTTGGTGATCAGGAGGTAGGAGGATCCTGATGGGGGGAGCCCTGACGTCGACGACTCTGACAGAAAGGGGGCAGAAACACGCAGGGAAGGAACTTATAAACTCCAGCATTTTAGTTGTGTGTGGCACTTCACCGAAAATACCACTCAGTAAATGAGAAATAATTACGTAATAAAACACTTTTTTTTTTTAACACGAGTAGAAAATTGACAGAGCTTTTAATCAGCCCTGGAACAGATGTTTATAATAAAATAATGTGACATTTTAAAATACTACTGTGACTTTCTGCCATTTGTATTATCCATCCATCCATCTATCCATTTTCCAAACAGCTTATCCTACTGGGTCGCGGGGAGTCCGGAGCCAATCCCGGAAGCAATGGGCACGAGGCAGGGAATGACTCAGGATGGGGGGCCAGCCCATTGCAGAATTTGTATTATTTTTCCATTAATAGTTAAGCCTTTCATAATTCCTAGAAACAAATTTGTTCATAGATTATTACTGTTTGTGGACATTTTGCACTCATTTGCCCTCTGAATTAAAAATCCCTTCTTTATGTAGGCTAACCAATGTTGGCACAAGCAAAACTAGCCCTATTTTCGACCATGTGGCATTTTTTTGTTTAATGAATCGCTTCCGATACACGCTTCCTCAGTGTTAACTTGGATGTTATTAATCTAGCATTTCATTCTCATCACCTCTGAAATACAATTTGTGATAAACAGACGAATAGTCTCATTTGCACCTCATTTATTTTTTAGTGTAAGTTATGTTTATTCTTGACCGTTAAAAGAGGTTATAACAAATAATGTTCAGATTTTAAAGTTGTTTACCAAATTTCTGAAACAATCTTACCTTCAAAGTTTTGTTCATTCTGGCTAAAAAAACCAGACTGTTCAAAGGTGTTGACCTCGAAAGGAATGGAGATTTCATAACCGTCCTCATTCTTCAAAGCTGAAGAAACGGGGAGAAATGGAAAAGAAAAAAAGGTGACTAAGGGTGCACTGATGCATCGCGACAAACGTAAATGTGGTAAAACATCATATGCCAAATCGTCAGAATGATATGTGCGTGATGGTCACTCTACACTGACATACGGGCAACACGTCTGTATAGGGATTCATGACAATTTATCAAGACGAACTAAAGCATAACTTACCATGTATGTGGGGCGACCCCGTTTCCTCCCCCTTCACGCTTCCGGTTTCCTGCCTCTCGCGAGCTCCCTGTTTTCCCAAAATTTGACATATTAGCCGAAGGGTTTATGTAGGATACAGAGACCCAATATGTCTTTCTCTTAACATTTATAATAACAACAATAATAATATCTTAATTGTATTTCAAAGGAACGTGCAGTCTCCCTAATTTTCTATTTTTGTTTGCTACAACAACCATTAATAACTGGGCGTGTGCAATTAATTAGTGAACTGCAGATCTAAGTCTTTTCACAACAGTTCTCAAGTAGCTTGTTAGAGTCGTCAATACCACCTTGCTATGTTCTGCCGCAAACAGCGACATTTGTCATACAAGTGGAGAAGGCAACCCCCTAAAATGTAATTCCAAACATCACCCAGGTCACCTAACTCCTACCCAATTCTCCAGATAACTATCCAACTAGCTAGTCCCTCATCTCTTCGTTACATCCATACCTGTGTTTATTTCTAACACTATGACAATAAATTAACATAAACAAACCATTTCTTCCTGCATTATTTTTTCTTTCTCACGCATTAGCTAACACTATTCCTGTTTTTTGCCAGATACCCGTTTGTATTTTTCCCCTCACATTGTAGCTAACAGTTAATACGCTTTTATCACGATGCTGGGTTTTCCCGTGGCGGAGATTTACTTCCGGTCACGCATGTCGCGATAAGAGAGCGTTCATAATGGTCAAGAATTAATAAAAACGAACAGAACATTGTAAGGGATCGTCAAGAAATTACACAAACCAACCCGATACCCTATAACTAACGACTACGTTTCTGAAAAACTCAAAATTAATGTGCAAAATGTTGTATACTTGTCGATTTCTACACACCATAGACCCCAAATTTCTCCAGGACGACAAGCCTATTTCTGAAAGCTATGTCAATATAGTAACCATATAACGTTGATTTGGCGGCATACTTCATTTAATTTTCTAGTAAATATTGTTATTTACCGTGGTAATGTAAATAATGATTTACATCGGAATCTAACCTCTGGTGATTATTGCATTGTGATTTAAAAAGACTGAGCCAATCAATACGAAGACAGGTGAATGATCGGTGTCAGGTAACTCGCCTCATCTGAAAGAGACGAAGGTGGACCCGGAAGCAAGCCAGCGGATCTTGCGAAGTCTTTACTTTTTCCAATAAAAACCCAAATAACAATATAAAGAGCTACGGAAGAGTGTGGAGGAAATCACGCTTTGATAGGTGAGATTAAATTGTGCATAATATTCACTGTATACACCGGGTCTCTATAGATTGTGTAAAGTATGTAAAAATCAGCGACGGGTGTGTTTCGGTAAACGAAAAATGACTATTCAAGGGTGGAGTCTTTTGTAGAAACAAAATTCAGGGATCATTGGATCAGAAGTACAAACAAGTAAATTACGGCAGGAGTATGCATATATGGAAGGTTACATTGATCGTCAGGGGGGAATTCTACTTAAAAACTGAAAAAGGTGTTATTTCATGTGCACCTATGAATAAACACGTAAGAATAGCGTGTTTATTGCAAAAGACTGCCAGCGATATTCCATATCCGGCTTGGTATTAACGCCAGCGTTTTAATGTGTAAAAAGAGTAAATACATTTTATATTTAATTTGATGTGTTGTGCTTATCTTAGTTGCTGGTATTAGTAAACTACAGATCTCAATTATTCATAGTGTTGCAAGTACCAGACTAGCTATTTATCATCATAGTATATTGACTATAAGTATTGTCACTGACAAACCCACTTCATCCTTTAGGTGACCATGTTGCCCCGCTATGAAGGCCTGTCACACTGCAAATTAGCACTTGTGTTTGCTGTGCTGATGGACTTGCTAGGTGTCACAGCTCTGCTGGTGGGAGTATTTGCTCCTCTGGAAATTAAGGGCAGGGATTTTGGAGACTTCCTAGTATACTCAGGGGCACTGCTGGTTCTGATGTCCCTGGGGGGTTGGGTCATGTGGTACAGTGGCAACATTGAGGGCTTGACATCGCGTAAGGAACTAGGATACATCGGAACTGCAGTGGACCAGCTGGCGCGGACTCTCAGTCGGAAGATGACAAGACGGATTCACAGTGGCCCCTAGGACTCTTGGATCTTGGAGGGAGGTCAGTCAGTCTAAGGCAAGGGTGCCCAGCTACTTTTCCCACACAAATCCAAGCTCCACTGAGAACCGGTGCCTGAAAAAAACTGCCAATCCCTAAACAACAATGGAAAACAATTTAAGCAGTCAAAATACTTACATAGGCTTTTCATTCCGTTTGCTACGAAACTGTTTGCCTCTGATTTCATAATAATTCTTTGCAGTAAGATTTTAACAGACTATGTGAAACACTGATAAATTTGTATTTCTTATATTTTGGTTGTAATGCTTTTGAAAAGTACATTTTAATGGTGTTAGGTTTGTATAATTGACAATATTAATTACTGTGAAATCTTTCAAATGAGAATATAGCACACTGTGGTTCTCCTGCTGTACAGCTCACACAGTTGTGTTGTGCCGTTTTTCCCTCATCTCTTTCAGACTATTACAAAAAGTCTCACAGCTGCCACAACCAACTAACAAGCCTACAAGCCAACTGTCCTCATTGTTTGTGAATGTTATTTGTTTTATATGGGATGTAGATGTCACTAACAGTATTTACTTGTAATATTTAAGAAATACATTTTTTATATATAACTTTGCTAAAAGTTATATATAACTTTTTATATATAAGTTTTATATATCACTTGCACATCGTTTTATATTCTTTTAATGTATAGTTTGTTTTTGAAATGTAATGTTTAATAAATCAGAATTTCAATACTGATGCCTAGTTCCAGTAATATCCACACTTACCAAATTAAATACTGTACAAATTCTGAAAGAATACTGTATTTACAATAGCTGTTTTGTTTCATGACTGATAGGATATTACAATTAGACACAACAGCTCACTGCAGAAGAAAGGGTCCAGCTGTAACACTGAAGTCAAACCATTACTCATTTACATAAAACATCTTTGTTCCCACACCTGCTACCAAGAACTTAAATAATTAACTTAAAATAAAAGTAATAAAATACATCAGTAAACAAGACAGAACATTCATGAAGAGGCACTTCCTATAAAGCAACGATGTTAACAATGCAAACCACCAGAGTGCCAGGACACACCAAAACGAAAAAGCTTTGTTCAGCATGTACAAGGAGTCAAACGGTTCACAGTTGAAAACGGCAGGCCGAATAGACTTGGGCGGTATTACGGCATACCTTCGCGATTTAAATGCTGGGGTATTGTTTTTTTTATACAGGCGCTCCTCTTTCAAATGTGATACGGACCTGTGGTATCGAGGTGACATATTGTAGTGCACAGCACACGCCACCAGAGGTTAGACTACTGCTCAGAAAGACGGCGACTGCGAGGGGTAACACAGGATTAATATTTAAAAAAAAAAAAAAAATAGTGGTGGCCATTCCGTTGGTTTAATTTTCATTGTATGGAGAGTATTTGTGAACATTGTGCACGTGAAGTTACCTGAAACACAGAAGTTGCAACTTTTTTTACATATGAAAAATAGAAATCTACACTGAAATGGCTACGTTCCCTGCACAAGTTCAACAGCAATTATTTGGAAGTAGGAACGAAAATTTGCTTGTGCCGACAATTTTTACGCAGGACTAATATTGGATATAATTTGAAGCAAATCTTGCCCAAATTCTGGTTAACTCCGACAACAAAGTGGTGTTGTCTTCATGTTTCCCTAACGTTCAGCCCCCACACTGATGAGCCCAGCTAGGCTCTCGCTGATTCCAGAGTTTACAGATTATTATTTTTTTTAGTTATATACCATATACCAGGGTACAATGTCTAGAATGTATGATGGTATGAAAAAAAATATACACCGCCCAAGCCTATTGCTGATTCTCAGTAAAACCATTGATCTTTCTATGGTTACATTGTTCATGTAAAAGCAGGTAATTATGACAAGTGATCTGTGCTCTTGCCAAAAAAAAAAAAAACTTTCACCATGTGACATGAGGTAAAAATTGTATAAGAGCCAGAGACAAATGTCACTTGTAGATCATGTATTACTCTGCATGACAATAATCCAAAATGGACATTCATGAAGTATTGCACACCAGTGCTCAGACTTCAGGTAGGCACACCTACAGCAGAGCTATTGTGAGGGATTAACAACAGCAACCATTAGAGAGCGGGGCTTGGAAGCAAGGGGGAGGAGCTCTGCCAGATGATCATGTGACTGCGCTCAGAACGTTGAGGGACAGCTTCAGGCAAGCTATCGCTCCCATCATCCCCTGAAGGAAAAAACATTAAACAAACAGCCTCACACAGCCCAAACACTAAAAAAAAGTTACTACATGAAGGTAGTTTCCCCATCTTAAATTATCTGCTGAAACCAACAAGAATCACGTATATCTACTGTCCATGTTGACAAATGCCAGCTTACCTATGCGGAAATTGATGTACCCCTCGCCTCCACTGAGAATAAGCCGGGAGGTGGAAATGGAGGATCCGCCAGTGGAGGGCAGGTTTAAGCAGCCTGAGGGAGAAACACAGACCATAGGCCTCAAAGATTTGTGGTCAAAACAGGGAGGAGATGTGGAAAGCATGAGAGGCAGAATAATAATCTCACGGGAGAAGGAGTGGTAAAAACACCAAAGCGGAACCAACACACTAGGGGAAAAAAAATCACTATCCACTAAACCACTATCCTGCCACATACCAATTAAATGTTTAAAAGAACACAGAATTAAATAAAAACACAAATTAATCACTATGCTGCCATGAGTGATGAAAAATAGCACTTAATGTTCATGGTAACTTAGTAAGCCTAATTAATTATTAACTTATGGCCACCATGGTAGACTGAGTTCTTCCAGAATGTTCCATCTTCCATGACACTGATTTGGACTTGGAACAAAGTGATAAACCCAGTACCTTTAACCAACCATTCACCCTACTACAGGATCAGCTGGATTATGCAGAAATAATCAAACTGGAGGGAAAAAAAAAATTAAAAAATCAGAAGCACCATTAAATGTTGGATTTCATAACATAACATGGGAACCCCAGAAAAATCTACTCAAAAGGAATGACATCAAGGCAGCTGAATTAAGGTAGATCAGCTATAAAAATGAACACACTTGGAGAGATTGACAGACCTGGGGTAGAGATGATGAATTTAACAGCCTGACGGTGTCCATGGTAACACAGCTGAGCTCCAGCCAAAGTGCAATATGGGATAGAGGCCTCAGAACCTGAGAGGTGTAGCGTGACACAGAACGAGATCAACTGGGCAAGTCCTATCACGTTTAAAAAGAGAGACATTCCAGCATGGAATACTCACTGAGCAGCATTGGGATGGAGAAAATGGCACCACTGCCAGTTCCCACCCATAACCGGCCACAGATGACGGACAGAGATGAGATCTGTAAAGGGGAGAGTGAAAGGAAGGCTGGGCCTGGAAGGGAAGACAGTGAGAATGACATGGAGTTGAAAGACTGACGACGGCAGCATAATGCAGCAAGGACACAGTAAAAGCTTTAACCTAGTGTTTTTGTGACTAATTGGGCCAAGTCCACTTCTTGCAGGGGCCGACAGCTTGCCCAGTCAAAGAGCCGGAGGGTGGAGTCCAGCCGACAGGCGGCCCACACCCCGCACGCCGCTGAGCACAGGAAGCGCACCTGCTGCTCGTGGTGCTCCGACACGCTGAACGTGTGCTGGAAGGTGAAGGGCGGTGAGCAGTGAGGGACACGCCAGCGACCGGAAGTGCAGGTGACGTTGCCGTGAAAGCAGTCGGGGCTTCTGCCAGCGTACCACAGCACTTACCTCCACTTTACGGCCCTCTATAGCAACAACGTGGATCTGGTTCCAGTATCCCACCCATAACCGATCCCCTCGAC